>NC_133618.1:275142790-275450290 GCF_048593235.1 Sminthopsis crassicaudata
TGAGACTCTGAGTTTCTTCAACACAAAAATCGTATTTTATTTATTTTGTCCCTTTCAGCATCTATCAGGGTTTTAAATACAGCAGACACACAATAATTATCTGATAAATTAAGGTCACTAAGGTGCCTAGAAGATGGAAGATTAGAGCAGAGTCTACCACCCCCTTCCTAACTCCACTTCCCTAATACTGGGGGGCATTTTGGAAGAACCTGATTTGGGGTTTGTAGTTTGATTGTTTTAATACTGAGGGGACATTTATGTATATGTGTGTGTGTGTATGTGTTTGAAGACAGTTTACTATCAATTTGCAAATAGTCTTTTGACTTTGAACTGGGAGGCAGGAATCCTGTATTCCTGGCTTATGCCAATAACTCAGGGCATGATTTTGGGCAAGTCATTGAACCATTAAGCTTTGAGAGTCTTTAAATCTCCAGTGCTATACATGGAGTTTGCTGACTTTGTTGAATTGGACCTCAGTGTCCTTATTCATAACATGAGAAGATGGGACTAGATGATCTCTAAAGTCTATCTTAGCACTAACAGACTATAATTCTGTATTAGAAAATGGAACTTAAAGAGAAACCATAAGAATAATCGGACTACCTGAAAGCTGTGGCCAAAAAAGAACCCTGACACAATACAATAAGAAAAAGGGGCAGCTAGGTGGTGCAGTGGATAGAGCACAAGCCCTGAAGTCATGAACACCTGAGTTCAAATCTAGTCTCAGACACTTAACACTTCCTGGCTAGGTGACCCTGGGCAAAGTCACTTAACCCCAATTGCCTCACAAAAGAAAAAAAAAAGAAATTTATCCTGAAGTGAGAGAATGAGAGGGGAAAGTTGAAATAGAAAAAAAAAAAAAATCCAGTGTTCACTACCTCAAAGATCCTACAAGGAAAATACATAGAAACATTACTTCTAAATTTTGAAATTCCCAGATCAAAGAGAAATTTTGCAAGAAACAAATTCAAATATGCTAGAGCTACAATTAGAATTTTTAAAGATTTATCAGCAACTATAATCTTATATATTGACAATCTATATAGACCAGAAGCCAAAAATATTATATCCAACAAAATTAAGCATAACATTAAATGAAAAAAATTGGATATTCAATGAACTTGAAGATTTTCAGAATTTTGATTCAACCAAACTCAAACTCAATAGAAAATTTAACATATAAGAGCCAACATCAAAGACTAATTTCAAGGGATCAAACAAGGACACACTGTTTATGTTTTATATCTGGAGATGTAAATATGTCCAAGATTAATATCAGTATTGGGTAGTCCAATAGAAAGATTGGGACAGAATTGAGTATGATCTGACTCTAAAAAGCAAAACCGCCTAAGAAAAGGTGTAAATAGTAATTATTTTATACAAATGAGGTACAGAAGAACTGACACAGAGGTATTATAGAAGGGATGGAAGCTGTTAGTTCTGAAAACCTACTCAACATTGGTAATAAATAGAGAACAATACACATATATATACTCCATGAAGAATATAGTACCTTCCAAAACTTATAAAGAAATAGAGGGGAGAGGGAGTAAGATAAGATGTGGAATAGAAGATGTTAGATTAACAGTGGGATAAAGTATATAGATTAAAGGGAATGGGATAAAGAGGGAGGGAAAGGGTCTGGAGGAAGATAAGGGAAGCATCCTGTGTGAGGGAAGTCAAGTAATAGCAAGGGAAGTTAATGAGTAGAACTAGTAGAATTAGCAGGGATAGGAAGTAAAAGATCTACAATAACAAGGATCAGTAGTAGAATTTTTTAGAAAAGAAAAAAAGGTAGGACTAGTAATCACAGATCTCAGACAAAGTCAAACTAGATTCAGTCAAGAGAGAAATCTACAGTATATGTCAGACATATTAATTCTGTTTTAGATGTGTCTATGTATGTGTATTAAATGTATATGTATATAGATAAATGTCTATGTATGTGTAAATGCAAAAGTATATAAATATGTGTGCAGGTAGGTAAATAGGTATGAATGTATGTATATACATAAATATAAATATGTATATACATAAATATGTTTAACTATAGCTTGCTTGGGCAAAGTAAAAGGAATGAAAAGGGAACAAAAGAATAAAGTAAGAAGTGCACAGCAGAAAATAAAAGAATAACCTATAAGGAAGAAAAGAAAAGATGGACAGACATGAATATAATATCTTCTATTATTATCCATGCTTTTTTTTTCTTTCTTTCTTTCTTTTTTTTTTTTTTTGGCTGAGGTAATTGGGGTTAAGTGACTTGCCCAGGGTCACACAGCTAGGAAGTGTTAAGTGTCTGAGGCCAGATTTGAAGTCAGGTCCTCCCGATTTCAGGCTGGTGTAAATGCTTTCTTTCTTTCTTTCTCTTTCTTTCTTTCTTTTTCTTTCTTTTTCTTAAATTTTCTTTCTTTCTTTCTTTTTCTTTCTTTCTTTCTTTCTTTTTCTTTCTTTCTTTCTTTCTTTCTTTCTTTCTTTCTTTTTCTTTCTTTCTTTCTTTCTTTCTTTCTTAATTTCTTTCTTCCTTTTTTTTTTTAATATAGCTTCTTATTTATAAGATATATGCATGGGTAATTTTTCAGCACTGATAACTGCAAAACCTTTTGTTCCAATTTTTCCCCTCCTTTCCCTCACCCCCTCCCCCAGATGGCAGGTAGACCAATACATATTAAATATGTTAAAGTATATGTTAAATATAATAAATGTATACATATCCATACAGTTATTTTGCTAGTGTACATGCTTTCTTGAAAAAGGAAATTTATTGTTACATATTTTAAATCTTCCCTGATGTTCAGCTGGACATGACAATGTTTTGTTTTTCCTTTTTTCCCCCTGTCATTCTTTCTTTTTCTAGTTTGTTTTTTCTTATTTTCTAGTTTGTTTTTTCTTATTTTGTATTTAGTTTTAAATAAATAAATTTTTAAAAAAAGAACAAAATGGAACTTACTAATAACAAGAGAAATGGAAAAGATAACAGAGAAAAAGGAGAAATAGAAGAGTACAGTTCCCCTAGTAAAGAGTAGAAATCCCCAGGAAAAGGAGAAGTTTTTATGCCTAAGGGAACTTACACTCTCTACTTCCCCTGATCTCCACAAATGAAAGTAACCTTTTTCTTCTCAAATTTTCTAGTGTAATCTTGACTAAATTGTTCATTTGCTCCATTACATTCTTCTACCTTATGTCATATGAAGTTATTTATGTTTTGTCTCTTATATTTCAGTCTCCTGAGAGTGGGGCTATGCTGCTTTTCATATAAAGCATAGGGGCTTGCAGATAGTAGATACTGAATAAATACTTGCTGAACTGAACTTATAAAATGTTTTCTCAACAAGGATGTGTTTTTCTATAAGACTGAATTTTTTCTTTAAAAAAAAAAAAAAAAAAAAAGGGAAATTAGAATGTGCTTTATTGAAAATCACCTTAGAATTAATTATGTCAGAATATGTCTATCTCTCTAAAGTAAGGGTTGCCTATATCAACTTACCTGCAATGGCAAGAGTATTGGTGGCCTGCCAGCCAAATAGCTTACTGGGATCAAAGGGAGACAAGGACTGAAATAGAGACAAATGGACAAATGAGAGAAAGTTTAAAATAAGCAAATTATAAAACAATACAAACACAGTATTTTATAAAAGAGCTTCAGGGACAAGCTGCTTACCTAATACCAGAGTTCCTAAAAACGCTTCTCTTTTGGTAATTTAAGAATTTTTTAGCCAATACAAGTTTTCAATTTCATATAATAGCATGTAAGGTCCTCAAGGGGCAGAAGCTGTTTTTTGGTCTCTGAATCTCAGTGCCTTATAGAAACCAGGCAGTTAATATTTGTGGAATTAAATTCAAGGGAATGAATTTAAGAATTGAAACACTAAGGCAACAGACATCTAATTCTCAGAGAAAATAATCTAATTATCATGACTTTCTAATAGAATGAAGTTTTAAAAAAAAACAGTATTAAACACATTTTTATTTTGTTATAATCAAATGGTGAAAATTTCTCTTCCCAAAACACAGATTTATCACCCTACAGCTCTGCCTGTGGAAGGCAAGCATAATTATAAGATAAAAAACTAAGCTTTACAAATATTGCTGGATTTTAAGTCCTCCCTTATGCGGTGCTGTGCACATGATAATGCTTTTTTTTCTTTTTCTATTCTGAATTTGTTTTAAATAAATCAACACATTAATTTTAAAAAAGAAAAGAAAAAAAATGTTGCTGGGTGGGATAGACAAGAGAATTAATAAGACTAAGAAATATGACCACAATGGGTATGTAAGCTAAGTTGCCAAGATACATGATAAAGAGGGAAAAGAAAAAAAAAAAAAGAAAGCTGTCTGAGAAACAAAATAAAAATGCAAAGAAATGTGACTGAGGCCAGATGGTACAATAAAAAAGTGAAACAATACTAATTAAGGGCATGCAATCTAGAAAAGGTGTGAGAGTGAAAAGTAATTGTTGAGGGAAATTTATCTAGGAACACTGAAAAGTCTGACCTATAGAAGGGGAATTTAAAAAAGAAGCCAAGGGAGCAAAGAATGACTTTCTGAGGTTAAAGAAAGAGTAGCTTTGATCTGAAACCCAAATGTGGACCTGATGGGTAAAGGCAGAAAGATAGCAAAAGGGAGAGTGAAACAGGGACATTGCCTGTGACAGCCTATACAGTAAACCAAGTCAACTGATTTTAAACAGGGAGACTTTACACTAAAAACTTATCCAAATAATAGTTAATTAAACTGGGTTTGTCATTGGTTATCAGACAATAGGCTATTATAATTACACACCTGAATAAGGTGGTAGAGGGTGATGTCATGGGGCAGGATACTAGGGACAGCATTCTGCGGAAAGAGTGCAGCTCTGAGTTTGGGGTAAGGAGTTAAGGCCATCTTTAGAAGCTGGGGATCCACCTTCCCCAAACAGGTTTCCCCTTCTTCTTTCTGAACAACCTAAGTATAAAGGAAAACAAATAACTATTACCTTCCCTTCTTAAAATCTTCAAATATTTTTTTCTCAGCATTCCTGTGAAACAATATTTATTTAATAACAAATATTAGAGGACACTAGGAAGGTAATACAACATAGTGAAAAAGTAGGAGTGGATCACAGTCAGGAGATCTGATTCTGACCACGATCTGCAATTAACTAGCTGTGTGACCTTGGGCAAGTCACGTGACATCTTTCTAGGCATTAATTTCCTCACCTATAAAACGAAGAGATATGTTTAAGTTCTTTAATTCTTGACTTTAATTTCTGGCAAGTAGTAAGGTCAAAAATTAAAAAAAAAATAAAATTAATGACTAATGCTATAGAAAGGGAGTCTGGCCTCAGGGGCACCAAGAGTCAACCTTTGAATCGGCAAGATTTGAGTTCAAGTCCTATCTCTGACAAAAACTGTGAACCTAAGCAAACTCTTTGTAATGTGCTGTTGTCTCCAGAAGCTGCCGATCACTCTCTGGGAGGAGATCTGCTGTGTCAACTCAAATCTCTCCGGAGCCGACTTCCCTTCCTACAGAGAGCTGCCTCAAGTCTTGTCCAGAAAAAACTCCCTCCTTCCTCCAGAGCTGTCCTCTTTTATCTCCCAGAGAATGGGCATGGGATAATGCAAGGGCTTCTGGGAAAAATTACTTCAACCAATGAACTTGCTCCTCCTAAGCATGCAAGCTCTTCCCCAGGAATTCAAAGGGGTTGAACTCCTAGTAAAGACCAGAGAATTGTTAAGTACTGACTTAGCACTTAGTAAGAACCTAATATCTCATTATCTCATTAGCACTTAGTAAGAACCTAACATCTCTTAACTCTTGGTGGTCTCGAATTTTACAGACTCTAAAGTACAGATGAGTTATATCTATGGAGAAACAAACAAAAAAGACCCTGTAGCTTACAGAATCAAACAACCCATGTAAAACTTTGTCAAAATTCAAAATTTTTGAAGTGATAAGTTTTAAACATAAAAATTTCCTTTAATTATTCAAATTTTTCACAAAGCAAATGGGGTAAATTCCCTTTAGGTCATTAACCAGAATTTCCAAAAGCAGCAGTAAATGTGGTTCCTCATAACCCACACATAAACTGTCTAACCATATAAAAAGTAACAGTTAACTGTTAAGTCACAAGGCTTAAAAATAGATTATTAGGAAACAAAATAAAGGGGGAAAAATAATTAAATAACATTTCAATCTAGAGAAAATAAAATTAGAAAATAGAAAATTTGTGTTGTGTAATCTATAAAGGTACTTAAAAGTCTGTGTATTTGAGTTTTTCTATTCTACTGAGGACCAGAGAAGCCAAGATATTTTTATTTGACCTAAGTTTGTTCTCAAAATGAATTGGTGAAAATGATAGCTAATTACCTGGCTGAGGCCTCCAGAAGCATACACTGTTGTGGCAAGGGCTAAGAGGGTATGTCCTTCCAACAGCATACTGCTCACACTGGCTTGGTTACTGGGAATCAGAATCTGAGCATTAGCGAGACTGGCCTGGAAAATTAATTTGGAATCTGGAAAGAAAGAACATGTTTTTCTCTGTAAGAAATAACTATCCTGGCAACAACAAAAGATATTAACACCCAATGCTGAAAGGGTTGTAGGAAAATTGGCACACTAGTGTTGTATATCATTGATAGAGTTATAAAACAATAGAATCATTTTAGAAAGCAACTTAGAAATATGCAAATAAAGTGATTAGAATGTCCATATCCTTTGATTAAGAGATGGCACTACACTCTCACACTCTCTCTTCTCTCTCTCTCTCTCCATATATATATATTCCCAGTAAATCACTGATAAAATACAAAGTCTATCCTACATATCCTTTTAGCAGCACTTTTTCTATGGCAAAGAATTAGAAACCAAATAGATACTTATGGCTTAGAGAACACCTAAACAAATTATGGGATTGAAATATAATGGAATATTACTGTACTATAAGAAAAAACAAATACAAAGGCTATGGAAAGATCATTTATATGAAAAGATGCTGAGTGAAGATAAGCCAAGAAAACAATGTTTATGTCTGTATATATGAACACAATATAAACAGAGCAACTGCCGCAAGGTAAGTAAATATGACAATTGAAAAATTACAAAGAATAAGTCAGTGTGGCATCCACTGGAGATAATGAGATATGAGAAAGTACCTCTTTTGCAAAGATGAGTGGTTGAGAGATGTGGAATATTTCCTAAGCTTTCAAGCTTTTTTCTACATACTGATTCAATGTTTTACAACTGGAATGTTTTGAATTTGGGGAATAAAATTTTTTTTTTAAAACACCAAGTACCACCACCACTGTATTAAATAGAATCAAAATGTTTTTTTCCTTTAATTTCTCTGTTTCTTTTAACATTCTTTTTCTTTTTTTGGCAAGGCAACTGAGATTAAGTAATTTGCCCAGGGTCACACAGCTATTAAGTATCTTGAGGCTGGATCTGAACTCTGGGTCCTCTTGACTTGAGGGCCAGTACTCTGTTCACCATGCCATCTATCTGCTTCTCTCTATTTCTTTTAAAAATATTCTTTGTTATCTCTAGGAGAGGGGAAAGTAAAGCTACATTTTGCTTTATATTTTCACTTAAATCCTAATTTGGGATAGTCTATTCTTTGAAAAAAATATTATCTTTTGTTTTTAAATTGCTTAGATTTAAAAACAAAACATGTCAGTAAAATTATTTTCTTAAAAAAAAGAAACTATTCTAAACTAGGAATTAGATGAAAATAATTTTTGAAAAGCAAAATGATTTTTAAAAAAATCAAAATCCTTCTTCTTAACAAGTTTATATATCAGCACAGAGAATTCCCTATTGAAAAAAAAATTTATTGCAGATTTCTTTTGGATAGTTTCCCAGACCATACTCTTTACTGAATATTTGGAATGACACCAGACAAATATGTACTTTATCATCAGTACAATTGCAAAGCCTTAGGTTATTGAGGTTAAAAATACTATGGATTTTTCCTACTACCACCTGATCATGAATCCCACTAAATGCTGACTAGATGGTCCTTTAATGTGTTGAAGCAAAGGGAAGAAGTGGCTCCTCTTTTTTTTTTTTTTTTTTTTTTTTTTTTAAATAATAGCCTTTTATTTTCAAAATATATGTAAAGATAGTTTTCAACATTCACCCTTGGCAAAACCTTGTGTACCAAATTTTTCTCCCTTCCTCCCTCTTATCCCCTTCCTCAGACAACAAGTAATGCAACATAGATTAAACATGTGCAATTCTTCTGTACACATTTCCACATTTATCATGCTGCATAAGAAAAATCAAATCAAAAAGGAAAAAAAAATGAGAAAGAAAACAAAAAGCAAGCAAACAATAAAAAAGGTATACATTTAGACCCCATGGACCTTTCTGGATGCAGATGGCTCTCTCTATCACAAGTCTATTGAAATTGACCTGAATCATCTCATTGTTGAAAAGAACATGTCCATCAGAATTGATCATCACATAACCTTGCTGCTGTGTACAACGTTCTCTTGGTTCTACTCACTTAGCAAGAGTTCATGTAAGTCTCTCCAGGCCTTTCTGAAATCATCCTGCTGATCTTTCCTTATAGAACAAAAATATTTCATAACACTCATATACCATAACTTATTCAGCCATTCTCCAATTGATGGGCATCCACTCAGTTTCCAATTCTTTGCTACTGCAAAAAGAGCTGTTACAAACATTTTTGCACATGTGGGTCCTTTCCCCTCTTTTATTATTTCTTTGGGATACAGAGGGTATGCACAATTTGAAAGCTCTTTGGGAAGAGTTCCAAATTGCCCTCCAGAATGGTTGAATTAATAATGTATTAGTCCTTGTTTTCCCACATCCCCGCCAACATTTATCTTTTCCTGTCATCTTAATGGCTCTTCTTCTTTTCTGATATACTCTACACTCAAGAATTATTTTTGCTTTTTTGATTTTACAATTAAAAAAAAAAAAAGAGGAAGAAGAAGAAGAATACAAAGAAAACAGGCTACTTTAGAGACAGAAGACATACCCACCATTCTTTTCAAGTTGCCTGATTTCTTTCTGACAGGGAATAGAGTAACACTTTTTGGCCTTCTAAATACACATAACCTGCATCTTAAATAAGGATAAAGTTTGAAAGCTTATCAATTTGTCTCTAGTTAAATGAACTAAATAATAAGGGAAATCACTGCTGAGTTTGTAGGAGAGGATTACAAATGTGAAATATTACATCTACTGTCAGACAAAGTCAGTTTTACTTTGTAGGACATATTTTTTCCTTTAAAAAAAAAATCTATTAAAATCTTTTGTTTCCAAACACCTTAATTTCTGTATGTCTCTCTCCTCTACAATACTCAGGGAGAAATGAAGAAATGAAAAAAGAGAGAAAAGAAAGGAAAATAATCTCTTAAAATTTTTTTGTTATAAGGGATGGTTCCCTGGGAAAGAAAGGAAGATAGGTACACACACACACACACACACACACACACACACACACACACACACACACACACACACAGAAATGAAGGTGATAAAAAAACAAAAGGTATCAAAAAAATAAGATAAATATTTTTTAAAGTAAAGGAACATCAACAGAGAAATTAGTTCTTCAAAGTTTTCCTATTTAATAGACTCCTACCTGTCAGATTACCAGTAACTTGTCGACACCGAACCAAAAATTCAAACCAAGGATAAGTTTCATGCAATTCTTTTTTCTCCAAAGAGGGACAATTCAAAGGATTAAGTCTAAAAGTAAGATAAAAATGACAATGATTAGCATGATGAACATATGTGATATATTACAGATACATATGTTCAGATAATAGGTTAGGAAAGAATCAAGAGTAGTAGGAAATTCAAAATATACCAAGCTGTACAGTCAACCCAAATCAAAAGGAAATTTTACCACTGAAAAAAATGATGCTTTCCACTTTTAAAAAATATCTTAGGTTTCAAATGATTTTAAAATTAAAAAAAGGAAAACTAAGAAATTCAAAATTTGATTGACAGAATTAATAAGATATAATTTCAACATCCTTTCTCAATTTTTAAATAAGTTCAGACTGAAGAGTCCAAGTCCAGGACTAACTCCTGAAAAAAAAAAAATCACATTTCAATTCTCTTAACTAGCAGAATTGAGAAAAGTTCTTCTATATCTAAGTAAACCTTACTGCTATGTGCCACAAATATATCTGACTGTCCTAACCTCAGAACCACATGTCACAGAGTTAAAACAATTAAATCAATAGATATAACTTATTGCCTCAATATAATTGTTATCATGGATACATGGCTTTATGTAAATGAAACATTTATACAGGTAAAAATTTATAAAAGTAGTTAATACAATACAACTAAACCTATTTAAACATTTATTTACTTAAAAGAGCAGAAAGTACTAGAATTCAGTTGAGCTTTTATAGTTTTTCTTCTGCTTAAAAAATTAATTTTTTTATACACTTTCTTTAATTTTGAGTTTGTATTTTAAGGGGTTAATAGAAATATTTGTTACAAAATCAGTGCTAGCAAAAACTATTTGTTACGCTTATTTGTGCATGGCACTATGTTAAATGTGGTACAAATAAATAGAAAACTACTTTCAGAATTATCAACATCATCTAAATGAATGTCAACATTTCCAAAAAGTTATATTCATGTTGAAGGAAACATTAAGAAATCATGCAGGACAGATTAAATACTAGTACTCACTTGTAATAATCAAGGTAGACATAGAGCAGATGTTGCAGATTATGCTCTAAACAATATAGAAGAAAGCGAGCATGGAAATCTAAACCGTCACAGGATGCATAATTTTGAACAGGAAATGGGTCCTGCATCACACCCCCAATTCGGCTTAGTCTTAAGAGCAAGAGTTCAAAGTCTTCTAGTTCAGATTTTAGGAAAATTCCATTTCTACAAAGTGAAAGAGGATCAATTTGATGACAAATAAAAAGTGTTTGGTGTACACTAAAAAGTTTCTGTACAAATAATACTAATGCAAACAAGATTAGAAGGGAAGTAACAAATTGGGAAAATATTTTTACAGTTAAAGGTTCTGATAAAGGTCTCATTTCCAAAATGTATAGAGAACCGACCCTAATTTATAAGAAATCAAACCATTCTCCACTTGATAAATGGTCAAAGGATATGCACAGACAATTCTCAGATGATGAAATTGAAACTATATCCACTCATATGAAAGAATGTTCCAAATCACTACTAATCAGAGAAATACAAATTAAGACAACTCTGAGATACCACTACACACCTGTCAGATTGGCTAAGATGACAGGAACAAATAATGATGAATGTTGGAGGGGATGTGGGAAAACTGGGACACTGATGCATTGTTGGAGTTGTGAAAGAATCCAGCCATTCTGGAGAGCAATTTGGAATTATGCCCAAAAAGTTATCAAACTGTGCATACCCTTTGATCCAGCAGTTACTACTAGGCTTATATCCCAAAGAAATACTAAAGAGGGGAAAGGGACCTGTATGTGCCAAAATGTTTGTGGCAGCTCTTTTCGTAGTGGCTAGAAACTGGAAGATGAATGGATGTCCATCAATTGGAGAATGGTTGGATAAATTATGGTATATGAAGGTTATGGAATATTATTGCTCTGTAAGAAATGACCAGCAGGAGGAATTCAGAAAGGTTTGGAAAGACTTACATGAACTGATGCTAAGTGAAATGAGCAGAACCAGTTCTATACACTTCAACAATACTGCATGAGGATATATTCTGATGGAAGTGGATATCTTCAACATAAAGAAGATCCAACTTACTTCCAGTCGATCAATGATGGACAGAAACAACTACACCCAGAGAAGAAACACTGGGAAGTGAATGTAAACTGTTAGCACTACTGTCTATCTACCCAGGTTACTTATACCTTCAGAATCCAATACTTAACATGCAACAAGAAAATTGGATTTACACACATATATTGTATCTAGGTTATATTGTAACACATGTAAAATGTATGGGATTGCCTGTCATCGGGGGGAGGGAGTAGAGGGAGGGAAAAATTTGGAAAAATGAATACAAGGGATAATGTTATAAAAAAAATTACTCATGCATATATACTGTCAAAAATTTTTATAAAAAAAGTGTTTGATGTAGATCATATTATACTGAACAAATTTAAAGCATTTAGAAACAGGTATTAAGAAACAAAGTAGCCAAGGACATGTCATCAGAAAGATTAGCAAAAAGGACCCAAGACATCCAGGTGGTACACCTAGATAGAACACTACAGGCCCTGGAGTCAGGAGGATCTGAGTTCAAATATAGGATTCAGATACTTGCCACTTAACCCTGGGCAAGTCACTTAACCCTGATTGCTCCACAAAAACAAAACAAAAAAAGTTGGACTGGTTACATGGCAAGAGGGAGGAATTACTGATAGAGAAAACCCAGATGCCTCACTAGTATTTTTACTAATGTTAACAGAGCCAGAAGAAGGCTCTCAGAACACAGGGTACACCTGATTAGAAGAATTACAAGAAGAAATGCATCTACCTTCAATTCAGATGATCCTTCAACACATAGTAAAGAGGAATGGAAGGTAGGTAGGACAAGGAAGAATCAGATGACAAGAGCATCCCTGGGTTCTATCTTGAGCTTAGACACTAATCTGCTGTGTGGTATTAAGTAAACTACAGCATCTCTAGATCTGTTTCTTTTTCCTTAAATGAATTGATGCAGAGTAAAGGATGGACTTCAGCACCACCCCTACACCTACTGCAAAATATAAGGATAAAGTACAATACCATTCTACAATATATATGTCTAGATTAAAGTTCTTTGAAAAAGTTAAATAAATTCCCTTAGAACCAGAGGACTGAAGATTGAGAACTGGGAGCACTTGAGAAACCATCTAGTCCAAAGCTTCTTAAACTATGGGTCACAATGGGTATTGTAAGTAAATATGGGGATCACAAAATTATGATTTATTATTAATAAATATTTGATTTGTATACCTATCTTATATATCTATAAAGCCAGGATAACATAAAAATTTCTTGGGCAAACAGGGGAAAAAGTTTAAGAAGCCCTGATCTAGTCCAACCCCTTCAATTTAAAGAAGATGAAGCCAAGGCCCAGAGAGTGTATAAAGTGACTGAGCCACAACTATATTGACAATCATTGGCAGCCCAGATTCAAACTTGATGCTCAAACTCCAAATCTTTTACACTTTCTATGTGTCATGCAATTTATCTGCTTTATAATAAAAAAAAATCTTACTAATTCAAAAATGGATTGACTTGATTAACTTGTTTTTTTCAGAAGCTCTTCTGTATTTCAAAGAATCAAGTCTGCTCCTGTAAATCAGATGAGTTGGACTTAAGAGTTGAATACCACAAAGTGGGCAGACTAGATCACTTTGGGAAAACTACAGTCCTTTTAAGAATCTTGAGTTTCTTCCTCAATCAAAGGTCTAATTTTTTTTTTAAACAAAATATTCTCCCCAGTGATAACACAGGATACTCAAAAGTACTAAGGAAGCACATGATAACTACACTGTTTAACTTTATCAAATTACCTTATTTCTATTATTTCATATACCAACTTTCTTTTTGGCTCATTTTAGTCACACATATATAGCAATAAAAATAGAAAAGAATAAGAGAAATTTATGAGTTCACAATACAGGGGAGGAAAGTTAGGAATCTTGACCTCAACTTAACTACATAGTCCAGGAAAAATCTCTATAAAATCTTATAGAATCTTCCCAAACTTTGAAAGACAATCAATTGCAACATTATTATAACCATATCATAAACTAGTCTCATAAAATTATATACATATATATATATATATATATATATATATATAAAACTACAAGTAAAATCTCAGCTTTATGGCAAGATATAATGACTTGTAATTTTTAACGCATTTTTCCCATACAGACAACAGAATATACAGCAAGCACTAACTCTAGTTAACACTATTTAGAAGAAAAAAAATGTGCATTTATTTTTGACACCCCCAAATTTAGTTCTTTCTCTTAAACTGAGATTCCTTTACTAGTAACAATACCTGGCCAGTTTATCTAAGATTTCATTCCTCAGATAGTTATTGCAGCATGTATGCTGATCAATAATATCTACTGTCAGATGAGGCCATTTAGCCTGTTGAAGTGAAACACAACCATCTTGAATCTTCAATTCCTCCATCCATGAGAAAATGCTTAAACAGTCATGGCGAGCTGTGATATACATCCAGAGAACTTGAGGAGAACAAGATTTGAGTTCTGAATAAAAAAGACATCAAATTCATTATGATACTTAAATTAGCAATGAATGATTTTTGTAGATAAACTTTATCATTCAGTGATCATTTATCTGGTTCAAATATTATTCATCAAGCTATTTCCTTTTCTTCCTTTTATCTAAACTCTGCTTATCTTTTGCTGCAAGAACTGCCTTAAAAAGAGTCCTGACATGGGATATCTCTTTAAGCTATTCTCATTACCCTTATAATACCTGTTAGTGGTCCCCCAGATACTCAGATCTTCCTCACAAAAAACTACTTAAACTTAAACTACTTAAATTTCTTTTGAACACACACACACACACACACACACACACACACACACACACACACACACACACACACACTCTCTCTCTCTCTCTCTCTCTCTCTCTCTCTCTCTCTCTCTCTCTCTCTCTCTCTTCAAATAGAACACTACCTTCCTTGAGAACAGGATTTATTTGATTTGTCTTTGTATCACAAGTACCTAATTAGCATAATGCTCAATACTTTATAGGTGCTTAATAAATGTTTGCGGATGGGTCAGTTGGGTTATTTGATAACAAGATGATTTGTGCTTGAAAACAATTTGATAATTACTTGTTGAAAAAAAATAAAATCAAGATATCTATCCTATTATAAGTATAAAAACATAGCATGATTTTATATATATGTATGTATTAACTATCCTTTCTACAACAATAACTCATCCAGAACACTTTATTTCTCATATTTCAAACCATGTGACATTTACCTTCTGTAGATCTCCTGGGAAGAAGAATGGTTTCTCGGGTTGGAGATTCCCACCACTGAGCCCAGCTTAGTATAATTCTATGCTCTTGCTTATAAATTTCATCTTTTTCACTGAATTTCAAGAAGTCTAAAACAGATCTGTGTTTTAAAATATCGTCTTCCTTTCTCCAGCTCCTGAAACTAATAGTAACTTTAGGTTTGTGAAAAGGAAATTTGTTCTCTTTGGCTTAAGAACATTTATAAAAAAACATCCAATATGAACAGACAATTCTCAAATGATAAATTGAAACTATTTCTAGCCATATGAAAAGATGCTCCAAGTCATTATTAATCAGAGAAATGCAAATTAAGACAACTCTGAGATACCACTACACACCTCTCAGATTGGCTAGAATGACAGGGAAAGATAATGGCAATGTTGGAGAGGATGTGGGAAAACAGGGACACTGATACATTGTTGGTGGAATTGTGAATACATCCAGCCATTCTGGAGAGCGATTTGGAATATGCTCAAAAATTTATCAAATTGTGCATACCCTTTGAAATAGCAGTGCTACTATTGGACCTATATCCCAAAGAGATCTTAAAGAAGGGAAAGGGACCTGGATGTGCAAGAATATTTGTGGCAGCCCTCTTTGTAGTGGCCAGAAACTGGAAACTACGTGGATGCCCATCAATTGGAGAATGGCTGAATAAATTATGGTATATGGATGCTATGGAATATTATTGTTCTATAAGAAATGACCAACAGGATGATTTCAGAAAGGCCTGGAGAGACTTACATGAACTGATGCTGAGTGAAATGAGCAGGACCAGGAGATCATTATATACTTCAACAACAATACCATATGATGATCAATTCTGATGGACGTGGCCATTTTCAACAATGAGATGAACCAAATCAGTTCCAAAAGAGCAGTAATGAACTGAACCAGCTACACCCAGCGAAAGAACTCTAGGAGATGACTATGAACCACTACGTAGAATTCTCAATCCTTCTATTTTTGTCCACCTACATTTTGGATTTCCTTCACAGGCTAATTGTACACTATTTCAAAGTCCGATTCTTTTTGTACAGCAAAACAACTGTTTGGACATGTATACATATATTGTATTTGATTGATACTTTAACATATTTAACATGTATTGGTCAACCTGCCATCTGGGGGGGAAGAAGGGGAAAAATTAGAACAAAGGGTTGGCAGTTGTCAATGTTGTAAAATTATCCATGCATTTATCTGGTAAATAAAAAGTATTAAAAAAAATTAAATTAAAAAAAAACAAAATATCCAATTCAACATATTCAATTTGGCAATATTTTAACAATATCTATTTGCTTGAAACATCTTACATAAAGTATTCAAAAAAATTTGTTGACTAAATGACTATAAAAATATCAAGATAAAGGAAAGCTCTAGAACTTTTTTAGTGAGGAGTACTCCTTTGGGAGTATATTTTATATTCATGGGGAATAAAAACTTAGAATTATTGACTACAGAAAATCCTGGATGTTGACAACTAAGTATCAAATACACTAAACAAAACCTAATTTCCTAAAAAAATGTTAATATTAATAGTATGAGGATGGTGAAAAAATTACCTGCTAGGCTGGGTCTTTATATTTTCTTTGAGAGGTCCTGAATACAATTTTTCAACCTGATATACATACTCTATAGTTCTCTTCTCTTCTTCAGAAAAATAATTTTCTTCTTTCAAAATGCCAACCTTGAATCAAATATATACAAATTAAATAACTGGTGCTACAAAATCAAAATCATTTTATATCTTGACACAAAATTCAGAAATGCCAAACGAGTTATGCACATTGAATATGTAAGCTAAAATTCAAATTTTGTGTATGTGTGCATGCCTGAATGCTATAAACATAAAGGTAATAACATGAATGGAAGGGAACACACTTACATTAAAGTATCATTCAATGTAAGACTTATTAGCTAGAGATTCTCAAAATCTTTACTTACCAAAAAGTCCCGTGTGTTTTTCTCAGCTGTATAGAAACATATTTTGTGTAACTCCTCTTTTACATTGAAGCCCTGTAAAATATACACAAAACACACACAATCAATACTGGGAATTCCCGAATTTCTATTGGCTAGATATAGGAACATTCTATTATAGCCAGATATCATGACAGAAATCAAAAAAGATCTCAAAACTTAGAGACTTCTAAGAATTCATCCTCTTATTTCTTATACATATAAACACTTAAAATTCAAAAGAAGAGTGAAGTCAGAAGGACCTAAGTTCAAATCAGGCCTCAGACACTTAATACTCGTAGCTGTGTGACCCTGGGCAAGTCACTTGACCCCCAATTGACTCAACCAAAAAAATAAAAAAAATCAAAGGAAGAGGATGTGTTTGTATTATACTAAAGTAGAGTAGAACTAATTAAATGATTCATTCAGGATCAAAGGCACATTCTAGGCCTGGTCCTTTTACAACTCCAAAAAATCACCATACTATAAAGACTACAACAAAAGGATCTAATGGGTATTGTTCCCAGCTCAAATCCTATTTCGCTACAAATTCATTACTACATAGTTTCCAAAGTGCTTTCTCTTCAGACCACTTGCTGAACATCTTCACCTCATCAGTACTTCAAACTAAATTAAAAAAAAAAAAAAGAATTCATATTTCCCCTAAAATAGTCTCTTCTTTCCCTAACTTTCCCTAACCAATACACTTAGGTTCCTAACCTAAGAGTCAACCTCAATCCTTCATTCTCATTCATTCCACATCTAATTACTTGCCAAATCTTAACAGTTCACTTGAATAATATATTTTGCATACAATCCCCTTTTCTCTACTCATACCACAATTACCTTAATTATTGTGCAAAGTATAATCTTGCACAATTGCAAGGTCTTTTCAAGTCTTGATTGGACTATTTTAACAATCCTAATTGATCTCTCTTCTTCCATTTTCTCCCTTTCTCCAATCTACTTATGCATATGACAAAAATACTATATCTAAGTTGTAAGTTAAGCCATGTTTCTCTCCTCCTCAAAAATTACCTCTAAGGAAAAAAGGAGTCTCATCTCTCTACAATATAACTCCTACTACTTTTCTAGACTTGTTTTATAACATTCCACTTCACATGCATTAGGAGTAGAAAACATTCCATCTCCTATCTCTATGCCTACCTAAGATCTCTCCTTAGTTTCTCCTTTTAAAATCACTGGCTTCCTATGAATTTCATTTCAGATCCTAATTCCTCTTCAAAATTTACTGCTCCCCCAATTTGTGCTTTTATGATAAAAGTATCAGAATGGTGTCAAAGGAGGCAGGGAGGACTAAGAATCACAAAGATTTCAGATCACCTGTAAATATTAATTGTTGATAAGAGTCTTCTAAAGAAACTATAGTAATCTTGACATTCTTACTATGAGTGTGCTCAAAAGACAAAAGATGTTGCAGCTAAATGGAAGATTTACAGATTGTTCTTGAAAAAGCAAATGAAGAAATTGGCAGAGTTGCTTTTTATTACACAGCTGAAGTAACAAATTGACCAAACATCTTATAAAACAGTGTTTTTTGTGCTCAAAATATTTGCAGAAAGTCAAAACAAAAGCTTCCTGAAAGAATGACAGATTCCATGTGGATCACAACATAGTATTTAATGGGAGAGGTGGGGAAGGAGGGAGAAAAATCTGGAATACAAGTTTTTCAAGGGTGAATGTTGAAAACTCTTTGTATGTATTTGAAAAAACAAAATACTGATGAGGAGTAAATGATGAAGAGTAAACTGAGGTCTAAACAGAGATGGGTCAGTTCCTTTTCTCTCTCTCCTTCCTTCCCCAAAGTAACCAAGGGCGGGTTTGGCAGCAAAGGAATTTGCTACTTAATGCTGTATGGAAACATAGTCTTTATTGATTAAAATGGAAATACCAGAGAGCTGGTGGGCAAAATGGCTGCATGGTACAAGGCCAATTTTGCAAAGAGTAGATTTTTGAGTTCTCTCTTTTATACAAGAGCACAATCATTCATATGCAGTTGTTAGTATTACTAGGTGAGAACTCAGGTTGTCTGGACAATTACAAGGTGAGAACTCAGGTTGACTTGACAGTTCTCTGGCTCAGACCTTTGGCTTGGGCCTTTAAAGGGAGTTTACACCTTAGGAATTCTAAGAGGAGCAAGCTCATTGGTTGGAGTACTTCTTCCCAGAAGCCCTTGCATTATCCTACGCCCATTCTCTGGGAAGATAAAAGAGGACACCATTCCAGAGATAGGAGGAGTCTCTGCACTATATCAAGCTTGACGGGGCTCTCTGCAGGAAGGGAAGTCACTTCTCTGGACAAGAGTTAAGGGCAACTGCCTGGAGACAACAGTTCTCTACAGGAAGAAGAATCTGTCCGAGAGATTTGAGTAGAAGACACAGCAGATCTCTTCCCAGAGAGCGATCCAGCAGCTTCTGGAGACGACAGCACGTTACAATTGGCGTCCACACGTGGGGCCAGGACTTTTCCTTATCCTGACAAGGACTTATTCTGAGCCCTTCAGAGGAGCTAGACTGGACCATAGCAATTTGGCGCCTGAACAGGGACCGACACAATCCTGATTCCAGTGGAAAAGCCTCTGATCCAGATCTCAGTCTCTCTGACCCAGAACCGTGAGTAACAAGGAAACTTTGTTAAAGATTAAGTGAGCGTGCTCATAGATAAATAAGGAACTTAACTTGTTAAGGGTTAAACCAGCAATCTCTCATAGCTGAAATGGGGCAGATGTTAGCTATATTCAATCCCTGGACCTCAGCCGACTCAACCCCAGCCCCAGAAGCAACCTCAGCTCCACCCCCATTCAGGAGTGGTACTATAGAGAGTATAATTAAGATAATTGAGAAGCAGAGTTTACTTGTAACCTGGGTACAGATTGCTAAACTCTTGGCTGCATTAAGACGCACATCCCCTTGGTTCTTAGAGGAAGAAAAGATAGATGTAGATAAATGGAAGCTAGTGGGATTTGAAATGAAAGAATTTCATGCAAAAAATGGGCCTCATTCAATTTCTGCAGAAGTATTTTATATCTACAACATAGTTCAATTAGCCTTAAACTATCAAGCAAGTTGTAGGAGAAGGAAAAGTTTTAAAAATGAACAGAGGAGGAAGTGTGAGGAAAAAAGGAAAGATCAAGATCTTGCCCAAGGGCAAGGGGATTTAAATGAGGAATTAGGGTATGATTCTCTTGAAGAAGCTTCAACCCTGCCTAGAGAGCAGATTATTGACAGGCCCACATCAACTCCACCTTCAGAGGTGGAGGAAGAAGAAGGAGGGGAAGAGGCAGAAACACAAACAGAATTGCCTGTGAAGCAGCCTAAGCCTATGACAAGATTAGAAAAAGCATTGGTTAAAACTAAGAGCGAAGGACAGGATATAAGTGATTTTATACATGCATATCCTGTGATTGAAGATATTGACTCTGTAGGTCATAAAAGGAGAAGATATGCACCTTTAGATTTGAATAAAATTAAGGATTTGAAAAAAGGTTGTACCCTTTATGGGGCTACATCAGCTTATGTTAAAATGTTACTAGATGGTTTGTCTTATGAAGTCCTAACCATCCATAGCAAGGACATGCCTGGAACCTGGAGAAAATTTGTTATGGCTTGCGGAGATTCATGGATTATGTAAAATCCAAGTCAGATGCAATTTGGAAATAGGAGTTAACACACAATTCACTTTTGAGCACTTAGCTGGTGAAGGTCGGTATGGAGAGAATTCAGAACAGATTAATTATACCATGACAATATATGAGCAAATTGCTAAGGCTGCAATAAAAGCTTGGGGTGTCCTTCCTGGACAGAAAGATCGGGGAGAGGCTTTCACTAAAATAGAGCAAGGTCCCAATGAACCTTTTGCAGATTTTGTGGGACATTTGCAAATTGCTGTCAAAAGAACTATTGGAAAAAATGCAGCTACAGAAATAATGACGACATCTGGCTAAGGAAAATGCCAATGAAATTTGCAAAAGAATTATATGGGGATTAGACAAAGATGCTCCTTTAGAGGAGATCATAAGACACTGTGCTACAGTGGGAACAAATGCTTTTTAAACCCGGACAATGACAAATGTGGAAAGACAGTGTCCTTCCTGGCAAGGGACTTCTAGAGAAACTCGGCGATGTTTTCAATGTGGAAAAATTGGGCATCTAAGAGCTCAGTGTAGATATGGAGATACAGTGAGAAGACAGGGTGAGAGAGGACCTAAAACTCCATGTCCTAAATGTCACAAGGGCCTCCAAATGTAGATTGACCTAGGGAAATGACAGGTGGGGCCCAGCTTCAGCCCCCCAAGTGGGGCACGATGGCAGCCGAGGTTACATCCAGAGAATTTTAAGACACGATCAATCAGCCAAAAGGCAATCAGATGGAAGAAAGGGATTGAAATTAAGAAAAATAGAGTTATGTGCAGTACAGACTACTGAGATACTCCCTGGAGAAGTGAAATCTGTTCCTGTTGAGCCTATGGATCCTTTGCCTCCAGGCACAGTAGGCTTGACCATTTCACCTTCTGAGAGTGCCTACAAAACAGTGTCCATCCATACACTGATGTGGGAAACTGGAGAACGTGTAGCTAATATCCCAGTCACTAACACAGTCAGACAATGTGTGATTTATCAACCAGGAGAAGTAGTAGCATCAGGTTTATTGTTACGTACCCCTAATAAGCAACCTGGTGATAGTCGCCTAGATTTTGACTCCAATGAACAAAATCCAGGAATATATTGGACAGCAGCTGTGACAGCTGACCGACCTATGCTTACTATTTATATAAACAGAATACCATTTGAAGGATTGGTAGACACGGGTGCAGATCGTACAGTTATTAGAGGTGCCAATTGGCCTGGTCACTGGCCAAAGATTAAAGCAGACACCTACATGTCTGGGGTGGGAGGATCAATAGCAGCAGAAGTTAGTGCTAGGCCTTTGAGATGGCTATTTGAAGGAGAAACAGGATTTTTTACTCCTTTTGTGGTTGAAAAAATCCCCATCAATCTGTGGGGAAGAGACATTTTACAGCAGATAGGATTACAAATAAGCACTTCGGCTTTTTAGGCAGGGCTGCTGTTGAAGGCCTACCTGCACTTTCACCAATTCCTATTCAGTGGAAGACTGATCATCAGTGTGGATAGAACAGTGGCCCTTAAGAAGTGATAAAATTCAGGCCTTATTAGACATAGTGCAAGAACAACTTGACCAAGGACACTTGCGGCCTTCTCTAAGTCCTTGGAATTCCCCAGTATTTGTGGTGAAAAAGAAATCTGGGAAATGGAGGATGTTAACTGATCTAAGAAGAGTAAATGAACAGATGGGAACTATGGGAACTCTTCAGCCTGGACTTCCATCTCCTACTCAGTTGCCAAGAGAATGGCCTCTATGGGTTATAGACATTAAGGATTGTTTCTATTCTATCCCTCTAGATAAGGAGAATATGAAAAGATTTGCTTTTTCAGTGCCTAGTGTTAATTTGGCTGAGCCTTATAAAAGATATGAATGGACAGTTTTGCCACAGGGAATGAAAAACAGCCCTACTATATGCCAAATGTATGTTGCTGCTGCTCTTGCTCCAATAAGAAAAACATTTCCAAAAGTAATATTGTTACATTATATGGATGATATTTTGGGATGTGCACCTGAGGAACAAATGTTAGAAGCATGTCTACAAAAGACCATGAAACACTAAAGTACTACAAACTGCTTGTAGCTACAGAAAAAATTCAAAGACATGCTCCTTTTCAATATTTAGGATATAAAGTATATCCTAAGACACTCACAATACAAAAGCTTTAAGAACAGAGAAGTTGAACACCTTAAATGACTTTCAAAAATTAATAGGAGATATCCAATGGATGCGTCCAGTGTTAGGCTTACCTACCAATCAACTACAACCTCTATATGACATTTTAAGGGGAGACAGTGCTTTAAATTCACCACGCCAGCTTACAAAAGAAGCACAAGAGGCTTTGAGAGAAGTTGAACTGGCTTTATCCAATGTGGTTGAAAGAGTCACTCAAAAACCTTTGGAAATATCAGTTTTTGCTACAAAAGAGGCACCCACAGCAGTCCTTCATCAAGAAGACAGTGTGATTGAGTGGGTGAACCTCCCAGCACAACCAGAACAAAGCCTTACTCCTTACCCAGTGCTTGTGGCTAGGATTTTATTAAAAGCTATTAAGAGAGTAACACAATTATCTGTAATAAGTCCTGAAAAAATATACACATTCTATACTAATGCACAAATTAATGTATGCTGTGAGACCATCCCAGAATGGCAAATTTTATTGGCCACCGCTCCAAATTTTGCACATGGATCTCCATTAAAGATAACCTGGCTACTACATAATTGGTGATGGATTTTTGAAGAAAAGGTTTCTAAGGTTCCTCTTAAAGGACCAACAATCTTTAGAGACGCCTCCAAAGAAAATATTTGTGCTGTATATTCTCATGATTTAACCATAAAGAGAGTAGTCAGGACTCCTTTTCAGTCCACTCAACAGAATGAATTATTTGCTATCATGCTAGCTCTTACTTATTACCCAGGAGACGTAAATATAATTACTGATTCAGCCTATTCAGTAGGTGTAGTACAAAGAATTGCCACAGCCCAAATAAAATTTGCAGCCTCCAATATTTATCAGCTCTTTAAGGAACTTCAAGAGCAAGTGAGAAAACATCCAGGCAAGATTTATATCTTGCATGTCCACTCACATAGTGGACTTCCAGGTCCTATTTTTGATGGAAATTCAAAGGCAGATAGCCTTCTAACCATGTTAGCCAGTAGTCCTTTATTTCAGGAAGCACAAGAATCTCATTCTAAATATCATCAGGCTGCTTGAGCTTTACATTTACAATTTGGAATCACAAGAGAGGAAGCTAGGAGCATAGTAAAAAGCTGTGCAGCTTGTCTTCCTTTCCACGCTCCTACACTCCCTCCAGGGAAGAATCCTCGAGGTTTGAGACCCAATGAAATCTGGCAAATGGATGTGACCCATTATAAATCTTTTGGTCGTCTATCTTTTATTCATGTCGTGGTAGACACCTTTTCAGGATTCACATTTGCAATGCCAGCAGCAAAAGAGACAGCCCGAGTGGTCACTGAATTCTTATACAAGCATTTGCAATTATGGGTGTGCCACAAGCAATAAAAACAGACAATGGACCTGCATATATGTCCAAACATTTTACACACTTTTGTGCACAGTATAAGATTTTACATACCACGAGCATACCCTTTAATCCTCAAGGGCAGGCAATAGTAGAGAGAAGAAACAGAGATATTAAGACACTCCTCCAAAAACAAAAGAAAGGGGGGGCCACAGGTAGCCCTAGGGAACTTCTAAATTTAGTTCTCTATACCATTAATTTTCTAATTTTTGACAAAGATGCACTGGCTCCGGCAGACAGGTTTTATAACCCACCAGAAGGGCAGTGTCCAGTGCGAGCATCTCCACTGTCCTTAATAATCGCCAGGTGATGTGGAGAGATCCAGAAAGTGTTGAATGGAAGGGACCAGATAGGTTAACTGCCTGGGGGAGAGGGTTTGCTTGTATTTCTTCAGCAGGAGAAGGAATCAGATGGGTGCCAATGAGTCGTATTCGCCTTGTCCATCAGAGAGAGACAGAAAAAGAGAAAGACCTCAAAATAAAGGAGAAAATCTAAGAAACATCTGGCACTGAAAGAGCATGGCTAATAAGAAGACTGTTAAAGAACTTTAAAAACCAGCAGGAATCATTGGACTTCCTAACACAAGATGAGACTAATGGACAATGGACTTATGGACATTTATAAATTTTCAATTTATGATTATTTGATCATGTTATTTGTTATATACTTCTAGCATGTATTATGTTACTATGTTACTAAGTGCTTATGTAATTTATGTAATTGTGTGTAATACCTCCCATATTGATGGATTTATGTTTCAAGGTCATGAATATCCTATGTTCTAAATCAAAAGAAAGGGGGAGATGTTAGTATTACTAGGTGAGAACTCAGGTTGTCTGGACAGTGATAAGATGAGAATTCAGGTTGTCTGGACAATTACAAGGTGAGAACTCAGGTTGACTTGACAGTTCTCTGGCTCAGACCTTTGGCTTGGGCCTTTAAATGGAGTTTACACCTTAGGAATTCTAAGAGGAGCAAGCTCATTGGTTGGAGTACTTCTTCCCAGAAGCCCTTGCATTATCCTACGCCCATTCTCTGGGAGGATAAAAGAGGACACCACTCCAGAGATAGGAGGAGTCTCTGCACTACATCAAGCTTGACGGGGCTCTCTGCAGGAAGGGAAGTCACTTCTCTGGACAAGAGTTAAGGGCAACTGCCTGGAGACAACAGTTCTCTACAGGAAGAAGAATCTGTCCGAGAGATTTGAGTTGACACAGCAGATCTCTTCCCAGAGAGCGATCAGCAGCTTCTGGAGACAACAGCACGCTACAGATATAAGGATGTTCCTGAGAGTGATGTAAATAAGATAAGGATTATCTTGTTATCTTTTGGGGACAGACAGAAGTCTCTTCCCAAAAAGGAATTTCCTGATGCCATTTGGTCTATCTGAGTAGATTAGAATGGGGGCTGTAAAACCCCAGCCAGCTCAGATAGCCCAAACTAGTTTGACCAGATCTTGTATCAAAGGTCCAAGTCCCAAAGGAAGTTGGAGATCAAACAAGGAATATCAAGGGGCTACCGCCCTCAACAATACTATTTTAAAAATTACAATTTATGTTCCAACTACATGTTGTGCAGATGAAAAAGTAGAGATTCTATTCATAGAACAGAATTCACAGACCCTTCAAATTTTATTACTATATACTTTGATAACTGGTGACTTCAATGTAAAACTAAGTAAATAGGAAAAGAGAGAGAAAAACATTTTGAGGGGGAGGGAGACAGACAGAGAGACAGACAGAGACAGAGAGACAAGGAGGAAGACAGAAAGAGACAGAGACAAAGAGACAGAGACAGACAAGGAGGGAGAAAGAGAGAGTGACTGATTAAAATTTTGTAAACTATGGAGATTCTTTAAATAATCATAGGAATCAAAGCATTAGGACTAAAAGCATAAGTGTGATAGTGATAAGGTCGAAAAAGAGATAGTTCAAGATAAAAATAATTAACAGGAAATTCTTGTCTGAGGAGGGGTAAAAGGAGATAATTTGAGATACAAAATGATTAATAAAAATTCCTGTCTTATTTACAAATATCTCCGGTACCTCTTGGATAACATCTCTGTGCAAATGTTGTTTTGATGACCCTAGTTATGTATAAAAGGAAGGTCTAAAAAATGGAATCCTCACACTCGGTCTACACCAGCCTTGTGCCCGCCACCTGGCGTCCCTTTGCCAGGCAGTTTGGCCTTCCTGGAGGCCAAATGCAAGTCTATCCCTTTACTATCAATAAAGACTTTGTTTTGATACAGCATTGAGTAGCGAATTCATTCGCTACCCGAACCTGCCCTTGGTTACTTTGGGGAAGGAGAGAGGTTTCATCAGACCCAGGGGGAGAAGAGCTAATCCACCTCAGTTTAGAGCCTCAATTTACTCCTCATCAATAGGATCAATAAATACAGGCTAGCAATAGTCAATTGTTAAATGAACTTTTCTCAATTTAAAATTAAATTTATTTTCAATTCTGAATTGTTTCTCCTCTTCCCTCTCCCCTTCCCACTGAGAAGGAAATAGATGCTAAATTTTTATTGTGTTTACACCTCAGAAACTGAAGCAAGCCCTACAAATTGGGGTTTTGTATTCAATATCTAGATTTTAAAAACCAGGGGGAAAATGTTAATAATGCAGATTAAGCATAAAAGTGTGTCAAGAATCCTGTTTGTTTTTTTTTTCCTGAAGAGTCAGTTGTTACTTATTTGCCAGCACACAATTGCCTCAGAAGCTACTTAATCCTGTCCCTTTATTTTATAAATGAAGAAACTAATGGTTTGCCTAAACTCATAAGCAATTAGCATTAGAATAAGGACTAGAATCCTAACTTCCTCATTCCCCAAAAATGGGCAAAAGATGATTAACCCCATATACCTAGCAGGTTTATTCAGGAAAATTCATTTTACAAAAATGTGTTTTCTTCTTAAGAGCAGTCCTGAGAATACTTTGTATAAATGACTTTGACTTATGACTTCCAAATAAATTTGCCATAAAAGTAGAAAAACTTAAGAAATCGCAGAAGTAGGAAGAACCTCAAAAATTATCTATTCCACACCGTATCTGAATAGGTGTTCCTTCTTTGTATTACAGTAAGTAGCCTCCACTTTAAGACTCTCAAATAACATGGCACCTCCCTTCCTCAAAAACAAACTATTCCAAATCTGTATTCCTCTATTAAGAAGCTTTTATTTACATCAATCAGAAATCTGTCCTCCATAACTTCTAGTCCTTGCTCACATTTCTGGGTTTCACATTCTGTTGGGTTAGAATATATGTAATAGCTCTTCCACACAGCAGCTATGACTTGACTTAAAGTCATCCCTTCTAAATGCTCTCTTATCCAGATTAAACATTCCCAGTTACTTCGTCTGAACCTCACTGGGCAATTTTTTTCAGCTCTTTCATGATCTTAGTTATCCTCTTGTAGAACTTTTCTTGTTTGTTAATGTCCTTCCTATAATATGGCACATGGAATACAAGCACAATACTCAAGATGTGGTCTGTCCAGGGATGAGTCCAATGGTAAGACTAATATCTCCCTAAATATCGGAAAAAATTATTGTAAATAAACCCAGTGCTCCTCCTAGATTCAATGACTTTAGAATCAGACTGGTGTAACTCACCATATTCTTTAAGAGTTCAGAAGCTTCTTTGATATTGCTCTTTAGCAGCCTGTCAAAGACGAGATGTAATCCTATTTGAATCAGTTCTTCAAGGTTTTGAGCAGCATGATTAGTGATCCTGAAAAAGGTCTGAGCCTCTGGTATTTTGTTGTTTAAAATGGCATTGGCAATAACTTGCTGAAAAAAAAAAAAAGGTTAAGTTTTTTGTGCTTGTTTGTTTTTTCATTGCTACTTTTGACCAGAATTGTTCACTGTGCCTATACATAAATCCAAATGTTTTGGTGTGGATCTAGGAAAACAGAAAGGTATGTATCTGTCATTTCTCCACTTAGTCTATTCGTTAGAACATCACTTCTGCTGTCAGAGCTGTGCTTAAATGCAACCACAGTATTACTCTTTTAGATATCCAGCTCAGCTATGTTGACATTAATCTTTGTAGTGCTCCAGGGTAATAGATATAGGTAGAGAGCATCAAAGGAATTGCTCCATATCATTAGGACTTCTACTCTCTTTTCAAGTCACCCTCATCTCCTAATTGACAACAATGCCTCTTGCTACTCTAACTACATTTAGAAAATGATGATAGGGGATGTAAGAGAAGGAAAGAAGTGAAGTGATTAGCACCTGAAGTAGGATTCAAATAGTTGCCTTAAAGTCCAGTCAATGGCAACAATTCCAAATGACTAAAGAGAACTACCGATCATTAGGTTGGTGGGATAAGTAGAGCCTAGCTGACATAGAAGTATGTTATGTGTCAATCAAAAGGGAGCATTGACAAGCTGCTAAACTATAGCTAATATGAAGTATTAACAGGATAAACAGGAAATAATTAAAGCACTGGGATTAAAAAGGGGCCAGAGAAGATTTCTGTAGAAGGTGAGATCTTAGTGGAGCTTAAAGGAAGCCAGGGAGGTCAGCAGTTGCAGCAGAGAAGGGAGAACTTTCTAGACAAAGGGGTAGGGGACAACCAAGGAAATGGAGGGGTCTTGTTCCTGAAAACAGCCAGGAGTCCTGGTCATTGGACCCAATCTGCAATGGGGACTGGAAAGGGGGAAAGAATGGGGAGCGGGAAACGTGGGTTACTCTGAAATACTTTGAATGCCAACAGAACATCTAAAGTCCTCGTCTTGGTTCAGGGATAGCCAGTACAATGATACACTGAATGTACTAGCCAACTCTCAATATAATGGGTACGCAGATTCATAACTTTTACTTTTCCTTTATTTTCCCAAATATTGTAAACTAAGGGGGAAAAGTGAAAGCCAAGCATATATATTTACCTTAGGGGTGAGCTTCCTCCACATTTCATTATCATTTATTCTGGGAATATCTTCATCAATATATACATTTATAGAATCAGCTGGTTTCCAAGGAAATTTTATCATGAAGGTTCGAAGTTCAATAATGTAGTTGGTCAATATATCCACACCATTCTGCAGGTGTTCATCTAACTCTACAAAAATAATGAATAAACTAATTTAATAAAAGCAAAGGCATATCAGTGGACATTATTTGATTTAATAGTTGTGCAAAATCTTAGAGACAGAAATACCAAAACTTCTCTTTTTATCATCTCTTACCAGTTCTGCACTTTGATAACTTTATTATCCCTTTAGGTAAAAATTGGTTCTATGTCCTGGGGCTGTGAATCTCAATATCAGATCTTTTTTATTCACTTAAATAATAACCGTCCTATGATATATGAACTTTTGCTCAACTCTAACCCAAGGACTTCTTTTGGCCTATGTGCTTTTTCACTGTCATTCATGCCCACAAGATTTCTGAAGTCAGAGTCCCTTAACTTAACACAGAATTGATGCAAAGGCGACAATATTTGTAACATTTACCTTCAGTGTGGGCAAAGATTTCTCTAATTTGTTTGTTGAGGAAAGACAATGTGAGCTTCAGCAGTTGTTCTGAAAAGTGTTTGCTCTGGGTTTCAGAATCATTCTCTCGTATAGCTGAACAAAGCAAATCCAAAGCTGGGATCAATTCTTTCACGCCTAAGAAGAACCCAGATAAATAGTTTTAGATAAAAGATGTAGATCAGGGGCATACAAAGTAATTTAATATTCATTTTTATGCTTATGTACTCTAGGAATAATTACTGGGCATAAAAAAGTATGCCATAATAAATAATCAGAGGAGAGGAGGACAGGGAAGATAGGAGACAACTTCAAGTTGGGGCCTAAATGTTCCCAAATAGGATATGTATACACACACTTCTTTACCACCACCACCACCAGACCACCACCACAAACACCCTAAAGAATTAGGGACCTGATGCTACTTAACCCAAAGAAGGAGTTAAGCATGTTTATCAACACTGGCTAGTTAACAAGATTATTTAAACTAGAATATTACTATTGTCAAATTGATTTGTGTGCACTTTTATTCAAAGAGCTTAAAGACCTTCTCCACTGGTTATCGTGATTCTTTTTACTAGTAATTCTTACAAAACAGATACGTAAAATTCTCTCCACTTGTCAGAAGAGGAAGCCAAAGCCTTAGGAAAGGGAGTCTAACCCATAAGCAAGCAGGCAATCAGGCTCAAAATTCATATAAGTTCCAAATCATAGCTTAATAGTTATATTCCTTTAATAGGATCAACACATAGTTCAGGAATTCTCAAAGCATCTTTTTACCTGCTTTGCTCTCTTGTCCACTTTGAAAGATTATATATCTTAATCACACAGTTGGAATACATAGCCAACAAAGAAAAAAAATCTTAAAATATTGATATAAGTCCTTCACACAATAACCCAAAATGCCGACTGAATAACTCAGGATACTGGACCCAAGCACTGAAATTATGAAAAAGAATAAATGGTAAATGGCAAAATTAAAATCAGGATGATTTTACTCACTTTTCAAATATAAGTGAGATGGAAGCCTGGTAGAGTGGTCGGGTTCAGAAGAAATGGAAGAGGGATTAAAAAGATTCTCCTTGCTCTTCAAAAAGAAGTCTACTGTATCCAGCTGACGGTTCTCTAACCCGGCCTGAACAAAAAAAAAAAAAATTTTTTTTACAGACCTAATAATGATCAAAGGAAGGAATCATTAAATCAAGACAAGGGATAGTTTTCATTTAAAATTTTTTTTCCTCAAAAGCATTTTTTCCAAGTAGATGTAAAGATAGGTAGATGTAAAGATAGTTTGCAACATTCATATTTATAAGATTTTATATTCCAAATTTTTTCTCCCTCCCTCCCTTACCAAGACAGCAAGCAATTTAATATAGATTATAATATTCAATCCCTTTAAACATATTTCCTTATTTGTCATGTTATACAAGAAGAATCAGACCAAAAAGAGGGAAAAAACACGTAAGAAAAAAATAAACCAAAAAAAGATGAAAATAATATGTTTTGCATGACAAATGTGGAAATATTTAGAAGAATTGCATATGTTTAGCCTATACTGGATTACTTGCTGTCTGAGAGAAGAGAAGATAAGGAAGGAGGGAGTAAAATTTGAAACACCAAGTTATAGAAGAGTGAATGTTGAAAACTATCTTTGGAAAAGATATTTGGAAAAATAAAAAGCTATTATTAAAAAAAAAAAAAGAATAAAGATTTTGTAACTGGAAAAAAAAAATACTATGTGTCCATAGTTCTCTTTCTGGATATGGATGGTATTTTCCATATCAAATCTATTAGAATTGTCTTTGGATCACCATATTGTTGAGAAGTTATTACTTTAAAAACTTCTGACACCTCTGAAAAGCCCTCTGCAAGCCATCAAACCTCAAGCCTGAGTTTCTATATTTGAAAAAAATGTGGAGCTAGACTAGCTAGGGAGACTAGATTACTTTTAGGTTCTCTTTTTTTGCATCTAAATATATGAAAAGCCACTTAGATTTTGAAAAATCAGTGGTGGTAGAATTGTTAAAGACCATTTTTAAAAATCTACAAACACAAACAGCTTATAATGTTATATGGATATTATGGCATATATAAACAAATAACTGTAATGCTAGTTTTAAATAAGCCAGCAATGGAAAATCAAAATTAATAGCTTTAAGGTATTCTTATAAAGTTGAAACAGATTGCTGAATGATCAAGCTTACTTTTTATTAAAGAGGAAAAATTCTATATAGTATTTTAATACTGAAGGGCACACAGTAGAGTGGACAGAAGGCTAATCATGGAGTCAGAAAAAACTGGGTTCAAGCTTACAACTATGTGATCAAAACATCTATCCAAGACTATAAATTGTAGAAGAGTTGCCCATATGCACTGATGGAGTTCACCAGTGACGAGAATTTTTAAAAATGGTAAATTACTTGAGAGGCAGTGTGGCAGAGAATAAAGAGCCAAGAAAAGAAGACGTGCTAGCTTCAAGCCTTGCATCATACACTAACTGGGTATGTGACAATGGCAAGTCAGTTAACTTCTCACTGGTTGACTAAACTCTCTAAAACTGTAATTTGCAGATGTCAGTATTGATAGAGTTTCTTCACCTGGGAATTTCCCATACTCAAGAAGTCAGAGGTCCAGTTTCAATTTAGTCTCTATCCTTTTAAACAATTTACAATAGTCAGTATCTGTCACAAGTAACAAAATACCAACTAAAAGTAGGTGATCACATATATGGTCCCTAGTTGGCTGGAATAGAAAAGTAGGGGGGGAAGGGAACAGTGATTGTGTCCTATGCTTCCCTGTTTCCATTTCCTTTGCTTTTTATCATTCATTTAACTTCCCATAACTTTTAAAGCAAGAATTTTTAACTCTGTAGAGTTAAAAGTAGTTGCTAGTAGGAAGGAGTTGTGGATTTAAGTCAAAATTATACTCCTTTTAAATGTTTATTTTGATAAATTCCTCATATATTCATGTGAAATGAATATCTTGTAGAGCTCAATCAAACAAGTCCTATAAAAGTCTAACATGAAGGTTCTGCTATGACTGTCAAGGTTACCTCTAATGCATGTATAGGGATTGAACACCTTCCCCAAGCATTGAGATGACAAAGAGTATCAACAGTGCTGGCACTTCCATGGATCATTAGTCTATTTAAGAACTCTTCTTGAGTCAAACCAAACAAAATCAGAGAGAGTCCATTTTCTATTAAAAATAAAACAGACATATTTGCATTAATAGGTTGCTTTTGGCTTAAACAAGATGTCTAATATTTCAATAATAATTTCAATATTATTTCATATTTCAATAGATATTTCATATAATAGTTCAATAATAATATTTCAATACATAATTCAATATTTCAATAATAATCAACAGTGAAATGGCTATGTATATGGCATAATGCTATACACTAATGAACTTGTCACCCATCAATCTAATTTCCAACAATTTTGAAATAAAATTATTCTTAAATCACACCCAAAAAAAGAACTTTGCCAAGAGATGTGTTCTTGTCATCACAAATATATCTTAATAAATTTTCATATTTCTACTTTCTATTATCTTCAGGAATGAATGACTAAGGCAGTAAGACATTTATACAAATAATGGATTTTTAAGTTTACTGGAAGAAAAACATTTAAACATTTATTAGCATTATCATATATTCCCCATCACCTATCACAATTCTCCATAATTAAGAGGCATTTAATAAATGTTTGCTGTACTGTATAATTCTAATCCATAGGAATTTGTGGATTCCAAATATACGTACACAAGAGGAAGAACATGAAAAACAGTAGAAACAAAACATTTGGTAGCATATTTGTACTCTAGGTATCATATAGAAACTGGCTGCCTTTGTTTCCAAGAATTTTTGATCATTCAATGGAAACTTTTTTATCACAAAACACCTGTGTGCCAAGGGCAACAAATAACAAACAGTCTCTTGCCATGGTCCCAGATGCTGCCTACATTTCATAACCCTAGTTCCAGCTTTAATGGTAACTGCAGAGATAAGATACAGACTGAAATAAAAATTTAAAAAATCACAAAACCCAATTAGAGATCTTAAAAGAACTCACCATGTAATTCACCCCCATCTTTTTTATCACTGTATTATTTGTAAGATTTTGTGTCTAAACTAAGCAAAAATCATCTTAACAAGAAAATTAAACATTTGTCACTTGGTTACCAGAACTACTTTTTGAAAACACAAAAATCATAACCATTTTATTATTTCCAAATTCAGACAAGATGACAAATGTCTCAGATAAAATGATATTTTAAAACATTCTTATTATTTGTCCATGCCAAATAAGTAAAGAATGATTTAATTTTCTGGGCCAACTAGCAAAGGCTAAATGGAAAAAATACTGATATTTGTACAAAATTTTAACTTATTTCCAAAACTTGCTTACAAATTGTCATAATTCTACTATCAATAATATGTAGTAATAATTATACCTTACTCAACACAGTTCATAATTAAATTCAAGTGGGATACAATTATATACCCACTACAATTAAAAGATTACTCAGAACACAACATTCAATTAAAGATTGATTTGGGCTTTATCTCCAATTTATAGATCTTGTTTGTACATAGTTGTTTGCATGCTGTCTTTCTGATGAGACTGTGAGCTCTGAGAGCAAGAACATGTTTTTGGCAGTTTCTGTTTCCCTGACATTTAGATAGTGCCTGATATGTAGTAGCCTTACATGTTGTTGGCTGGATATGACATGACTTCATAGTAAGTGCTAACAATGTATTAGGTTTGTGATCTCACATTCTAGTAAAATACATCAAAACGAAGCTCATACACTTATGTGACAAATTATTTTGCCAATACCATTTTAAAAGTCAGAAGGATTATCATGCACATGACCAGTACATGCAAACAACCTAACACTAGTGATAGTGTTGTGTGAACACTGATTAATGAGCTTGATCTTTACTTTAACCAACTGATGAACTGCCTATATGTAGAATAAGTACTTCCAAAATGACAATAAAGCTTGCAAACACTTTTTTTAAAAATAACTTTTGTGTGGTAGAAGAGTTAATTTTGTGTTTTTTGTCTTTCAGTGATCACTAAGGTCCAGGGCCTATTAACACTTTTTTCAGAGCATTCACAATATAAAATCACAAGGCATCAGAGCAGCTGACTAGCTTTTGGCATGTTTTATTCTTTGCACCTAAACCATATTTTTCATCATCTTATTCTATGCTCATCTTTGTGTGCAGGTAACTGAATATTACAATACAAGTAACTTTTTATAATTAACAAGGCTGAACCTAGCTAAAAAAACAAACAACTCAGCATGTTACCAGGGTCATACCTGAAGTCTTTCAGACATAGTAGAGCCTTGTCAGAGCTAGTCTACTGGCAAGAAACTTTGAAAGCCTTGGGTTACTTCAACACCAACAAATAAGGCATTGAAGTAGGATTGAAGTTATAAAACCTTTATGAGAATGACCTAAAGCATTCTCAATTGAATATGAGAGCAGGCAGGTTATCAGAGATAATTTTCTATAGTGGATGACATTTTAAAATTGTAAACATGGCTAAAAATAAAGAATTAAGTCCCATTCTATTTATTGTTTATTGACAGTTTAGAAGATTTGGCTTGGCAAAATAAAATGCAGCCTTAAAACACCTTGCTCCAAAAAAGCATGTTTCACATCAAAGTCACACAAGATTCCGCTCACAGCAGGTACTCAGATCACTTGTTCAACAATTCAATGACTATTAACTTTATGCAAGATTTATGTTAGGCAAAGGTATTTCTTTATTTTCATAAGGTCCAAATAAAAGAAAACTTTTCTAACTGTTCATCTTTGTAGATGACATCATCCTAATACCAGACATGGTAGCTTGGCAGCTGACTGTCAAGATGGCCTGAGAGAACTGATGGACGAGAAGTAAAGCATGGTCTGGTTTAAGGGTCCTTTAAATGGGCAGCCACGGTGCAACAGGAGATTGAGTGGCCCAGAAGTAATCTCTGTGGACATAGGACTGCCCTGTGGGTGGGATCCTGGTCATATTGAGATAGCTTCATCATGGGTGATGGCTCTCTCGCAGGTTGGCTGTGTGTGTGACCTCACAGGCCCTTTAAAAGCCCAGTGCAGGCAGCAAGTCATGCTCTTTAACCTGGCTCCCTAACCTGGGGTTGCCGAGCCAAGCTGATGGATAGCCGAGAGAGGTAAGGAGTTTGGTAGTGAACACGTGGGTCTTCAGACCAGGTGTTCACTAAGGAGTTAACAAGTCAGGGCGTTATGTGAATAGGTATAATAAAGGATTTTAAGATTACACATGGCTGTTCTTGAGTGTGTTACCGGTTATTAAACTACTATTCAAGAAATCGTGGCCAGAAACCTTTGAAGGCCTCAGAGGAGGCGAGCCTGGTGGAATTGACACTGCAAAGGTCAGTGGTCAAAGGTACTTTATTGGGCCTAGGACAGACTGGTAATAGTAATTGCCAGGAGGCATGTTACAGTCTGGCCTGGCCAGTTAAGAGATAGAAGGCTCACACACCATTCAACCAGTTCAGCCCCAGGGCGGAAATTCCAAAGCTGAGTGGATTAATTCCCTCTAGGATTATGGACATGGTTTCTCATAATCCAGGGATAATGTCCTGCCAAATCCATGTCTATTATTTATCTTGCAGTTATTTTTGCCTCTAGCACAGGCCCTCAATACCCTCTACCTTAATTAGTACAATAGCTGCCTGACAGGTTTTCCTGACATGTGGCTAGACTTTTTCTTATCTAATAAACTATCTCATCTAACAAAACTCATGATGATGATAAACTCATCTAACAAAAACCCTTCAATGGCATCTACTACCTACCAAATAAAGTTTAAACTTTTGGAATTTAAGGTTCTCCATGATCTGATGTCACCTTATCTTTTTCAGTTTTCTAATTCAATTCGTTATTTATGTGCTACTATGTGCAAGGCAATGGAATATTCCTCATTCTCAAAAAACTTACCTTCAACAGGGCAGGGAAAAGAGAGAATATAACCTGCACAAAGATGAATAAAAAGCTAATAACTTGAGAGAGAAAACAAAAAACTGGGAGAATCAGGGAAGTGGAACAAGAACTAAATCTTGAAGGAAGATAAAGGATTCTAGAAGCCTAAGGTGAGATTGGATAGCATAACAGAATTGTGCAAAGACAAAGATAGGGGACAGAATGCCAAGAAGCTAAATGTAAGTCAATTTATCTGAAATGTAAAATGTATAAAAGATAAGTAATATAATTCAAGATTGGAAAGAGAGATTGAAGTCAGATTATCAAAGGTTTCAAATGGTAGAATGTAGACTTTGCTTCTAATCCTAGATACAATAGGGAGCCTAGAATCTATTTAGAAAAGGCAAGTCCTGATAGAGGCAGACCTTTGTCTTAGAAATATTAACTTCATTTACAGTCAGTATTTCTGGTAAAGGCCTCATTTCTAAAATATAGAGAATTGACTCAAATTTATAAGAATGCAAGCCATTCCCCAATTGATAAATGGTCAAAGGATATGAACAGACAATTTTCAGATGAATAAATTAAAGCCATTTCTAAATCTCTAAATTATTACTGATTTGAGCAATGCAAATTAAGACAACTCTGAGGTACTATTTCACACCTCTCAGATTGACTAAGATAATAGGAAAAGATAATGATGAATGTTGGAGGGGATGTGGAAAAATTGGGACACTAATACATTGCTGGTAGAACTGTGAAATGATCCAACCAATATGGAGAGTAATTTGGAACTATGCCCAAAGGGCTATCAAACTGCAGAACCCTTTGATCTAGCAATGTTTCTACTGGGCCTGTATTCTAAAGAGATCATTAAAAAGGGAAAAGGACCCCATGTGCAAAATGTTTGTAGAAGCTTCTTTTATAGTGACAAGGAACTGGAGTGCATGCCCATTAGTTGGAGAATGGCTAAATAAGTTATGGTACAAGAAAATTATGGATTATTATTATTTTATAAGAAATGATGAGCAGGATGATTTCAGAGAGGCCTAGAGAAATTTACATGAAATGATGCTGAGTGAAATGAGTAGAACCAAAAGAACATTGTACATAGCAACAACAAGATTATGTGATGATCACCTGTGATGAACTTGACTCTTTTCAATAATGAGGTGATTCAAGTCCAATAGACTTGTGAGTGTCATTCACATCCAGAGAGAAAATTACGGAAATGAATGTGGATCAAAACATAGTATTTTCACCTTTTTGTTGTTGTTTGCTTGGTTTTTTTCCTTGTGTTTTTTTCCCTTTTGATCTGATTTTTCTTTGTGCAGCACGAATATGGAAATATGGTAAAAAGAAGTACATGTTTAACCACATTGGATTGCTTATAGTCTTAGGAAAGGGGAAAGGCAGAGGAAAGGGTGAAAACTTTGGAACACAAGCTTTTGCAAAGATGAATGTTGAAAACTATCTTTGCATGTACTTGGAAAAATAAAATGATACTAATTTTCTTTTTAAAAAAAGGACTATTAACTTGATGTCTATGTGGAATATAATTTGGAAAAGAAGTAAACAGAAGGATGGCAGCTATACTAGATAAAATTCAGAGCCTCATTCCACTTTATCCTCAACACAGCTGTCAAAAGTGATCTTTCTAAAAGTTTGACCATGTCACCATGCCACACCTTTACTCAACAAACTCCAGTGGCTTTTTGTCAGAACTGCAGGAATTTTTTCTGGGTGTCCTCCCTGCCCCAGACCCTCGAATGCTGTCCCTCCTCATTTCTGTCCTATATCTTCTTTTAAGTCCTAGAGAAAATCCCACTTTCTACAGGATGAATCTATTCTGATTCTTTCCCTCTGTTGATTATTTCCAATTTAACCTCATCAAGCTTGTTTATACATAATTGTTTACATGCTGTCTCCCTCATTAGACTGTGAGCTCCTAAAGACAAGAGACTATTTTTTTGTCTTTCTTTGTATCCCTAGTGCTAAGCACAGTGCCTGAAACACAGTGGGTACATAAGAAAATGTTTACTGAATGAAGCATAAATCCATCCATAGCAGTGCAAGGAATGAATGCAAAGACTTTAGCAACTTGACAATTTGATCAAAGAAAATTGATCTCACCTGTCAAAACAAGACACAATTGCTGGTTTCCACTGCAGTCCACTGGAATGCAATTTTTGCCAAGGAAAACACGATGTACATTCTGTGTCTCCAAGTCCCACAGAACAACTGTCCAGCCTGTACTTTCTATTAACCATGTAAAAAGAACAGTGAATCCTGTCACGGACACACACTTGAGTTTTGCTACTCCCTCCTGCTCTCCAATGGGCATTACCTTCCACAACTTCTTTATATCACCTGACCTAACATGATCCCTCCATGGGTGGCTGTGCTGGACACGAGTTAGGTCTTGTGGAATGAAGGTCCAAATCTGTTCCTGTGTAGGATGGCCACTAGATTCAGAAGGGTCAAAATGAAGAAGATCCTGGAACCAAGGCACACAACTCACAACTTCTAACCTGGGCTTCTTTGTTGAGTTGTACAATTCTGATAGCTGAGTTTTCCAGGATCTGGGAAAAGAAAAGAAGAAACTCTTTACAGTAAGAATCACTGAGTAAAAACAATCAACTTTCTTCTCTTTAATAAGAGGTACCATAGTATAGTAGATAGCCAGCCAGCCTTGGGGTCAGAGAAATCTGAGTTCTACTCCTGCTGCTTACATACTAGCTACATGACTGTGGATAAGCCATTTAAGCTCTCACTGTCCAATGCAACTTAATAAGCCTCTATTTTGCAGAGAAGGTGCTAATCTGTACTGGTGGGGAGAGCTTTTTCACCCAAGAGCTCCCTATACTAGTGAAATCCCAGATCCAGTCCCTATCTGCAGACTCTGTAAAAATACTTTTTCTTCCTTCACTAAATCCCTCTTCTGATTCAGCCATTCTCAAATGTAGAAATGAGCATAGTAGGAATAGGAATTGCCTTTCATTGAATGCCTCTCTGTAGCATGAAAGAAATCATGTTTTTCTGAAGATAATGCTAGTGAAGCAGGCCTTCTGGCAAGTCCTATACAGAGTCAGAAAGGCTATCATCTGAACATGGGCCTGGGGATGGATATAAAGATAAGATATGAGAGATAAGGATAGCTAAATTGAGAAAAGTTTATTGCTAGAATTGCCAGCAAAGAGCAACCTTTTGGGATTATAACAACTTAAAAACTTTCTGTTAAGGCAAGAAGAAAATCCCTATATTGGTGGGCAAAATTATGGATCTTTTTGAGGTTAAAATAAGGTTAAAACCTTATTCTGAGACAGTCCTTCAGAGAAAAGATACCCCATCAATTTAATAAATCATGGGATCTCACAATTAAAAGAGAACTCCAAGGTCACCTAGTTTACCTCCTGCCTGAGACAGTAACTGTCTCTATGAAATGCTGACAAGTAACCATCAAAATATTTATTCCAAAACCATCAGAGATAAGAAAGTTACTATTTCTCTTGTGCAAAGCTCTAGTCATTAGGAAGTTTATTCTTACTTGGAGTCAAAATATGCTTCTCATATTTTATTCTAGGCCCACCGGGACTAGAATAGTATCTGGCACATAGTAAGTGTTTAATAAACACTTGTTAATTGATGTGTGACTTCTAATCATTAGTCCTAGGCTACTATCCTTTTGGGCCAAGAAAAGAATAAAGAGAAACATCACAGATTATTGTCTTTTCTTTTCCAGGCTAAAAAAGGTAACAACAGAACAACAAAAATTTTTTTGAAGGTCCCATACCACATTGCATACCATATAAGTTTTATTCAATGTATTGTTAGTTTTTGTAATTTTATTTTTCCTCTTCTTCCTTTTTATTTTTTCTTTAAAAAAAAGTCTTTGTTACCTGAAATGTTTTTTTGGGAGGAGAGAAAAACATACAACAGGAAATTTAGCCTACATCAAAATAAAATATAAATTTAAAAAAGTTTTTCTACATACCTATCAACCTGGAATGAAAACCTGGTCAGTTTCATGTTGTAAACTGAATTGGCAGGGTCATCTTCATCCATTCCTTCAGGTACTTTGATGGGAAGATTTTCTAGCTTTCTCTCACACAGTATGTGTTCCGGATATAGCCTATATTTTAAAACAGAGCAATAGTCATTGTGTAAAAGTAATAATGTTTACCTCAAATATAATGATAAATATTCTCCCATTTGTTTTCCATTCACAAAGCCATGTCACTGTTATTTCCATAAAAAAAAAAAAAAAGCAAATCATAGGGAACATCAAGATAACTAATTTTCTTTAGCTAGGCCTACTATTATGTATCTATAGCATAATACTAAGAAAGTCAAGGTTGTAAGTTTGATTTCTTAGAAAAACATTATTTTATATCAACAAATTAAACCCTAATATCATCAACCATCACTTCTATTTCACAAATATGCACCAGCAGCAAAAAGGACTATGCCTATATGGACAATTCAGTCCAAATGCATAGATACCCATAACTATAGGAATAACTTCACACCAAAAGTGCTTAAAAACCATGAGTTAGGTTAATCAAGATCAATGAGTGAACAAATAACTACTGAACATTTCAACTGATTCAATATTTTTTTTAATTTTTAATTTTTTTTTAAATAAAGTTTTTTATTTACAAAACATATGCATGGGCAATTTTACAGCATTGACCCTTGCAAAACCTTCTCTTCTACATTTTTTCCTCCTTCCCCCCAACCCCTCCCCTAGATGGCAGATAACCCAATACATGTTAAATATGTTAAAGTATATATTAAGCCCCATATATATATATATATATATGTATATATATATATATACACATATATACAGTCATCTTACTGCACAAGAAAATCAGATCAAGAAGAAAAAAAAAAGATCAACCTAAGAAAGAAAACAAAATGAAAGCAAACAACAAAAAGAAATTGTGATCCACACTCAGTTCCCATGGTACTCTCTCTGGGTATAAATGGCTCTCTTCATCACTGAACAATTGGAACTGGTTTGAATCATCTCATTGTTGAAGAAAGCCACATCCATCAAAATTGATCGTTATATAGTCTTGTTGCCATGTATAATGATCTCCAGGTTCTGCTCATTTCACTTAGCATCAGTTCATGTAAGTCTCTCCAGATCTCTCTGAAATCATCTTGCTGATCATTTCTTACAGAACATACCACAATTTATTCAGCAATTCTGGTGGGCATCCCTTCAGTTTCCAGTTCTTACCACTATGAAAAGGGCTGCCACAAATATTTTTGCATTTGGATCCCTTTCCCTCCTTTAGGATCTCTTTGGGAAATAATTCCAGTAGAAATACTGCTGGGTCAAAAAGATATGGACAGTTTGAGAACTTTTTGAGCATAGTTCCAAACTGCTCTCCAAAATGATTGGATCTGTTCACAGTTCCACCAACAATGCATCAGTGTCCCAGTTTTCCCACATCTTCAACATTCATTATTATCTTTTCCTGTCATCTTAGCCAACCTGACAGGTGTATAGTGCTATCTCAGAGTTATCTTAATTTGCATTTCTCTGATCAATAGTGATTTGGAGCACCTTTTTATATGACTAGAAATAATTTTAATTTCTTCATCTGAAAATTGTCCGTTCATATCCTTTGACCATTTATCAAATGAAGAATGGCTTGATTTCTTATAAATTTGAGTTAATTCTCCATATGTTTTAGAAATGAGGCATTTATCAGAACTTTTGAATATAAAAATATTTTCCCAATTTATTGCTTCCCTTCTAATCTTGTCTGCATTAGTTTTGCTTGTACAAAAATGTTTTAACTTAATATAATTAAAATGATCTATTTTGTGATCAATAATGATCTCTAATTCTTCTTTGATCACAAATTCCTTCCTCCTCCACAAATCTGAGAGGTAAACTATCCTGTTCTTCTAATTTGTTTATAATATTATTCTTTATGTCTGGATCATGAACCCATTTTAACCTTATCTTGGTATACAATGTTATGTGTGGGTCAATGAATAGTTTCTGCCATACTAGGTTTCCTATTTTCCCAGAAGTTTTTGTCAAATAGTGAATTCTTATACCCAAAACTGGGGTCTTTGGGTTTGTCAAACACTAGATTTCAATAGATACTGACTATTTTGTCCTTTGAATCTAACCTATTCCATTGATCAACTAGTCTATTTCTTAGCCAATACCAAAAGGTTTTGATGACCTCTGCTTTATAATACATCAACTGATTCAATATTACTATAGGTACTATTAGTAACACAACAGTGAAAGTAGTAAAAGATGAATCTGGCCCAACTAAACAAATTTTTATTTTTAATACTAATAGCTTTTTATTTTTCAAAATGAATGCAAAGATAGTTATCAACACTCATCCTTGCAAAACCTTGTGTTCCAAATTTTTCTCCCTCTCTCTTCCTTTCTCCCCTCCCCTAAACAGCAAGCAATCTCATATTGATTAAACATGTTAAGCAAAGTTTTAAAATTACACTTTTGGGGCTATCAAACTCTGATCTAACAATGTCTCTACTGGGTCCGTATCCCCAAAAAAACTATAAAAGAAAGAAAAGAACCCATATGTGAAAAAATGTTTGTAGCAGCTCTTTTTGTAGTGACAAGGAACTAGCAATTGAGTGGACATCCATCATTTGGGGAATGGGTGAATAAATTATTGTATATAAATGTATTATAATGTTCTATAAGAAACAATCAGCAAGTTAATTTCAGAAAGGCCAGGAGAAATTAATATGAATTGATGCTAAGTGAAGTGAATAGAACCAAGAGAACATTGTACACAGGAACAACAAGATTACATGATAGTCAGCTCTGAAGGCCCTTTTCAACAAGGAAGTGATTTGGGCCAATTCCAATAGACTTGTGATGCATCTGTATCCAGAAAGAGGTCTGTGGGGACTGAATGTGGATCACAACATAGTATTTCCACCTTTTTTTACTTGCTTTGTTTTCCCTTTCTTGATATGATTTTTCTTGTGCAGTATGATAATTGTGGAAATATATTTAAAAGAACTTCACATGTTTAACCTATATTGGATTACTTAGTGTCTAGGGCAGAAGGGAGGGGGAAAGGAAGGAGAAAAATCTGCAACACAAGGTTTTCAAACGCATATGTTGAAAATTATCTTTGCATGTATTTTGAAAATAAAAAGCTATTAAATTTTTTTTTAATTAAAAAAATAAAATTATACTTTTTGTGTATTTACCAGAGGCTTTGAACCTACACTAAACATAAGCAACAACACAAAACAAAGTCCAACATGCTTTTTAGAGTCTTCTGGCACTGAAAATATACACATATATAAAAAGTCATATTTTAAAGTGCCTCAGTGGATCCTTGTAGGATGTGTCCTTGATGGCTATTTACTTTGCCCATCCTTAGTCCTGGCTCTGTAAAACATAATCTTACTATAATCTTATAATTATTATTAACTTATTATAATTTAGATGTAGTTGGAAAAAAAAATGAGAGAATAAAATGGGATCCTAGATAATTAAATGCTAAATTTTATGGTTCTCACTATGCTAAAAGATTTCCTGGAATGATTATGGAATTTTTAAGCTGAAAGAGATCTCACAGATTCAGAAAAGGCTTTCACAAATGGAAACTGAGCTGAGTTTGAAGAAGTAGGATCTGAATAGGCAACATAGCAATAAGAGGGTACAAAAAGCAAAGGAAACATAAACAAAAACCCAGTTGTGGAAATAAGTCTTTTGAGGTTTCACATCCATATTTGATTGAACAGTTTTACATAATGTACTTAGACTTCTGAACCACTTTAAAAAACAACAATGTGCTAGTTAATTCTCATCATATTTACCTGTGAAGAGGCAGCATTTTGTAAATCACTAGAAACCAAAGCAGTATGGTAGAAAGGAAAGAGAGCATTGTACTAGGAATGAGGATACCTGAGCGAGTCCCACAGCTCTACTACTAACTTCTACTAAGTAACTTCTACTAAATGGCCTAACTTTGGCTTTAGTTTTCTCATTTGTAAATGAGGAGGTTGGAGGGGATTGGTAAGGTTCCATCCAGGGGAAGATGAAATAGAGAACAAATAAACGTGCCCATGTCCCTATTCAAATATTTTTCAATCCATTTGCTAAAGCAATTAAAGGACTGGGACAAGAAAGCACAGTATATCAGCCCTCCCCACCAACATGGTTTGCTTCCCACAACACATTTCTCATGGATGACTCAAGCCTAGCAAAGTCCATCACATGTATGTGTTGCAGCAGATCAGAAATCTGCTTCTCCTTAGAGAGGTGTATGATCTACAAATATGCTCATCAACCTTGCACAGATATACATCATCAAAAATCCATTCAATTCAAAGGAAATGTCAAAGATTTTAAGTTCTAATGGCCACATGAAAATTAATTTCTCTGAATTTAGGATAATCATAAAAAAGATACCTGGACTATATAAAATTTATCTTTTGCTACTACTATATTATCAACAGTACTTCTACAAAGCAAAGAAACTAGTTCTCAACTGATTCAGAATTTCCTTTCATTATCAACCTTAAAGAAGAGCTAATAGTATCTTAAGTGCTTAACAATCCTAGAAGTTTAACCTCCTAAATGTTTCTGTACATGGAAATACATACATATAAACATACTTCAATATTCCAAAATGGCTCAGTAGTTTGTATGCTCCCTCTGACATGTCATAAGTATTCTGAGGAGATGGCTTCATTAACCAATCAGTAAGCATATATTAAGCATCTACTATGTAACAGGCATTATACCAAGTGCTAGAGATACAAATACAAAAGTGAGACAGTCCCTGACAGCAAGGAGCTTAGATTCAAAAGTTCTGTCTTAGACATGATGAATCTGAAATACTTATAATAAATTAAATTAAATTAATCTGACCCATCAGGATCAATGACTGGAATGTGCCTTTAGACTACGAAATCTTAATCCACTTACCTGAAATAGACATTTAAGTCAACAGCAATTGCAGAACCAGAACAGCTGATAACAACTACCACATCAAGCTCCTGAGATACCTTCATGGTAGTAAATGAAGATATGTTAGTTGGCTGATCATCACACATATTAGTCTGATGAAGGGTTAGATCCATCTGAGCAAGATATGTGCCATCTGCAGCATCAAAAACGTCTTTGGGCCTGGGTTAACGAAAATATTTGCTCTAAATCTAATAAACTATTCAAAATATAAAATAGGATAAAGCTATAAAGGCTGAGATTCTTTTCTCTAAAATGACATTCATAGATAAGAGAAAAAGTATAAACTGAGACAGACAACAGGACAGTGACATGGAGAAATCTGATATATTGCTGACATTCTTTACTACTATTCAACTATCCAGAATTTTGTAGCACTTTTAAAAAAAATCAGTTTTTACATATTTTTATTTTTAATTTTATTTATTTTTAATTTTAATATAATTTTGCTAATAGTCTATATATAGATCTGCTGTAGAGAGTACTCCCATGCTGCTATCTCAAACACTTAAGAAAATGAAACACCTTTCAGAATATTCTTTCCTTACTATTCAAAAGCTATTTCCATTAACAAGGATACAAATCCATCCAGAACTATCTAAAACAAAAAGAAATCCTCTGCAAAGTTGTGAATCAGTTATCCTTTCCAAGACCTGAGGAGGTAAGGCCAGACTGAAGCAGTTGAGGGTTTTGACCTCAGTATCTCTCTCAGGAAATGCAATGTGTAGGACAATACATCTGTTGATGAGCAGCAATGACGAGGTGTTTTGAAATGATAGAATTTTTAGGCACAGTAAAGAAGAAATTCCTGAAAAACAGAAAGTTATTCATTAATCTTTACTTTCTAAGTTTAGTAACATTTTGCTTTTGTGAAAAAATAGAAGACAAAAACAAGACAAATTTCATGACAATTCTACTTAGGTCAGAAGTGTGATTCATATTTCACTCAGTTGGAACAAATTAAATATCCTTATTCATCATGCCATTTTGGCAAAGAGAAAAGAATGCTAGTCTTGCAGTTAGGAACCTGAGTTTGAATCCTCCTCAAACATATGCTAGTTATATGATGCTCAATATGTCACCTATCCTTTGACCAACTAACCAGTATGAGTTATAATAACTGAGTTGTGATATGTAAATTGCTTAACTGAATTTAAAAGTATCATATTAAATACTCAGTACTAGTATTATATGTGTTCATGCCTTTGGAAAAGATGACAGAGAGTAAAAAAGTGCTCTTTCCCTTTGCATGTCAGCAGGGGTTATTACAGCAACCCAGAAGCAATCATACTATTGCAGAACTGGTTTTAGATTTGGAAAGAATTTTAGATACCAGGAACATCAATGTATTATTACCTTTAAACAAGTATCTGCTAGTTGTCTTTATTAGTCTTTCTGCTTATAAGAGATCTCAAAGACCATGAATTTAAACATCAGATGAGGTGTTACATATGAGGAAAAAAAGAGACCCAGAAAAGTGACTTACAATAAGCAGTGTAATTAAAATCTGAACCTGAGGGCAACAATGGAAACATTTGGGGTGAAAAGACTAGGTTCAAATCCTCCTTTTCCTCAATAAGTTATAAACAAGGGTGCTTTAAAGTTTACAAACTGTTTTTCTCACAAAAACCTTATGTGGTCCTGTCAGATTGGCTAAGATGACAGGAACAAATAATGATGAATGCTGGAGGGGATGTGGGAAAACTGGGACACTAATACATTGTTGGTGGAGTTGTGAAAGAATCTGGCCATTCTGAAGCGCAATCTGGAATTATGCCCAAAAAGTTATCAAACTGTGCATACCCTTTGATCCAGCCGTACTACTACTGGGCTTATATCCCAAAGAAATAGTGAGGAGCGGAAAGGGACCTGTATGTGCCAAAATGTTTGTGGCAGCCCTTTTTGTAGTGGCTAGAAACTGGAAAATGAATGGATGTCCATCAATTGGAGAATGGTTGGGCAAATTGTGCTATATGAATGTGATGGAATATTATTGCTCTGTAAGAAATGACCAGCAGGAGAAATACAGAGAGGCTTGGAGAGACTTACATCAACTGTTGCTGAGTGAAATGAGCAGAACCAGAAGATCACTGTACACTTCAACAACAATACTGTATGAGGATGTATAATGATGGAAGTGGAAATCTTCAACATAAAGAAGATCCAACTCACTTCCAGCTGATCAATGATGAACAGAAACAACTACACCCAGAGAAGGAACACTGGGAAGTGAATGTAAATTGTGAGCACTACTGTCTATCTACACAGGTTATTTATACCTTCAGAATCCAATTCTTATCGTGCAACAAGAAAATTGGATTTACACACATATATTGTATCTAGGTTATACTGTAACACGTGTAAAATGTATGAGATTGCCTGTCATCCAAGGGAGGGAGTAGAGGGAGGGAGGGGAAAATTTGGAAAAATTAATAGAAGGGATAATGTTATAAAAAAAAATTACTCATGCATATATACTGTCAAAAATGTATAATTATAAAATTAATTAAAAAAACCTTATGTGGTGGGTCATATATCAATAACTCCATTTTACATGTGAGGAAAATGGGCCTCGGAGACATAAAATAATTTGTTGTGACCACAGTGTCAATGCCATGATTCAAACCCCCAAAAAAGTAGCATTCTTGCTACTACATCAAAAAAAATGCCTGATCTAAGTATACCATTATCTGTTCTGAGCAGCAATCTATCTGGACCATCACTAGCCACTCTGCAGGCATTCTCCAAAGAGCTTCTGCCCTTGGTCCCACTCCCATTTACTTACAGCAGGGAGCAGATTCATAGCTGTAAAGTATAAAATGTCATGGTTGTTGTCATAAATATGCATTGCTATAGAGCCAGTACATACTTACTAATGCTTTTGTCTTCAATTAACTTTTTTAACATCTCCCCACTGCAGCTACATAATGTGGTAACATCACATCTTCCATCCTTCATCTTGAACTCATGGACAAGCAGTTCATGATTATCACTGAGAGTCAGAAGTTTAGGCTTGTCTGTGGGTGGGTCACTGGGTTGGGAATTCTCCCAAACAAAGCTAAAGAAAATCACAGCATGCTGAGTTTACTTACTGAACACTAGAGTTAAGGGAAAGGCTGGAAGAAAGAGGAAGAAGGGCTGTGAATAGATTCCTACTATTTAATTCTACTACTCATTTTAGAGAGATCAAGATAATGAAATAAATGGTATCCAGCAATGATACCCCCATTAAAAATAAATCCAAAATTTAAAAAAGTTTTAACATTTAAAAACAATGAAATGATCTTATCTTCATTTGCTGAGTATCACATTCCCCAAAACACAGCATGAATGCTAAGACTGGATTCAGACTTGTAAAATTTTCACTTGTTTCTCCATTAATAATGTTTTTATACAGAAATATGTTTAAAGTGATTGCATGTATAACCTATATCGGATTGCTTGCTGTCTTGGGGGGAAAAAAGGAAAGGGAGAAAAATCTAAATTCAAAAATCTTATAAAAATGAATACTGAAAACTATCTTTATATGTAATTGGAAAAAAAATAAAATACTATCAAGAAAATTTTTTTAGATATATACATTTTTATACAAGTGTGTTACATCCTTCATCCTCTCCGGGTTCACAAACTCTAGCAGGTTCCCGAATGGTTCTAAGTTTCTTTGGTATCTTCACTTCGCATTTAGCACAAAAACAAATTCTTGTTAAAAGACTGGATCTGAGGGGGCCACTAGATGGCGCAGTGGATGGAGCACTAGTCTTGAATTCAGGAGGACTGGAGTTCAAATCTGATCTCAGACACTTAACACTTCCTAGCTGTGTGACCCTGAGCAAGTCACTTAACCCCAACCTCAGAAAAAAAAAAAGAAAAAAAAAAAAAAAGACTGGATCTGGACCGCAAGCCGGATTCTCTTTGGCAGAACTGGGAATAAAGAAATAAATGCGTTGCCCAATCATAAAACAATCCCAAAGGTGGGCTTGGACTCTGCACAGACAGCTCTATGCTTTTAATGAAGAGACTGGCCCCTGCAGGTGAAAGGGACAAGATGCCATTAAAGGAAATCCATTTTGGCATCTAAAGCTGGAAACTGTGACTAATGGGAGCAGTGGGGAGAAAGAGAAAGCAAACCGGCGCTTGTCATTTAACGTGATTGGACATTATTCCGTGTGTGTTTAGAACTCGGCTCTGCGCGTATTTCATTGCAGGAAGTTCTGGAGTAGGAGAACCTACTGTAGTAACTTCCACTAGAACATAACCCCTTGAGGCAGGGCCTCTTTTCCGACCCGAGCAGTTCCTCGGGGGAACAGGTGTTAAATCACGCTTAAACCTGCGCCTCGGGGAGACTCTCCAAAGTGGCGGCCATCTCCGCCACCGTTCCGACTCCCACTGCCCGGAAAAGGGTCAGCGGCGAGCAAAGGGCGCGTGTGAGGGGGTGAGTGACAGCAAAGGGTGGGGGCTTGGACGCTACTATCCAGTCGGCACGTGTTCCTGGCATTTAATCAATTAACAAGCATTTATTCAGCACCTACTGTGTACCAATTCCTACCCCCCAAAAACTCCCATTCATTTAGCCTGGTGGAAGCCTCGAACCAAGGCATCCTCAGGAGGGGCGTCAGGGTCCCCAACTTACTGCCGGAAGGGGCCCGCGAGGCTGCAGCCGCCGCCGCCGCCGCCGGGAGCTAGTGACAGAAGCTGGAGGCTGCCCGAGCCCGTGAGGCTGCCCAGCGCACCCTGCTCGCGGTGTAGTTGGGCCCGGGGCCCCAGCCCCGCTCTGGTCTCGGCGGGGACAGGCACCAACAACACGGGCAGCACCCTCTCCATAGCCCCGCTCGGAGCAGTACCGGAGTCGCAGCTACTTCCGGCCCCCTCCTGCGCCGCCATGTTGCTAAAGGAACTCCCTTCCCTTTCAGTCAGCTGAAAGACGCATGCCTCTCTGGAATCTTGGCAGCCAGCCTAGCAAGATGAGCATGCGCAGTGACAGAACCGGAGCCCTTTTAGACCCACCCACTTTTTTTGTTTTGTTTTTTTTAAGCCTGTGTTTTCCCGGAAGGCTGGCTGAGGGCCTAAGAAAGATCCTTTTAGCTTCTCCCGGCTTTCCTAGGACTTTATTGCCCCGGGCCTTGTAAACAGAGGGTGTCACGTGACTAGCCAGCTGGCCGAGAGCTGTGGTTTGGTAGGCTGCATCTAGGGGTCTAGAAAGATCCGAGTTCAAATCCATTGTGACCTCGGGCAATTCAGCAACTCACTAGAAACCCTCAGTTTCTTAATTTGAAGAATGGGGATAAGGCCTCCTAGCTCGCTTGCTGGTGATCAGACAATTGAAAAAAAAAAAAAAATTACTGGTTAAGTCAGAGTCATGATGACCCCATTTGCAGTTGTTGGGTTTTTTTCTTAAAGCTTTTTAATTTTAAAAGCATATGCATGGATAATTTTTCAACATTAACCCTTGCAAAACCTTGTGTTCCAATTCCCCTCCTTCCCCCCACCTCTTCCCCTAGATGGCAAGTAATCCAATATGTTAAACATGGCAAAAAATGTGTTACATCTAATTTACATACAATTATCTTGCTGCACAAGAAAAATCAAATTTAAAAAATGAAAGAAAAAAATGCAAGCAAACAACAAAATGCCCCACAGTCCCCTCTCTGGGTGCTGATGGCTCTCTCCATCACAAGACCGCTGGAACTGGCCTGGATCATCTCGTTGTTGGAAAGAGCCACGTCCATCAGAACTGATCATCACAATCTTGTTCATCTGCAGTTTTCTTGGCAGAGATGCTGGAGTGCTTTTGCCATTTCCTTCTCCCACTGATTTTACAGAGGAGGAAACTAAGGCAGACAGGGTTAGGTGACTTGCCCAGGGTCACAGTCTGGGAGGCTAGATTAGACCCGCCTGACTCCAGGCCCAGCACTCATCCTCAGCACCACCTCCTGCCCTAGATAACACGTTACACTGATGAGGAGTAAACTGAGGTCTAAACAGAGATGGGTCAGTTCCTTTTCTCTCTCTCCTTCCTTCCCCAAAGTAACCAATGGCGGGTTTGGCAGCAAAGGAATTTGCTACTTAATGCTGTATGGAAACATAGTCTTTATTGATTAGAATGGAAACACCAGAGAGCCGGTGGGCAAAATGGCTGCATGGTACAAGGCCAGTTTGCAAAGAATAGATTTTTTGAGTTCCCTCTTTTATGCAGTGATGTAAGGAGGTTCCTGAGAGTGATGTAAGGAGGTTCCTGAGAGTGATGTAAATAAGATAAGGATTCTCTTATCTTTTGAGTAGAGACAGAAGTCTCTTCCCAAAAGGAATTTCCTGATGGCATTTGGTCTATCTGAACAGATTAGAATGGGGGGGCTGTAAAACCCCAGCCAGCTCAGATAGCCCAACTAGTTTGACCACATCAAAGTCCAAGTCCCAAATGGAGTTGGAGATCAAACAAGGAATACCAAAGGGGCTACCACCCTCAACAACACCATCATTCTTAGCTGAAGCCACACTGTAAAAGGAGCTGCTCTATGTGTATGGGAGAGCACATTGCCGGGGTGAAGTGAGACAAGATATGTAAAATACACAGTGGGGGGATTGTGTATGGAAAATGCCATCCATATCCAGAGAGAACTATGGAGACTAAATGTGGATTGAAGCATAGTATTTTCACCCTCCCCGCCCTCCCTCCCTCCTGGTTTTCCCCTTTTGTTCTGATTTTTCGCTCCCAACATGACTCATGGAAATAGATAAAAAAAAATGTGTATAATCTAAAAATTAAAAAATTTTTAAAGCTGAAAAAAAAAAAAAGAAAAAAGTTTAATCTGCACCATTAAAAGTGAATAAAATATATTGGGGGAGTGGGAGTCAATCTATAGTCTAGAAAGGAACTCAACCTTTTTAATATGATAAGTCCCATTCTGGTAAAGTCTAAAGCCCCTTTTCAGAATGTTAAAAGCATAGAAAAAAAATGCAAGTTCATACAAATGTTGGAGGGGATGAGGGAAAACAGGGACACTGATACATTGTTGGTGGAGTTGTGAATACATTTCTGGAGAGTGATTTGGAACTATGCTCGAAAAGGTATCAAACTGTGCATACCTTTGATTCAGCAGTGTTACTACTGGGCTTATATCCCAAAGAGAAGCTTAAAGAAGGGAAAGGGACCTACATGTGCAAGAATGTTTGTGGCAGCCCTCTTTGTAGTGGCCATAAACTGGAAACTGAGTGAGCCCATCAATTGGAGAATGGCATATGAATGCTATGGAATATTATTGTTCTGTAAAAAATTACCAACAGGATGATTTCAGAGAGGCCTGGAGAGACTGACAGGAACCGATGCTGAGTGAAATGAGCAGGACCAGGAGATCACTGTACACTTCAACAACAATATACTATATGATGATCAATTCTGATGAATATGGCCATTTTCAACAATGAGATGAACCAAATCAGTTCTTCTTCAGTGATGGAGAGCCATCTACACCCAGAAAGAGAACTATGGGAAATGTGTGGACCACAACATAGCATTTTCACTCTGTTGCTATTTGCTTGTACTTTTGTTTTCCTTCTCAGGTGTTTTTTTTTCTTCCTTTCTTTCTAGATGCAATTTTTCTTGTACAGCAAGATAATTGTATAAATATGCGTACATAAATTGGACTAACATATTAAATATGTATGGGACCATCTGCCATCTAGGGGAGGGGGTAAGGGGAAAGAGGGGAAAATTTGGAACAGAAGGCTTTGCAAGGGTCAATGTTGAAAAATTACCCATGCATATATTTTGTAAATAAAAAGCTATAATAAAAAAAATGCAAGTTCATAGATACCACCTATTCACCCCTGAAATCTATCTGTGGATTCTCCAGTTGAATAGCCCTTTTCTAAGAGGTGAGAAAACAAGTTACACAATTAACCCTAATCCAAGGTTAACAGAAGTGTTAGAGATGGTGTGGGTAGAAGTGCAGAGCCATTGAAAGTGGGCTTTCCCAAGGTCATGTAGGTTAGCATCAGAGCAGAAATTTGAACTCAGCTCCTATTCCAAATCCTGTGATTTTTCTATTAAAATGTGGACTTAACAGAACCTGATATCTACGTATAATTTTGGGAAAGTCACCTGGATGGGCATAGCCCAGGTACTTTTGACTGTAAAATAAGGAATTTCTAAGAATACTTCCAGCTCCATTTCTCTCTTGTTCTCATATTTCCTCTTTATTTGCTTTACCTAATGATAAGTCGTATGAGAGCAGGGAGCACATTGTACTGACTTTTCTATATCCCCAACCATCCAATAACTCAGTTTCTGTTCTTCAATGAAGGTCATTTTCTGCCAAAATCATTGACAACAGATAAATTTTTGCTATTAAGAAACACTGGCAGATGTAAAACTAAGTAGTTTAAGGGTAGATAGCAAAAAAAAAAAAAAAAAAAAAAGACATATTGAACTATTGAACAGAAGTCCTATACAAATGTCAAATTTAAAGTGAAAGCAAGATAAGTCTTTGAAGAGATTTGTCAGCAAATATGAGGAGAAAGAAAAGCAAGCAAAGCATATAAAGACAAAGGTTACAAGGATAATAAATCAGGTCAAAGAGTATTAGTTGGGAAATGTAGATGTTCAAATTAGCAAGGAGGGGAACAGGAGAGAAATGGAGCAGCTATCCCTATAATTTCTGTTTCAGTTTCTAGGTGTGTACTTACACATGTGATAGATTCTCATATATATATCACATATGAGAATACATGTTATATATATATTATATATTATACATATATATTTTATACATACATAAACATATATTATAAAGATACATATATTACAGAACCTATCCCAAATGTTCACAGGGACTATTTGTGCCCAATCTGTGTTAGAACATTCCAAGCATGTTTTGGTCTGATTAGCCACTGTCAAACACACATAAATTGATTAATATAGTGATGTCATTTTGGTCCTCTTCAAGAAGAAAAGACAAGCATATACACGGCATATTCTATTGGGCTTCCCTAATTAAGTTAAATAGGATTAGCATAAATACACCAGCCTATGCCCTAAAATTCAGGCTCTCCTGAGAGAATATTAGCAATGTAATGAGATGTCCTATGCCTTTGCAGACTTCCACTACTCTCCAAAGCATCCTCCAGCACTCTCCCCAGCATCGGAAGGTTACATAAGCCAGCCAAGCAACAAAACCTTCCATTACACTCCATATAAATTAACTACCTTCCAGGTAATTGAAGGTCAGTATAGTGTAGAGATCGCAATGTCATTTATCACCATGACCCCTGAAGAATGAAAGTTATAGGTAACTCAGAAGACCATAGAGGTGTGTGACTGGTATCAGGCTTCAGAATATTACAAACAATGTTTGTAATAAACAATAACTTCAGCAGATGTCATAAGTATCTAAGAAATGTATTGTTGAGAAAGGATAGCATATTATTCTGTAACAAAGGATAAAATAGATGGACACAAGTGTCATTACAAGACATAAAAGGAAGGCCTTGAGACCACTGGGTCTCTTTGGAAGACCTTTATGTATAGATTTATATAAGATGAAATATAAATGTGTTATGATACTTATACTTAATAAAACCAGAGCTGGAATAAAGAGGGAAGGAAAGCCCTTTAAATAATACTTTTTTTTCAATTTGATTTGATTTTTCTTATGCAATAATTGTGTAAATATGTGTTCATGTATTGGATTTAACATATTTCTACTATGTATAACATATTGGACTACTTGTTATCTAGAGGAGGGGTGGGGGGAAGGGCGGAAAATTGGAACACAAGGTTTTTCAAGGGTTAAAGTGGAAGAATTATCCATGCATATATTTTGAAAAATAAAAAGCTTTAATAAAAAGTAAATAGAGATAATTAGGTGTTATAGGATATTGTTATAGTCAGAAGGATGAGTACAAATCTGGCCTTAGACACTGGATTTAACTTCCTCAGTTTCCTCATCTGTAAAAAGGAAATAATAATAGCACCCACTTTCTAGGGGTAACAATTAGCAGTTGTTATGACAACATGTTTTGCAAACCTTAAAGTACAAAGTAAAATTCTTCCCATTGTTTGTAAGGGAAAAAAAATACTTCAGCAGTCTAGGACCTATGGTATTATATCCAACCATTTTATCCATTTCATAATTGTTAGGGGAAATGACTTCTCTCTGAAAGAAGACTAATACTTAAAGCCAAGGAAAAAGACAAGATGATCACGAGAAAAATACCTCATGTTTTTATTTGTCAGGACACTGCACTACTGAGAAAACCCCTTTACTATTATTATATTCCCATTCATTTAACAAAACAAAAAACAAAAAAACAAAAAAACTATATCATTTATCCCTAGTAAAGATGTTTAGCAGAAGAAAAAGGAAAAGGCTATTTTGGAAATAGAGGTAGGGCTAAATATGACCTTTATCAAAGCAATATTTCAACACCCACTTGTTCCAGTTTTATATGAGCACTTTAATTAAATCATGCACTATCCAGACCTCCATTCCTGAAGGTTCTAAATTACTGTGCTCATTAGGAGAAGGGTAAAAAAAAAACCCCAGGATCTCCATTGCATCTACTGAGGAAAATCAAAAAAGCCTTCATACGACTGTCAAGGGCACAGCTCCTTCAGTGAATTTTCCCTTCTTCTACTTCAGCTTTAATAGACTCATATGTAGGTGGGCTGGATAATTTTCCCCAACAAATCAGGTGGTAGCCATGGGGGCATAGCTGCAAAAAGAAAAACAAAACCATCTGTGGACAGTCTCTGATCCACTAACTCAATTTCTGGTGCAACCATAAGAATCCTAAATATGTTTTACATAAACTTCTCATAAGGCTTAAATTCCTGGGAGGCAAAAGTTAGGTCTTTAACACATGTACTAAGTATATGGCAAAAGGCCTGCCAATTCAAGAAATCCCTTGGGATGAGGAATGCCCATGATGAAGCATTTTTTCTTGTAAAGTTATAGTTTGGAGAACAATGGAAATAGAATAGAACAAGAGTTAGAATAGCAGAGATATTGTACTGTGGAACTCTACTTCATAGCCAAGTGCTCCCAGCCCATCTTAAACTCTGGAGAAATGGGAGTATGGAGGCAAATGGAATATAAACTGTGTTGAGGTTTAAATAAAGATTATTATGTCACTTCATTCTCCACTTACTCCATTCTGGCTTCTAATTGCTGTACTATCTGTTTGTCCACATAACGGCAGAACAGGGAGAGGAGGTTGCTGGGGACAATGAGTGGCTCTGCCAAAGAAGCTGTGGCCATGTGGGATATCTCCCAGGCGATCAGAACCACCATGTCTGTCCTATAGAGAAAAGAAAGCTCTCAGTAAGGTAGGCCTAACCAGAGCCTGGTATACTTGAGGAAAACAAACCAGGGACAAGCCTCTATCACTCATTCACTCAAAGAAAATTTAAAATTCTCAGGTGCCAACAGATACCTAAAGACCCATGCTTACTTTTTTTTTTAAGTTTCAATAATTTTAGTTTTCCAACTACATATAAAGATAGTTTTCAACATTATCTCCTGTAATACTGAGTTTCAATTGTTTTCCTCTTTCCCTACACCTCATTGTCCCCTCCTTCCCAAGATAGCAAGCAATCTGTCATAGGTTACATGTGCACAATCATTTCAAACATATTTCCATATTAATTATATTGTGAAAGAAAAATCAGAACAAAACAGGAAAAAAAGCAAACTACCACAACAGAAAGGTAAAAACAGTATGCTTCAATCCACATTCAGTCTCCATAGTTCTCTCTCTGGATACACATGGCATTCTCTCTCCCAAGTCTACTGAAATTGTCTTCATCACCATGGTGCTGAGAAGAGCTAGTTGATCATCACATAATTTTGCTGTTTCTCTGGTTCTGCTCATTTCACTCAGCATCAGATCATGTAAGTCTCTCCAGGCTTTTCTGAAATAGTCTGCTCACTATTTCTTATAGAATGATAATGTTAAATTACATTTCTACACCATAACTTATTCAGACATTCCCCAATTGATGGGTATCTACTAAATTTCCATTTCCTTGCCACTACAAAAAGATGCCACTATAAACATTTATGCACATGTGGTGCCTTTTCCTTCTTTTATAATCTCTGGGATACAGACCCAAGAGTGACTCTCCTGCCTACTCTTAGTATCTTGGTCTGCTGCAACAAAAGACTTTTCTAAACAGAAGGGACCATCAGTTATCACTATCCTTCAGGTACTACAGATAAGCTACCTTGAGCTCACTCAAACTTCCTCTCTTCTTTACGCAGACTAGAGAATATAAGGGCAGGAAAAATCTTATCCAACCCAGAACAAAGATAACACAGTGTTAAAGAAGCCGCTGTATCCGATAGTGTGTCTCACCAAGTTGCAAGATCATTGCTGCTGTGTTGTTGCTTCAGGGAACAATTCAGGGACACCAGCTGTTCCCCATGGCTCAGAAGTGAATAGAGCAAAGAGATCCCAAACTGTAAGAAATGGAGCAAAGATGAGAAATAATGTTGGGTAGTCAATGGCTCCCAAGACCTTTCTTCCTTTGTCTAACTCAAGGGAAGTTTTCTCTCTAATGACATTTAACCTCTATGGAAATAGTCAGGATTTTACAAGAACCGAAGAAATTCTGGTCTTTTCCAAGATAATAATACTTTATATATTTATATAATGCATTGAGATTTGCAAAGTCTTTTACAAATATCTCACTTTATCTTCATAGCTACCCTAGGAGGAAGGTGCTATTACTGGTTCCATTTTGCAGATGAAAGAAACTCAAGCAGACAGAGTGCCTTGTCCAAGGTCACATTGCTAGTAAGTGTGACTGGAACATGGAGTTTGTGAAAAGGACTTAGAGGATATTTTATTATTCATAAGTATCCAATTTGTGACTACTGCCCGGGGCACTGAGGTATTCACTTAAACGGGATCTGGTCACTAAAATTAGAAATGACCTATGTTCAGGCAAGTCTCTCTAGCTTATAAGCTGCAATACCTGGTTCTGAAGGACTACAGTGATTGGCCGCTCTTGGGATCCAGGTTGTAGTACCATGAGCCCTTGAAGTCCTTGGAGAAGCTCACTAAAGGCCAACAGATTGATACACTTTCCCATGGGCTTGAACAGCATATGTAGGGCCTGTAGGAAGAACAGATTTCAAAAGGCATTGTTCCATGACTAAACTTATTTAAACTTCTCCATTTTACTCCTTTTTATCCTTCCTATTAGCTCTTTGTAGTTGGGTTATGCTGGCTACCATTCCTGATGTCTTTCAACTCAATTCTGTTATCATTTAGGCTCCTCCAGCCCTAGGACTGCCGTCCACACCACCCCCACCAAGCCCATTTCTTCCATGATGCCTTAAAGGAAAGAAGAACCGGAGCTTACCACTACAGGCATGACTTTCCTACCCAACTCTGTGCATATAGACATCATGGCACTGTCACTGAGTGTCTTAACTAGATCCATCATATCAGAATTTGTGTTCTTAATTCCTTAACTCATGAAAAGAACTAAATAGCATTGGTGAATAATTACCGCTATATTTTCTTTTCATAAGATCTGGATGAAAATCCTTAGCACATGAAATGAAGAATTGATGGGTGGTCATGGATAAGAATTATACTATATAAAGGCATGAATGAGTTATGGTATGTACCAAAGATGGGAAACATCAGGAGGGCATAAAAGAAAGGTAGGTACAACAACCTCCCATTGTTTTGGTTCTATAAGTTGGTAATTTTGTATGACTCTTGAATGTTATAAATATCCAAATGGCCTGTGGCAGAAAAAAGGTTCCCCATCCATGGTCCTTACCACGGAAAAATACAGATCCATGGAAGTATCCCTCTAGAAAACCACCCGAAAAGATTGTCATCACTGATCTCTAACACGTTAGGCACTCGGCCCAACCCCACTGTACCTGATCAGGTGTATCCCTTCGAATGAGGAAGGGCAAGTGACTGGTGATTGACAGGACAAGGTGGACTGCCTGATCGCGTGGGAGAAGTAGTAGTAGCCGGGCTACAAGGACCTTTCCTTTCCTCACAGATAGCACTTGTAGAAGTCCATTTGCTGTCTCCCTACAAATGAGTTGGACACAGAATTGAGAGCTAAATGGGACTTAACAGCCATCTATCTAGTCCAAGTTCTTAATTTGACAGAAGAGCAAAATGGAGCTCTTAAATTATGTGACTTGCCCAAATTCATAAGTACCAGAATGAGGATTCAGATCCAAGCACCTCAGGTTTGTAGAAATGATTGTCAAGAAGGATATTCTAGAGAAATGAGCCAAGTATGGTTTCCCCCAGAATGGGACTATTACATACTCCAGAATGGGACTATTACCTACTCTTTTTAATTTTATTTAAACTTTTTATTTATAAAACATATGCATGAGTAATTTTTCAACATTGACCCTTGCAAAACTTTCTGTTCCAAATTTTCCTTACTTCTCCCCACCCCTCCCCTAAATGGCAGGCAGTCCAATATATATTAAACATGATAAAGCATATATTAAATGCAATATCTATATATACATATTTAGCTGCATAAGAAAAATCGGGTAAAGAAGGAAAAAAACAGAAGGAAAACAAAATGCAAGCAAACATCAACAGAAAAAGTGAAGATGCTATGTTGTGCTTCACATTCAGTTCCCACAGCCCTTTCTCGGGGTATATATGGCTTTCTTCATTACTGCACAAGTGGAACTGGTTTGAATCATCTCATTGTGGAATAGAGTTCCATCCATCAGAATTGTAGGTAATACTCTTAACTATCCCACAAGTCCTAGGGTGAATGAAGAGGGGTCAAATGTACTTACTCTGAATTGTCTTCATCATCTGTCCTCAAGGCCTGGTAGATCTTCTCTAGCTGTTTGCTCTGCAGCTCATAGAAGTAGGACTTTGCTGGTTTATCCTTCTGATTCTCCTCCAATTTAAGCAGCTGAAGGAACATCTGAAGGAAGGGGAAATATAAATCCCTGAATACTCCCATCTTGCAGGTAAACTTCCCTCCCTAAATTTTCCATATGCACTAGCATGAATAGGAATGACTACTGGGGGGGGGGGGAATCAGGGGGCAGCTAGGTGGCGCAGTGGATAGAGCACCAGCCTTGAATTCAGGAGGACCCGAGTCAAATCTGGTCTCAGACACTTAACACTTCCTAGCTGTGTGACCCTGGGCAAGTCACTTAACCCCAGCCTCAGGGGAAAAAAGAAAAAAAAATCATAGTTGGATCTCCATACTTTATTAGGAAGGAAGATTTTTAGGCTGAGGTAGGCCAGAACATGAAATCAGTGAAAAGGCAGATTCAAAGGTTTAGAAATATCTGGTGGAGGATTTGTTTGAAGCCCATAGCTTCATCCCTCAGGAGCTGATAAAGAGCTAAACAAGCAGTCTTACCTTCTCAATCCGATATAGTACTTGAAGTTTCTGATTATATATAGCTGTGTCCTGAGGAGAAAAGGATATTGGCTACTGATCTGATTTCCAGAAATCAAAAAGCCTAGGATCTTAAGTAAATTCTGAATAAAAAACTCAATTTTAGGGTTTGGCCTGACTTTTGAATTCAGTTTAAGGAACTAACACTAAGATTTGCCAAACATTAAAATATAATAAGTAGAAGGAGAAGCTATAAGCACACAACAAGCCTACCTGCTCCTGTGAACCATGTGACACTGCATCAATGGCTCTGCGAGGACTGAAACAAGTAGATACAGCCACCTGCCCTAGGGAACCTTCAATTCGAACCACTGGGAAAAAACAAACAAGATGATACCTAACCACTGCCCATCCCTCCCAGGAGGCTTGAAAGTACACCCTTGCCAATATGGCAAGTTCTACTCCTACCTGATTCATAGTCCTCTGCCTTCTGAATGTAAGGGGTCACCAATTTAGGTGATTCTAGCCTGTTCCTTCGACCAAGCAGCTCCTCATCTGCCTGTTTTCTTTCTAGCCTTTGGTAATATTCCTGAGAGCAAGGGGAGTGCAGGAAGAACATACAGAAGGATGGGAAGGAAAACAAAGACATAGGACTATGTTCCATGTCTGACTGGGAAGCAAGTGGGTCAAAACATTTCCTTATATCCTAATTCCAAAGAGGGAGGATTCCTTTTAGCATGAAAAATGAAAACGGGCAAGAGAAGTGGAAAGTGAGAAGCAAATCAAGACCTAGAAATAATTCAGAATAAATAGTAATGGGAAAAATATAGGACTTTTGGTTTTGAGGTTAGGGAAATGAGAGGAGACAGTGTAATAATTTTGGGCAAAAAGATGGCTGGGATACCACTTGCCTCGGAGAAAAAAGGAGGGGTATCATTGTTTGTCATCACCTAACAGGTCACAGGGTACCAAAAAGTGATTCAATTTTGTAAATAGAGACTCTTCCTTAGCCAACCCAAAAAGGGCATTGGTAGAGATCACGTTCCAAGATTCAGTTTCGGGCATTTTGATTCAGTACCTTCTGATGTTCATTCACTTATAAACTAAGTCAATTTAGGGATGAAGGTCCTGTTGCATTTCTTGTACAGTGGATTGAAAGATTATCAATCAAAAATGCATTAATTAGATGTTTTAAGGCAGGAATACTAGACCTTTTTTAAGTATCATGAATGATACTATGTATGTATCATGATGAAACCTGTGGATACCTTCTCAGATTAATGTTTTTAAATAAATAAATTGGGGTTACAAAAGAAACCAATTTTATTAAAATATACTCTATAGAAATGAAGACTGTGATAATGATATAATGGTGATTCCAACAACTATTGTCACTGTGAAGTAGTAATGAGCAGAAATAATATTTCAAGACATCTATAACAACTATAATGTGAAAAGACCTCTGATTTCTATTGCTCACAAAATTACAGGTACTACTAATATGACTAGCTTGTTGCTTACCCTTGTGATCAGATAGAATGCTAAATTTCAGGTAGAAGTTAGTGAAAATAAAAATGTAATTTTTTTCCTCATCCTTTAACCCCTGGTTTAAAATTTCTGCTACTAGGAAACAAGATCATATCCAAGTTGGTACCATGAAGACAGGGCTCCACCTGTTTAATCCTTACTTCAGAGGATCATAGATTTGGAGATAGACAGAACTTTAGAAGGTGATCCAGTCCAATTCTTAATTTTATATATGCAGAAAGTGAAGCCCAGAAAGGAGATGTGACTTGCTCAATCACACAAATAATAAGTGGAAAAACCAGGACATGAATCTGGATCTCTTCCATCTACAAATCTAACATTCTTGCCACTGCACTCCACTCCTACACAATTAGGCCACTTACCTGGTAGTAGTAATCGTCCAGCTGAGGGTTTTCACTTTGCAGCTGGACCATCTGTACCTTGATCACCCAGTCTTTCTCCCTTTGATTCATGAGACCAGCATAGGGATCTGGCTTCTGGGACCACAGTTTCCCAACACGGGAACTTTAAGTGAGGAAGAACATTCTTTTGATGTCTGGCCCTCTCTTAGCCCCCTCACTCTCCCAAAAGAGGCTGGGAAGGGAGTAGAACTCGCTGGGAAGGATGGGGGCAGGGACAGGGTGACAAGGGTGGGAGAGCCCAATTCAAGCAGACATTCTGGGTTCATATTACCCCTCAGAGGGGGGACCTCCCACATCCAAATCTCTCTATCCTGTATTCCGCCTAATGTTACCTCTGGTGTTTAGAACCACACCGTTGTTGTTCTTGCTGCTGCTTCTGCAAGATCCGCTGGTGCTGGGGATGCAGCTGGGTCCCACGATTGGGAAGGCTACAAAGAAAACTCAGATAAGGTAGCAAGCAAGTTCTTAGCAGCTATCTTATGGTAGTATTTACCAGAACTTCCTTCAAGATAAAGGATCTTATCACAACATAGTATTTTCACCTTTGTCATTTTGTTATTGTTTGCCTGCTTGCTTTTTTTAAACTAATTTTTTTCATTTGATCTGATTTTTCTTGTGCAAGATTATAAATGTGGAAATATGTTTAGAAAAATTGCACATGTTTAACCTATATTGGATTACTTGCTATCTAGAGAAGAGGAATGGGGGAAAGGAGGAAGAAAAATTTGCCACACAAGGTTTTGCAAGGATGAATGTTGAAAAATATCTTTGCATGTATTTTGGAAAATAAAAAGCTATAAATGATCTTAATTTGGGGTCTGTGAACTTTTTTTTTCTTTAACATTTTAACAACTATTTCAATGTAATTTGTTTCTTTTGTAATCCTCTGTATTTTTGCATCTAAAAACATTACTACAGGAATGGATCTTAAATGGGATTTTAAGAACTTCCAAAGTCCCAGATGAACTCCCTTCCTACTTGAATCTATCCCAGTCTTAAAGTAGAGAGATACAAGGGAGGGAGAGTGTGGTGGGTGTGTGGGTGTGTGGGTGTGTGCACCCTGAGCCTCTGCACCCAATACAGTAGTTTAGAAACACAAACGCTTGCTTCTCTCTCTCTCTCTCTCTCTCTCTCTCTCACACACACACACACACGATTGGGATTCAGGAAACCTAAGTCTAAACCCCAGCTCTGCCAATAATTTATTAGCCATGTAAACTTAGGCAAAGAGTTCTCTAGGCTTCAAAAAGTAAGGGATTCGGAAAAGATTCCCAAGCACACTTTCTAGTTTTAATTTTAATTCTTTTTTCAAAGGATACAGTGATCTTAGCTACAACTAGTACTCCTAAGAATTAGTCATGGGAAGGACATATCTAAAGTTCTGGCAATGTCCAAAATCTAAAGTACCTGAATTTTAGGGGCCTCGATGTTGGTAGATTGTAGAAGAGAGATGGGTCTGATGAGGACAGCTGAAGTCCAAAATGTCGTGCTGGGGAACTGGCACTTGGGAGTGTAGACCGGAAAGAAATTGGAGAAAAACAATCTGTTGTCTGAGGAAAGATTTAAAGACTTAGGAAAGAAGGGTCTTATTTGACCACATACTTCCATTCCAAGTCTTCCAGCCTTTCTCCTATTCACTTCATCCCTTAAGTAGTTTTTTTTGTTTGTTTGTTTGTTTGTTTTGTTTTTGTTTTTTTGGTTGTTCTTGTTTTAAAATTTGCAGACCATCCTCATGGACTTCTTTTTCTTGGGAAATGTATATCTTCCCAAGACTTTATATCTCAAACAGCATTTCCTCCTAGGAGTTTATACATCATTTTAATATATTTATAAATTCCCCCGGAAATTTATACATCTTAAAAAAACAAACAAACAAACTCAAGATAATTAAGGGAAAAAAAAAAAACATTATCAGGAAGATATTCCACATGCCATTCTACTCATTTTTTGGTGTGTAGGGGAAATAGAGTTGACAATCATTTCTAGATAAATACTCCTAAGACTGATATAACAATTCACCAGCATAAGATGTTCCATTCATAGTTATTTTCTTCTCTTCTTGTTAACCTCAGTGAGTCAGCCCTTGTCTATGTCCCTTCCATGTGACTTCCCAGTTTCAGGATCCTTTTTTCTCCCCCCCCCCCTTTTTTAATCCAACAAGAGTGAGCATACTCCTTTCACTTCCTTTCTTTCTTTCCCCACCCTTTTGTTTGTCACACCAGCTGCTTTGTCATTTGTTCAGCATAGCTGAAAGGTTACTGCTTCTCTGGCCTCTTTCCTCTATAGTTCTCCAGGTATTTCTGTCAGGTCCCCCATCTCTTAGACAATAATATCCCTAAGGTATTATCCCAACAACCTAAAGGCCTCCCTTTCTATTATTAAATCTAATACTATTAAATTCAAGGAATGAATACGACATAGAAATGAAATTAGAAGTAGGATTCTCTCCCACTACTTTTATTTCAGTTCTCACACCTCACTGCAAAGTTAGTTCATTATAGTGGAAAAACAACTGGGAATAGGATAGAGGAACATCTATCTCTGCATACTCATTGGTGTGTCACCCAATTTAACTATTATTCTCCAGAGCAAGGATCACAGGAGACTCAGTGCTACAGAAATAGGGAGCAGCTGAACATGTTTAAGGTTTTCATTCTTTCAGGCACTCAGCCAACTCTTTCATGAGGTTGAGAATGTAGCTAACTTACCTGACACAGAAAGTGTAAGGATACTGGAGACATTCCAAGCATGTTGGAGGTCTTAAGTCTTGAAGAGCTCTTGAGTCCTCTCTATAATAAGAATAAAATCTACTCTTATTTGGGACCTTTATGTCATCCTCTGCAAGGTCTACCTCATTTCCTCAGGATGTGAAAAGGCTAGCCAGACATTGACTGCTCCCACCAGTTTTATTCACATTAAGTCCATTTCAAAAAGAATCATCCTCCCTCTTATAAGAGAACTACTTGGGTAATTCCCTCAAATAAAAAACTTCAGATTTATCCAGGTTTTATCCTTCTAATCAGGGAACAAGAAGGGAAATGCAAAGACAGGCTTAAAGAAATTTAGATTCTCTGTAGGATCCGAAGAGCCTAATTTCCTTTTTGGGAACTCCGTGCCATCTTCCCTTCTCCTATGCTTTTCTTGTTTATTGACTACAGAAAGCAAAACAAGCCACAAAAATGGATCAGAAAGGTGATATGAATGTCAAAATTAAGTAGAAATAGCTTCTTACCCCCCTAAACAAAATATTATTAGTATAATTCAGTAGTATTTGAGGCCAATGAAAATTAACAGAGAAATGAGAGTGAGATGGGAGTGTGGGAGAACACAAGATCCTTTCCCCTAGTAGCACCTGGGCAGTATGGATAGCACTGAGTACTGCTGGATCTCCCAAATTATTCTCTTCCTCTTCTTCCTCTTCTTCGGTGTCCTCTTCCTCATGGGTTCTGCTAGCCTTCTCAGGGATCTGGAGACCAACAGGTTTGCCTGGTCCTTGCTCCATTAAGTTTGAGCCTAGAGAAAGGGCAGCTCAGAGCTCTGATTGAGGAAGGTCATTATATCCCAGCCTAAAATTACTTTCTGGTTATTCCCACCACAGCCTGCTTCTGACCCTAATCTATCCTTAATGTCCTAATACACAAAATATTTTGCATTATGTAGATAATCACTTCTTCTGAATGTCCCATGCATATAAACAACTCCTTAGAATAAATATCTTGAATATTTAACTATCTTAAAATACCCTAAACCTGACCCGTTTCAAACATTTTTATTGTCTTCTTTCTAAATAGAAAGAAGACATCCGTCATCTCTTCCCCACACCTAAAAAACCTTGATAGTGTCTTTAATTGGGTATCAGTTCCAGCTGCCCCAACAATCCTTTTCCTCCTAGTGTATTCCTTGACCCCCAGCTTTTCGTCTTGACATTATGTGTTGCCCCAGCATACCTGTGTTACAATCCATTTTGTCAAATGGGTTGACTGCCTCAACTGCTGTCTCTTCCACAGGCAGACTCTCATTTTCCAAAAAGTAATCCTTTAAGACCTATGACAGGGCAGACCCTTAGGGACATCCTTCTTCTACCAGAGGATTAAATTAAACCCCTACCCAGTGGGAAAAGAGTCAGGTCCCATCCAGGAGAGATGCCAGGCTGAGAGGAAGTTGCTTAACACCCCAAAAAGGCAACTCTTTGCCTTTGCCTAAAAGAAACAGTCTCTGTGGACCATTAACCATATCCTCAGGGCAGAAGGAAAAGAAAGAACTACCATGGTCCTGGAGTCAGCAGAACCTGGGTTCAAATTTGAGGAGGGAGAGGATGGGGAGAAGATGGTTGATTAGAATAAATAAGCTTTATTCTCCAACCTTCAACTCAAGATTGCCCTAGGAAATGGACCTTTGAGTAAATTTATATGGGGAACTCTTGAACTAGAAAATTCTCTCTACCAATATAAGTCATCACCTTTTCTGTAATTTAGAAAGTGAGAACACCTAGAGCACTAAAATGTTAGGTGAAGTTCTCAGGGTCTGTCAGAAGCAGAGCTTAGACCTGGGCCTTCCTGGCTTTGAGGGCAACTCTGTCCACTATAGCTCTCACCAACCCAAGGTATCCTGAGAAGGTAATAGAGGAAGAAGAAGGTGGTGCTGAATGGCACTTCTCTGCTAGTACAAGAAGCGGTGAAACCATTATCAATGAGAAGAAATTAAGAGAGCTTTTATTCTGCCCTTCCCACTTACAGCCTGGCTGTTAGTGAGAGCCTGACCACATCCAGCCATGGCAACACCTGTTCTGGGGCAGAGCTGCTTTGGCTCCCAGCTTTTTAAAGGTTCTCAATCCCACACTCTGTTCTCTCCTTAAAGAAACAGCACTCCCTGCTCATGAGATTTTGGTAGGAATATAGGAATGTAATTAGGGGATAATAAATACCTTGTAGTGGGAAATAGGGGAAAAACTTGTATGACTGAAAATGGGGTGTCCTGAGAATAAGAGGTCTCTAGAACCTATGGGGTCATAGGATTTAGATTAGGAGGAATCTTGGAGATTATCTAATCTCCTGCAAAATTTAAGTGATTTGGGATGGCCTAGATCTTTTAACTCTAAATCCTACATTCTCCATTATACTAGAAGCTGCACACCAAAGTCCATGCTTGTTTGGAACGAGATAGGAAGGGAGAATTTGTAGTTCCCTCTATCCTTGGTACCTCAGAGAATGAGAGCCATTTTTGAAGGAAGAAAAGTTATGGATGCATTGAGACAATTCAACAAATAGAATTGTGAGGAGGAGCTGTTCCTGACTTTAGCAATGGTGGAACCATCATTACAGAATAGGCATCTATGAAGAACTGGTTAATTTTCATGACTCTGGCACAGGGAAATATGCTTTCTGCTTCACTATCTCTAACCAGTGCTTTCTACTACTCAAATGAGCCTGGAAGCCATATCCTTTTAACTTTCAAAAAAGGCTTTTGCATTAATTATGCTTTTTAACATGCTTTTTAAAAATAGCAATGGAGAGTTGTGTCTAGATGTTGTTATTGTTCGGTTGTTAAAGTCATATCCTTTTGGTGTTTTCTCAGCAAAGATAAAGAAGTGGTTTTCCAGTTCCTTTTCCAGCTCGTTTTATAGATAAGAAATTAAAGCAAATGGGATTAAATGACTTGTCCAGAGTCATACAGCTAGTAAATGTCTGAGGCCAGATTTGAATTTAAGAAGATGCCTAAAGATATAAGTGAAATAGATATATAGAGCCAGGAAATAATCAAACCCACAGCTCCACCTGAAGACAATCTACTTCTTTTTAACTGCTTTTTCTTGTGACTACAAGCTTTGTACTCAGCTGAAATTCCACACATTACTAATTTTTTTTCTGTGGCGAGAAATAAAATGAGATTTTTTTTTCATATTAAGATGCAGTCTAGAGCTATTCATGTATGCTAGGGGGTATGGCCACTCTATTACGTAGGGCCAGAAATCTGAACTAGAAAAAAAAAATCAAGTAAATGGGAAATGTACTTTCTCAGAAATCGTGATTGGTTAAATACCTTCAGCTAATTGCTTTTCAGCTGTTTTGTTGTTTTTTTTTTGTTGTTGTTGTTGTTGTTTTGTTTTGTTTTTTAAATACTAAATAAATGTAACTTTAATAATTTTGAGAAAGGAGCCAAACAATGAATTTCAGGGTTCTGAAAGTAATTTGCTAAGCTGTTTTAGACAAGGTTTTTTGTAGTTACTCTGAAGAAGATAGTGCTTCCTGTTGGTGCTGGTGCTGTTGAAGCTTCCTGTACAGGCAGAAGCTTCCTAAAAAAAAAGAGAGAGCAGTTAACCGACTGTTGCTCTGTAGTATCTGTGTAAACAAATCCAGGTGTGTGACAGTTTCAGATTCAGATGGGCCCTCCCCATCTAATCAAGACTTGACTAATACCTTGCCCCCAGATTTCCTTCTCTATTATAATTTAACCAAGTTATTTTTGTCACAGCTGTGGATACAGTCTCATCTGGGAAAGAAAAAAACCCAAACAAACAAACAAGCAGGAGACATGTGGAGAACTTCCTTTACTTTTCTTGAAAATGTGCACTTCTGTGAGTAAGAGCTATTTGGAGATAGTAATTTTCTTTCTTTATTATTATTATAACTTTTTATTGACAGTACATATGTATGGGTAATTTTTTACAACATTATCGCTTGCACTCACTTTTCCCTTCCCTCCCTCCACCCCCTCCCCTAGATGGCAAGCAGTCTCATATATGTTAAACATGTCAAAGTATATCCTAGATACAATATTTGTGTGCAGATCTGCACAGTTCTCTTGTTGCACAAGAAGAATTGGATTCAGAAGGTAAAAATAACCTGGGAAGAAAAACAAAAATGCGAACAGTTCACCCTCATTTCCCAGTGTTCCTCTCTAGGTGTAGCTGATTCTGTCCATCATTAATCAATTGGAACTGAATTAAATCTTCTCTTTGTTGAAGAAAGCCACATCCATCAGAATACATCTTCATATAGTATTTTTGTTGAAGTGTATAATGATCTCTTGGTCCTGCTCATTTCACTCACCATCAATTGATGTAAGTCTCTCCAGGCCTTTCTGAAATCATCTTGCTGGTCATTTCTGACAGAACAATAATATTCTATAACATTCTTATACCACAATTTACTCAGCCATTCTCCAATTGATGGGCATCTACGTAGTTTCCAATTTCTAGCCACTATGAAAAGAGCTGCCACAAACATTTTGGCACATACAGGTCCCTTTCCCTTCTTTAGTATTTCCTTGGAATATAAGCCCAGTAGTAGTACTGCTGGGTCAAAGGGTATGCACAGTTTGATAACTTTTTCGGCATAATTCCAAATTGCTCTCCAGAATGGTTGGATTCTTTCACAACTCCACCAACAATGTATCAGTGCCCTGTTTTCCCACATCCCCTCTGAATAAGAAATTAAAATTTTCATATGAGAATTATAAGCTCACTCAAATCTAACAGACTTCCAAATTATGGGAACTTGACCGTTCCATGAACTCTGTATATTTTTGACACTAGATGCTAGGAACTAGCCATTCCTAGAGATGTTTGTGCTTCAGAGAGGAGTGGCTCCCTCCCTGAGCATAGACAATTAATAAAGAACTGTCAAGATACAGACGATACGGAACGAGTCAACTAGTGAAGCCCTCCCGTACCCCGCACCTGCACAGATGTATGTGCCAAACCCTTATATAATTTTTTGGTAAAAATCCTTCTTTGTCTAAAGACATATAAAAAGTCAGTGCCCCATATTATGACCAAGTCTCATCCGTGGGGAGGACCCTTCGCCCGGAAAAATCTTTACACAATTCAAATTGATTGAGGCTGAAACGGGACTCCCAGGCATTTGAGTTTTTGAGGTTCCCTTGAATTGGTGATGTATTCTCTTCCTCTATCTGCTATAATTGTCATGTTGTTAATTGTTCTTATTTCTATTTTTTTTGTTGTGTAAGTCTAAATTGTCTATACCTTGCCCTATCTAATTAAAATATTTTTCTTTCCTTTCACTTTTCAATTTCACGTGTGTGGAGCGTTATTTATACAGGCGAATCCGAACTTTCCTTTAATATCACAATACACCTTCCAACATTCATCATTATTTTTTCCTGTCATCTTAGCCAATCTGACAGATGTGTAATGGTATGGAGATAGTAGTTTTCTTCAAAATAATACCTATGTATCCAACTTTTGGATTGATTTCCCTGTGGATAGATAATAAATCCGAAGCCTTTTCCATTAGTATTTTCAGAGGGAAAAGAAGAGGCGGCATCTCAAGATCACCAACAATCATGAAATAGCAGATACATCTCTTGATCTGCACATAGAAAAGCCTGATAAACATAGATAAATTAACCTCTTTGAGTCAAAGTTGCCTCATCTTAAAAAATGAGATAAAATATATAAAGGAATTTACAAATTTTAAGTAATACATAAATTCATGTTTGTATTATTGCCTAACTCAACAGAAGTTGGCTAACATTGTGAAGATTATTTAAGATAACAAGAAGTTCCTTAAGGTTTACAAAGCACTATACATATTATTTATTCTCACATCAATCTTGGGAGGTGGGTAGTATTATTATCCCCATTTTACACATAGAAAATAAAGTTAAGAAAACTTAAGTGAATTAGCCAGATTCACAGAGGTACTAAGTGTCTAAGACAGGTTTTGAACATGTATGTTCTGCTTCATTTAGTTTTCTGTTCATGAAGTAATAGTGCTACCTAAACCTTAAAGTATTATATAGATCAGAGCTTATTACTAAGGCATATGTTTTTATGTTAGGCAAATAACATTGAGGTAATTTGAATTAAAATTGAATTAAAGTTGAATTAAAAGCTGGATTGATACCATTGGCCAAAAACAGATACTTATTATATTTCATCAATTTATCTCTTTTAGGTCCTAAAAGATCCCTTTTTAAGGCTTCTGTGTCTATGTATGTTCATTCATTCAATATAGGGTAGCATGGCGTAGGAAAACTTGGATTTGAATGCTGTGCTGACATGTATTTACTGTGAAATCCTGAGCATATCAGTTCCCCTCTCTCAGATACCTCATCTGTAAAATGAAGGGGTTGGATTCTGACTTCTAAGGTCCCTTCTGCGTTTAAATCTCTCATCCTAAGTATTAATTAATTAAAACTAAATCAATGAATTAATATTATTCACCTATTAGGTGAAAAGCACTACGTTAGGGATACAGAAAGTGAAACTGCATGTGCTCTCACTCTCCTTATGTTATTCATTAGTCATGAAAGTCCCTGGAAAGTAATAAAGCAAGTCAGAATTGTTAACTCATAACAGAGTAATGTGATAAACTTGGTATATTTATTTTTATTCATTCAACAAATCTTTATAATAATAAGAGCTAGCAGTTATATAGTTAGGCATTTGACACAGCATCCCATATAGTTAGGCATCAGGACAATCCTGGAACATAGGTGCCATTATTAAGCTCATTTTACAGGTAAGGAAACTTTACAGGTAAGGCTAAGAGGTTAAGTGACCTGCTTTGGTTTTGCAGAACTAGTGTCTAGCATTAGCAAGTGTCATAATAATAGTTAACATTTATGTAGTGTTTTACAATGTGTGAAGCAGCTTTGAGAGTCACAACTCCTCTGAGAGTTGGGTGCTACATTATTCTCATTTGTCCAGTTCTTGAAATAGTGTCTGACTCTTTGTGACCCTATTTGGGGTTTCTTGGTAAAATAAACAAACAAACAAACAAACAAACAAAAAAACCCCAACCAAACAAACAAACAAAACCAGGAATGGTTTGCTATTTCTTTCTGCTCTTTTGACAGATGAGGAAACTGAGGCAAAGAGGGTTAAGTGACTTGACTAAGATCACACAGCTAGTAAGTATCTGGGATTTGAACTCAGGAAGATGAGTCTTCCTAACTTCGGCCTGTCACTCTACCCATTGCACCACATAGCCCAGTGTCTGTCCATGAACATATATAGATATATGCATACATGCTCTCTCCTTTTTTGGAATGGCTAGGCTTAGAGACCGTTACTTTTGTCTGTGTATGCTGAGAGTTTATCAGCATTGGACTCGTAGTAGATGCTTAATAAAATGCTTAATTTACTGATAAAGGATGGGTTGGAACTCATGGCTCTGTGACTACCCCACATTCTTCCTCTCCGGTCATGTAGCATTCTAACCATTGAACCTGCTAGCTACCCTTATTCTGAGACATGTACAATTCAATTTTGTTTACATTTAGTCTTCATAAATCATAGATTGTTGTGAATAAAGCTTTGTAAACCTTAACACAAACTGAAATGTGCCTTATTTTTATTACTTGATCAGAACTAGGATATGAGAGGGAAAGAAGTGTTACAAAGGGCCGACAAAGCCTTAAATCACTGTGGAAATGGGGGGTTATTATCTAGTGGATATGGAGAACATTAATGGGCAATGATTTGAGATAACAGATTGGAGTCTGATTGTGGAGGGCTGAGTGGAAGCATGAATAGACTTGTTTTGTTTTAATGGTGTCTGTCTAATTAAATGTAAATATAGACCTCCTTCCATCTTTGGACAAGTATTGTTAATGGGTGAGTAAATGCCAAACCTCTTCTTTCTTTTATCAAATTAAAGATTCTGTTGTGTAGTTATGGATCACAGGCTGCTGGGGCACTAAGAGACCTTAAGAAATTAAGAGACAAACATTTCATTTCATAGGTAAAGAAACTTAGGTCTGAGAGTAAAACAGCATACCCAGAGTCACAAGATAACAGCCAAGCCAGTTTAGATAAAAACAGATATTGGGAAAATTATTTCAGTGGAATGTACTACTGCTGATTGCAATTCTAGGAAGGAGGTGTTTTCAGCTCAGCATGAGAGAGGGAGCTTCTTTTCAGGTTTATATGCACAAAGTGGTTAACAGGTTGTCTCTGTGTCCCCTTTCCCCTTAGAAAATGCTTCTCTAGGGCAGGGGCCATGTTTCTGGATCTTTGTCTCCCAACTTGGGATGCTTATGAATGTTATTTAATTATATGTTAACATTAATTTTTAAATATTAGCATTAATAAAATTAATAAATATTATTTAATTATACCAGATAAGACATTGAAAAGCTTTGTTACTCCTTTCTGAAATATTCTTATATTAGCTTAGTTCTATTTTATAGAGAAAATGTGGCCTGGACCGGTAATGATAACTCACATATATATAGCTTTAAATTAAAAAAAATTTTTTCTTAAAGCCTTTTATTTTGAAAACATATGCACAGATAATTTTCAATATTCACACTCGCAAAATCTTGAAATCAAAAATTTTTTCCTCCTTTTCCCCCATCCCCTTCCCTAGACAGCAAATAATCCAATATATGTTAAACATATGCAATTTTTCTATACATATTTCCACAATTATCATGCTACACAAGAAAAATCAGATCAAAAAGAAAGAAAATAAGAAAACAAAATGCAAGCAAAAACAACAAAAAGGTGAAAATACTATGTTGTGATCCTTACTCAGTTCCCACAGTCCTCTCCCTGAGTGTAGATGGCTCTCTTCATCACAAGACCATTGGACTTGGCCTCAATCATCTCATTGTTGAGGAGAGTCATATTCATCAGAATTGATCATTGAATAATCTTAGTGTTGCCATGCTCCTGGTTTTGGTCACTTCACTTAGCATCAGTTCATGCAAATCTCTTCAGGCCTCTCTCTCTGAAATCGTCCTGCTGGTTGTTTCTTATAGAACAATAATATTCCATAATAGCTTTAATTTTTACAAAGCACTTTATGTACATCATTTTATTAATCCTCACAACATCCTTTGTCATGTAAGTTGTCAGGTGTTTGTCTTGTCCAACTCTGTGACCCCTCTTGGGATTTTTTTGGGCAAAAATACTGAAGAGGTTTGCCATTTCCTTTTCTTATATAATTTCTGAAGAGAGTCAAATTGGAACTTTATATTACTAAGAATTGACAAGACTGTTCCGGCTTCAGTCCTTTTGGCTACCAATGCAATTTCATTCACAATTGGAAGTAATTAATTATAGATTATCTCCTCATGACCTTGTTATGATGTACTGATGTTACTTATAAGACTGATGAAAAGTTGGGGAGCATCAGAAGGAAATGAGAAAGAGGTAGGGTGGAAAAAAGTCATGATCTGTGCTCCACTAAATATTTGTTCCATAACCAGATTGAATATTCCAGACACTAGGCTGTAATATGAGGTCTATCCTTTCCACTACAATTCTTCTGTGTCATCCCCCTTTCCCTCAATATAGTATAAGCTTTTTGAGGACAAAAATGATTATTATTTTTTTTACTCTCCAGAGCATATTATGCATTTATAAGGGTTTTCTGGCTACCAAAGTCCCAGGGTTTTTGGAAGGGAATCCTTCCCTATTCTATTAGGTAGTTGCAGCAAAAAGTTACCAAGTGATAGATTACTAAGGAACTTTCTATTAAATCAATGATCTGGACCCATTTTGTTACACTTATCAGATTAGGCACCTAGTTATCTCCATGTTATCCATCCCCTGTCTAGGTCCTTGACCTTTCTAGCCATCAGAATTTACCAGTTCAGTGCCACTGAAGGTGTTGATCTTAGGTAACAAATAATACAATAAATTAATCATTGCTAATTAGTAATACAATCTAATCTATCATCTTGAACTAGATGTCCATAAGACATCTTAAATTCAAGATGACTAATATGGAATTCTTTTTTCCTCCTGAACTCTTCGACTATCCCACTCCCTTTCAATATTAAGTGTACAGGGAAAAACTATCTTCCCACTTTCTCAGGTTTGCAACCTTGGAGTCATTCTAAACTCCTCACTCTCAGGCCCCATATCCAAATTGTTGGATATTTATCAAGCATATCCTGGCTAATGAGTTAATTTTTTTCACGAGCAGACTATGATTTCATTTATACATGAAATTTCTAGATGGGAAACTTCCTCTAAGAAAAAACCTTTGGTCTAGAGAGTTTGTGATTTACCCAGAGTATACAGCTAACCCAAAGTCATCCTGCTCCTGAGACTGGCTTGCTTCTTGGTGAGTTAATGGGTCTTGTAAAAAAAAAAATTGTATTTCTACATTGGTTTTCAGGAGATGTAATACTTTCTTCAAAAGGAATGAGTGTCATTGTAGGAATTTCAACTCTATAGCAGTTTAATATGAAACAGGAATTTTTTGGCAAGCAGGTTCTTTGAACTTCTCTAATTATATTGCATAAGCATTGTCTTAGTTCCCCTCTCCCACTCACATTCTTCTTCTATGGCTCTGCCCTCAAAACTTGTCATTGTTACAGAGGTATTACCAAAAAATCCAAGTGTATATACCTTTAAGTTCCCACAAAAGCCTCTGAAATCATTATACTTTTTTCCCAAACCTTTTGGTTTCTCTGTCAATTTGAATTGGCCTTTTCTGGAAAACTAGGTTGAACTCCATCTATCTAGACTTTCTTGTGCTCTTTTTAAATTTTGGTTTCTTTCCCTCTCTTCCTACTTTTTTGGCCCTCTTATTTTTAACCTGAAAAATAATAGCCATAAAATGTTTTCATGTAATCTCTTTACGATAGTCACTCACCCATTACATGACTGAAAATCAAAGTAAAGCATGACAAAAAATAAAATGATAAAATCTTTTTCTATGGTCTAAACATTTCATTATATGTATATTTAATTGTTTATGTGTCTTCTATGGTACATAAACTTCTAAGATAAAAGATCAAAGTCTAAATTATAAAACCATAAGAAATTAGAATGAGAAGGGATCTTAAAGGTCAGATAATCAAAGTCCTTCCCTATAGCTAAAGACACTGGAGGTTACATGATTTATTTGGTCACATAGTTAATTCTAAAGCTAGGACTGTTATTGTGTCTCCAATTACTCTATGGACTAAAATTTGGGTCTCTTAAACTATTGTTCAGGACTATTTCTACTACATTTAAACATATAAAAAATTTTTCCATGACAATAGCCAGAGCCTTATTTGTTAAAAATAAAAAATTAAAATAAAAAAAAATGCTGTATCTCCTAGTATTTCTAGGCAAATTAGGAATCAACTTAGTCATGAGTTTAGAATTCTAGAAGTTTTGAAAAAGTTTATACAGTATTAGGAGATGTCTTAATTTATAACTTTAGGCATTGCAACAACAATCAACAACTATCTTGAATTCTGAAATGGGCTAATAGAAAATATTATCTCTATGAATTATTATCTGTAAGAATTGCACATGTTTAAACTAATACTAGATTACTTGTTTAGGGAAGGGGATTTGTGGGGAGGGAGGAAAAAATCTGGAGCACAAGGTGTTGCAAGGGTGGAAGTTAAAAACTATCTTTGCATGTATTTTGAAAAAAAACAACAGCTGTTATAAAAAAATAAAAACAATGATTATATTATCTCCTAATGATTTTCTTTGGTAGCTAGGTGATGCTGTGTATGGAATGCTGGGCTTGGAATCAAGAAGAAATTTTTCTGAGTTCAAACCCAACCTCAAGCACTAGCTGTGTGATTCTAGGGGAATCATTTCACCCTATATGTCTTATTTTCTCATCTTCTAAAGTGAGCTGGAAAAGGAAAGAACAAACCACTCCAGTATCTTTGCTGAGAAAATTTCAAATGGCAATATGAGTCAGATATGATTCAACAATAAGTTGAATCTTTGTTAATCTTCCCTGAATAGTTAAACTTTGACTTTCATAACAGAACATTTATCAGAATTTCAGTGTTGTACAGGAGCTCAGAGATTATTAAATCCAACCTACAGATGATTAAGAATACCTTCCATAACCTAGGATATACTATAAGATATTTAATATGTATGGAAATGTCTGCCATCTAGGGGAGGGGATGGAGGGAAGGAGGGGAAAAACTCAGAACAGAAGGGAGTACAAGGGATAATGTTGTAAAAAAAAAATTACCTATGCATATGTACTGTCAAAGAAAATGTTATAATTATAAAAATTAATTAAAAAAATACTTTCCATAACATTACTAATCAAGGGGTGGCTAGCTTCTGCTTGAAAACCTTCCATGTGGAAATCTTGCTGGCTTTTTAATCATCTCCCCTTCCTTAAATCTTTACAAACTATTCTCTTTTAGCAATATATTTTAGAAGTTTGTGTGGAATACAAGTAAAGCTTGTTTTATGTTCTTTTTTGAAAATTGGGACATTTGCCTTTGTACAGTCCTGAAGTACCTCTTTAATTCTTTAAGATCTTCAGCAGGATGATTTTAGAGAGGCCTGGAGAAACTTAGCTAAATGAAGTAAATAGAATCAGGAGAACATTATACAAAGAAACAGCAAGTTCTGATGGAAGTGGCTCTTTTCAACAGAAAGGTGATTCAGGTCAGTTCCAATGGTCTTGTGATAAAGAGAGCCATCTATCTACACCCAGAGAGAGGACTGTGGGGACTGAGTGTAGATCACAAGATAGAACTTTCATTTTTTTGTTGTTTCCTTGCACTTTGTTTTCTTTCTCATTTTTTCCTTTTTGATCTGATTTTTCTTGTGTAGCATGATAATTATAGAAATATATTATATATATATGTATATATATACATATATATATATATATATATATATGAATTGCACATGTTTAACATATATTGGATTACTTGCCATCTAGGAGAGGGAATGGAGAGAAGGGAGGAAAAAAATTTGGAACTTAAGATTTTGTAAGGATGAATGTTGAAAACTATCTATGCATATCTTTTGAAAAATAAAAAGCTTTAATAAAAAATTCTTTAAGATCTTTCAAAGGCCATGGGTAAAAACTCAATAATATCTGCCAGTTGTTTAGTTGCATAAGAAGTAGTTTTTGGGAATCTGATGACTTATATTTTGCCTATCAGTGACCTTACTTGTCTTGGGTTTCCACTCTTTGCTAACAATTTTTTGTTCTGTATTTCTCAGATCAAAAGCCATTCTACTTAGAAAATAAAACAAACAAAAGAATTGGTGAGCCTTCAGTTCTATTCCTTCTTTGATTCTTATCTTGGCTTCAAAATGCCTTTTTAAAAGTTCTTTTGTTGTTGCTCTCAGCGTTCATCACCAGCTTTTAACCTATTCAGAATTTAGTGTTATTCATGCAATTCTTAGAAGGATACACTATATAACTTAACATGGAAATGAGTTTTGCATGACTACACACATGTATAACTTAGGTTAAATTACTTGCCTTCTCAATGATGTTGGGGGTAGGGAGGAATAGAGAATTTGGAACTCAGTTTTTTCCCCTAATGCAATCGGGGTCATGCAACTAGTAAGTGTCAAGTTTCTAAGGCTATATTTGAACTCAATTCTTCCTGACTCCAAGGCTAGTACTCTAGCCACTGTACCATCTAGACACTCCTGGAACTCAAAATTTGAAAAAAAAAAAGGATTTAAAATTTGTTTTTACATGTCATTCGGGAAAAAATGAAATAATTACAAAAGAAAAAAAGATCAAGCTACCCTTTCATATTTATCCTCGGTTACTTTCCTTTGCTTATTGTGTCTTATTTAAATGCCTATTTATAATCTGAAGCTGTTGATGACTTCTTTAGGTAGTTCCCCATTTTTCCTGTTATTAGAACAATTTCTATTTATGAGTTTGAAATTTGATTTTTGAAAGTTTATCATCCCTCTTGTGTCTACTTCCCCCACAAAGTACTAGGTCATTGGATCCTTGTTCATCTTTCTTCTAAACTATGAAATTTCTACTTCAGCAACCAACTTCTTGTTGGTTGGAGTTAGACCAAAAAGAACAGTTCTCTTGTTGCTTCTTCCATCTTTTGAAGGATGAATTCTCTTTAAGGCAACTCACAAATCTCTCTGCCATTGCTAAAAGAGTATTCTCTTTTTAGCATCCTCATCTAACTCCTCCTTAGATCTTAGTAGCGATTTAACCTGGGTTGTCATTTTCCTTGGAGATTTAGAAGAAACAGAGTAACCTTTTTTTGGTAGAGAATCACGGGATGTTTGTTAGAGATGAAAGGAAATGTACAAGACTGTCCAGTCTAGTCCCCTTTACAGATGAGAAAATAGGAAGCCAGTGGTGAAGGAACTTGTCCAAGATGAGGTAAATGTTCTAATCCTTCCTCATAGTAGCCCTAGAAACCCGTAGCCGAAAAGCTGTAGCCAGACCCCTTGATTTTTCTTGGCTTCAGTTTAGTCATCTGAAAACCAGAGAGAGTGATAGCATTTAGCTCAGAGGGCTGCTGCGTGGATGTAACATGTAAAATACTTTGCAAACATTAAAGCATTATATAGAGACCAGCTCTGAAAAGTGGCGTGGTGATTGTAGAAGCAGCAGCAGCAGCGGGAATAGCAGTAGTAAGCGGCACAGGGGATTCAAATCCAGTGCCTCTCATAGCACAGGCCCTTTATCCCACCTGAAGGCCATCGGAAGCTAAGTCTGGATGGTCATCTACTGCTAAGACTGGGGCAGGGAGCCTTTAAGTTTGTAAAAAAATTTTTATTTTTATTTTTTTGTAGCGGGAATAATCTGCAGAGCTGGAGTTCTTAACTTGGAGTCTTTGAATTAGGTTAAAAAAAATAAACATCAACCCATATTTGGACAACCATCTCAATGTGACTGTCTTCCTTTGCGATGCTATATATTTTATGCATTTGCAAACATTATTCTGAAAAGGGGAAGCCTGCCAATGGAGCTGAGGACACCAAAAGGGTTAAGAAGACCTGTTAAAACATACGGAGAAATCACACCCCAAATTCTGCCCTAGTAATTAAGTTCACAGACTTGGGAGATTTGGGCTGGGGTAAGGGGAATCCTGCCTAGCCATTTGAGAAGACGATAGTTTTAACAATGCAGTGTTTAAAAAAAAAAAAAAAAGTCCAATTCCAACCGAGCCTCCCAGAATAGTTACTTGAGGCTTGGGAGTTTCCAAGCAAACGAAAATGAAAGTGTTAGAAAACCCCTCTCCTAACCTGGAGCAGATCTTTTTGCCCAGAGACCAGTGACGCGCTGCTCTCATCCTCTGTGTTTATTGGCAAAGCCCCGCACTATATAAAAAGGCTAAGGCGTCCTCGCGCTTTCTACTCGAGCTGATTGGAAAGGGAGCTGAGAGCCTCTACCCTCCGTCATGGCGAACTTCTTTCTAATTGCCCTCTTGGGGCAGTTGTGCTTCCTTCCCTTCCTGAATGCTGTCACAAGTGAGTTACAATCTCGTTTCCCCCGTTGCCAGCCCCGCACTGGGTCCCTGCGCCTGACAGTCGCCTGGATTTAGCCCGCCTCCCCACCCCACTCCGTCCCATCCCTCCTCAGCTGGGTGGGAGAAGTCTTGCGGATTGGGGTCCAGGGCAGCGGGACCCTCCGGGGTATCCGGGAGCCAGAGCGGTGGCTAACTTCCCGGCAGCGCGAGCTTAGCTAGCTGGGGGCCACTTAGTGCGTGAGTGGAGGTAGGGGAGAGCCTCAGGGGAGTGGTGGGTAGGGAAAGGGGGGAGGGCGCAATGGGCACTGGAGGTTTCGGGATCCCAGTCAGCCCGGGAAGGAGGGTGCGCAAGGTGCTTTTTTCCTTTAACTTCTCCGGATCAGTGGCTTGTTCCGGGCTAGTGGAGATTTTGGTTATCTTTAATGCCCGGGTGAGGTAGCCCTGGCAAGCATGTAAGGGCTGTTGTGGAGGGGGTGCCAGTCTTTCAGTCGACGGGAAGGGAGAGCTGGGGAGAGACTGGTGGTCCAGAGGTGTGATGGAAAGTCACTTCGGAAGTAAACTCGCCAAACTTGTCTTCTGCTTCAAGATAGGATCTCGATCGCGCCATCTCTCTGCTTCTTCCTCCAATCTAGAGCAGCTCCTAGCCTTCCGCATCTTAAGATCTAAATTGTCCCACATCTATGTGTAGGTGTGTGGTTTCGCTCTGTCTCTCTCTCTCTGCCTCTCTGTCTCTGTCTCTGTCTCTGTCTCTCTGTCTCACACACACACACACACACACACACACACACACACACACACACACACACACATCCCATGTTCACTCAAGCCCACTTGATGCCATCCTTCTGTCCTCTTCAGAGATTGTCCCCTTAAGCCTTTATTTCTCTTACCTGTTGCCTACAAACACAACCCCGCCCAGATCTTCCCATCCTCCCCTTTATTTCTCAACAAAACTTATAGGAAACGCGTTACTTAGCCAACTCCACTCTTCCCCCTCTCTCCTGACTTCTAGTTTCCAATCCTAACGCCTCTTCCCAATCCCACCGGCTTCTCTGTAACACTTGACCTCCCCGGTACTTTCTCCTTTCTTGCTGTTCTCTTGGGTCTTTCTACTTGTTACAGCATTCCTTCTTAGTCTCCTTGGTTGACTCATAGCTCCTCTCAGGATCGTTAGCTGGATGTACTTCAAGGCTGGCTGCTGGGTTCTCTCCTTATTCCCTTTACACTTTCTCATTTGGGGAGAACATCAACTCTGATGAGTTTGGATTACCGTTTCACTACACGATTCCCAGATCATCCAACCCTGTCTCTGTCAGAAGCTCCAGTCCCTCACCACCAACTGCCAGCTGGGTATTTCCATCTGGATGTCTCTTAGACATCTCAAATCCACCTTGTCAAAAACTATGCATTATCATCTCTCCGTAATGCAGTCCTCTTTTCCAAATTACCCTATTAATATTATCCTTCTAGTCACCCATGTTTTCAATGTTGTTGTCAACCTAAACCCCTCTTTCTCACTCAGCTTTCATGTTAAATCACTTGTCAAATTTTATCACTTCTCTCTCCACACAATCTCTGGTATAGGCCCTAGCCTCTCCACCCACATAGCCACTATTCTGATTTTCACCTCTCTTTTGGTTGCTGCATTAGCCTCCTAATTTGTTTCCTTCCTTTAAGCCTCTCCCCATTGAAATCCTTCCTCACCACCACCCTTAAAGGGATTTTCCTAAAGTCTGATCATATGACATTCTCCCCGTCTCTTCCTGCTCAGTAAACTCCAAAGGCTCCAAATTGCCTCTGGAATTAAAAAAAAAAAATAAGAATAAAATAATAATGAAAAACATTATGGAAGACATGACATCTGACTTGAGTCTTGTAACTGGATGATAGTAGTGAAGAAGTCAAGATTATCCTTAGATTATCCTTGTGTAAATTTAGCACGAAAGAGCAAGATTTCACTTGTGACTGGTGTGTTGGTTCACCTCCTGCTCGTCAGAAATCGGATAGTAGGAGCCTCTAAACTTCAGCTTAGCTGTCTTTTCCCCCAAAGATTCTTTCTGAGGAGGTTCACCATTTGTCAAGTTCATCTATAGGATCAGAAGAAGAAAACATGCTGGTTGACTATATTTGATCTTTTCAAATGATCACTTTCTTTTCTCCCACATTTCTCCAGTTCATCCACTATATTGAGCTGGCTTTGTGGTAAAGCATATAGAAATCAGGAGAAAGTTTTACAACCGTGGGCTGAAAATTGATACACAAAATGTTGGTAGAAATGTTATGGAATAAATAATGTTGGATATTTATAGCTTAGCAGGAATTAAACTGATGCATAATATTTTACTTATTAACTTAGAAATGGGAGTTGACTGGGCTTTGTTACCTTCTGCTGAACTCTAATGTTTCATTTGCAATCTTTTTGTCCTTGTTCTTTTATTTACATTGCTGTAGTTTTATTTATTGTTTTGTTGGTTCTATTGGTTTTACTTTTCATCAGTTCATGTCTTTCCAAGGTTCTCTGTCTGTATTTATCATATCCATCATTTCTTTTAGCACAGTATTATTACAAATTACATTCAATTACCACAATTTGCTTAGCTATCCTCCTTTGGATAGTATCTCTTATGACTCCAGTTATTTTTCAAGTTTTCTGAACTCCACTCAATTTAGGAGAAATTAAAAACTAAAGTCCTGTCTGTGATGGAACAGCTCCTAAAGCTACCTCCATTTTAACCGAAGAAAATGAGAGAAAATGACAAATATTGGTATCTTAGTGGAAGTCTGGGGGAGGCCTGTGTTATTGCATAGAGAGGTACTTCAGTTTAAGAGCTGCCTTTGTTGAATTTATGGAGGAATTTTCCATATTGGGGAGTTCCTGGGATCTGTTAATTCACAGTTCTCCTTAAGAAGGAAGAAAAGAAGTTAGATCAGAATAGAAATAATGTAGAACTTTTTAAAGTTGAGAAACAAATTTGCCCCTTAGGCAAACAACTTTTTTTCCTCTTCATTTTAAACATTTTAAAGTAAACATTTAAAACTTTTTATCTGGACTATTCAAAACATAGTCTACTTCCTGAAAATGAAATTTCTTTGAAAGAAGAAACATATATATGGAGCCATTCACTAAAAGTACAACATCAAGATAGACGTGATATATATATATATATATACATACGTATGTATATATATATATACATACATATGTATATATATATATATATATATATATATATATAAAAGGAATGCTGTAAAATTACTTTCAGTTCAATTAAAAATAAAAGTTTGATTCATTTTATCATAACGTTTTATAATAACACTTAACTAATATTGTATTCTCTTACTATATTACTACTATATAGATTGGCTAATGTCTTTTTAAAATCAAGATATCCACAGTTTGCAAATTAACTGGCAAAACAAGAAATAACATTCAAGAATTCATGCCACATTCTTAAATTAAGCAGTCAAAATTATTTTTTAATGTTACATTTTGGCTGGAATGTAATTATTTACTTAATTTGTTTTGAGGGTCACTATTAGAAGGGACTTATCTGGGTTTTTTTTTTTTTCCTTTCTCCTACCTGTATCCTAAATATTTAGAAAAAAACTTTGTACTTTAGGACCCAAACTGAGATTGTTTAAGCATTTTATTCTCTTAGCTTTAGCCTAAACTGACTAAAGCTGGATCAGATAGTTTTTCTTTCTTTTTGTTTGTTTCTATAATAATTAAGATGTTTATATTTATGAATTTATATTTTGCAAATATAAATAAATATTTCATTTTGTCATAGAATTTTCATTTGTATAAAGCTCCTTGGACACAATAAGCAAGAGTTTAACAGTATCAAGTATCTGTTTATTTTCACATTTCTTTGATTATTATTTCCACTTTAGAGATGAGGAAATTGAATCTCAGGTCAAATAATTTGTCCATGGTCACATACTAAATGTGATCAAGTCACCCAGAGCTCTTTCCATTATACCACATTGCTTCAGAAAAATCAGGCACATTGTAGATGTTAAATAGATTTTTAAAAATTGATTTACATACACAGATGCTAAAAAAAAAAAAAAAAAGATTTGAGGTAGGGAAAAGCAGTAACAGCTGAACAGGTAGGGAAAGGTCTTAATTTTTAAGAGCTGGTCTTTAACGTGAAATAGCCACTGTAACTAATTTGCCAGAAGTATTAGTTATAGGACATGGAAAATGTAGAGATGAGACTTACGGGAACAGAGTGGGAGTGGAACAGAATTTGGAAAATTCTTAAAAAACATGAAGAGTCCAAAATCATACGGAGGCTAAGGTAGATGTGTGGTTGGCACTAATTAAGTTTAAAGCTCACCCTAAAAATCTACTACTTCTCCTTCCTCATCTCCTTAGAATGTGAGCTCCTTGAGGTCAGACAGAACTTTTTTTTTTTTTTTTTGCCTTTCTCTGTATTCCCAGAGCTTAGCACAGTGCCTGTCATGTAACAAGTACTTAAGAAATGATTGAGTGCAATAAGTGTAGAATTATTCCCCAAACAGGGTTTACTGGGGTATATATAACTAAAGGAAAGAAGGAAACAAGCATTTTGTTAAGCACTTGCCATGTGTGGGGTGACTTGCAAGTGAAATGGATTGAGTGAGGGAGGGCCGGGCAGTCACCAGCTCTCCAGCTGAGCCATCTACATCCAGTTAGATCAGGACCACTGGAGATGGCCCTAGCTGCGGAGGAGGTGTTGGCCTTTTTAAGACTGTTCCTAGGTCTCAGAACTGTGCTAAGTACTTTACAGTCAGTATCTCACTGGATCCTCACAACTACCTTGGAAGCTGGGCACTATAGTTATCATCCATTGTATAGATGACCATGCTAGCAAGTGTTGTGAGGCCACATTTGAACTCGGGTATTCTGTTGTCTTATTTCTTGCATCACCAAAGCCACTCCATTTTCAACCTTCAAAGACCCTCTTAATTCCTTGGCTGCCTCTGATCCTACTCCAACTTGGCTGTATCCTCTATGCCTGTTCTCCCTCTTTGCCATCCTTTCTTCTTGGAGGCCCTGCTTTTAACCTCAAAGCTCTGACCTCACCTTGGTTCTCATATGGAAATGTCGGGGTTTGATTTAAAACTAGAATACAGATGATTCTTAAGTCAGTCCTCTATGTGCAAAAAAGACTTGCTTATTATCACCCATGTACAAGCTAGTCTTACAATTTAAGAGAAATAGAAAAGGGAAAGGGGAAAGAATATGTGGGAGAGATGGAAAGAACTAAAAAGTACTTGTAATCTCAGAAGAATAATTGTAGTGAGTCTGGGACATGAGAAGTCCTGGCTGGAAGTAGCAAGTAATGATAGATGGAATGGGAAGCTACAAGTCAAGCAGCTCAAACCAACCTCTGGGGCCTAAAAGAGAAATGAAAAGATTGCCTAAGTGGCTAGCAGACCAAGGATTAAAACCTTTGGGGTACTTAAATTATGGTGTTACACCAAGAAGGGGAAACTTAGTGGCTCAGTAGAACACATTAAGTCTAGAAATCAGCAAAACAATAAATCTCTGATTTATGTAGTTAGCTGATTTCTAAGGTGTTGGTGCTCACTGAAAATTTGTCTATCAGCTCTCACAATAGCTAGAGCTGACTTCAGAACTGTCTCTATCTAAAAGACCTAAAAGTGTATATCTCCCTGTACTAAGGTGAGGATATTAGAAGAATGACCAAAATTGTTTGGGACTTAAGATCAATCATAGCAAGTCAAATAATCTATTTTTTTTTATTTTCCTTTTTCATTTTCCTCAGGTTCTCCCAAGGTTCAGGTTTATTCCCGTCACCCAGTGGATAGTAACAAGGACAATTATATAAACTGTTATGTGTCAGGATTTCACCCACCACAGATCACCATCGAGCTGCTAAAAGATGGACAAAAGATTGAAAAAGTAGAGCAATCCGATCTGTCCTTCAGCAGTGATTGGACTTTCAATCGGCTTGTCTCTGCTCCTTTTGATCCAAACTCTAAAAGTGAATTTGCTTGCAGAGTGATCCATTCAACCCTCAAAGAACCTAAAATAATTAAATGGGGTAAGTTCTAATTTTAGGTCTCATTGTCTCTAAATAAAATCATGACAGAAAACTTCCATCAAATTCTAAGAATTATTAAAACCCTGAATAGTGACATCACGTGGGTTACATATATATGTATGTTAGTGATCCTGGCTGAGCTGCTCTAATGCCTGTCCCAAAGCATATTGGTTTTGTGAGTTGACCAGTCTCAAAGGAAAGGAGAACAAGAACAAAGGACAGCAGTACTTACACATTTTAAGAACTTCAGTTCAGGGCAATTAATTTTTCCAGTGGATAGAGCATTAGCCCTCAGGTCAGGAGGACTTGAGTTCAAATGGCGTCACCATATCCTCTAATTCCCACCCCCCCCTTAAAAAAAAAGGAAAGCGGCATCTATGTTGCATATTACATTTTTAGTTTAAATTTAAAAGTCTTACTTGCTGCTTACCTATAGGCCTGTTTTCCTTTGAAGTTCAACTTCAATAGCTATTCTTTATTCTTTTAGGGGAATAGTTTTGAAGTGATTTTGCCATGTTTTTAGATATGGTACATATGTAGGTTTCCTTGAATGAATGAAAAAGGAAGTGCTACAATGACAATTTCACTGACATCAGAGAAGTTTGTGTCTTTCCCAGATCTCTGATATTCCTGTATATAAGATGACTTATCTGATTTAGTGAGAACCTTACAAAAAGTCTGCTTCTGCATTATTTCCCACATCCTCCATTCTTACCTCCAAGTGAATAGACATGATAGCATCCTCTCTGAGCTACCTCCAAATGGAGTAGTGTAGTTCTCTCAGTACTGCCTATAATGTTTGTCTTTGATTTCTTCAAATTAAAGCTTAATGGACTTTCCCATTTCTTTTACAGATCCAGAACAGAACTAACCTGCATATCAGACTTTGAATATTTTAAGGTTTGTTTTTTCCCTCTCATTTCAGTCTTTTTTTTTCCTTGCAAGTTCACAGAATTCCCTAAAATCCATTCATAGACCTGAGGTTAAAAACACATTATGAGAAAATAGTGGTTGAACTGAATTTTTAAGAGAAGGCCTCCATGAGGTGAAGGGAGAGAATGTACGCCAAGCATGTGGGACAGCCAACGAAGAGGCACAGAGGTGGAAGTTACCATTTGTCAGTTATGTACATTTCTCATTAGGATCCCAGGCTAGTTAAGAGTCAAATGATAACCCTGTAATCAATCACTCTATCCAGATAGTGACTTTATGTGAGGTAGGAGCTAGGTAGCACAGTGGATATTGTGTTGGGCCTGGAATTAGAAAATGTGGCTAGTTCTTCTCTGGGTTTCAGGACCAAGTGAGAAAATAATTTGTAAATGAGTTTACAAATGCTAATTGCTAACTAAACTAAACTAACTTAACATCATTAAATGCCAATTACTGCTCTGATGAGCTGGCTTTTTTACAAATGGTAACCAACTTGAAATAGAAGAGAGTTAGGATCAAGAAACCACCCATTTTGTAGTTCATGGGACTTGTCTGTTTGACTCCACTAGCTTCCTGTTGATTCTGGGATACAAGAGAAATATCTGTTCAGCTTTTAAAACTCTTAAAACCTCAGCATGCTCGTCAGTCTAGCTAAATTGACCTTTTCTATAATAGCTTTTTATTTTTCTAAATACATGCAAAGAGAGTTTTCAGCATTCATCTTTGCAAAACTTTGTCCCAATTTTTCTATCTTTTATCCCTACCTCCTCGCAACAGCAAGCAATCCAATATAGGCTAAACATGTGCAAGTCTTCTAAACATAAAAATTGGCCTTTTTTTCTGTCCTTTCCTCCCATCTCCCATCTCTTTGTCTTGAGCACTGATTGTCCCACTTGCCTGGAAAACATTCCCTCCTTACATCTACCTTACTCTCTTCATGATGCAGCTTCAACCACTCCAGCCTTTGATTTTTGGGTGGGGAAAAAAAGATACATCTTTATTTCATTTTCCTTTGAAATCTTTATTTTATGCAGTTAAAAACCTTATTTTAAATGCCTTCTAAATAACTGTAGATTAAGCTGCCAAACGGGTCCAGGACACAAAAAAGATGAAAAACTTTTCTTCCATAAAGCCTTTCCTGATCCCTCATCTGTTAGTATTGTTCCTTCCAATCTTGTATTTTATTACTTTGTATTTATTCACTTTGTATTTGTGTTACATATACATATACATATATGTATATACATATATATATGCATGTGCATTGTCAATAGAAGACACTTTCAATTTGAACAAGTTAGGAATATTTTGTTACCAAGAAAAATTATTTTTAAAAAATCCTGCTCATTAAACTTTTACACAGGATCAGTTGCTTTTCATGACATATTAGCATCCATAATTTTCATGGATGGTTGTCTTTCTTTTGGTTTTCTAGAACTTTTTGGTTCATTTTTTTGTTTCTGCAAAGTAAGAGACTCTTGAGTGCAGAGATGTTTGACCAATTTTTTGATTACTTTAAATCAATGAACTCTGTCCTCTAATGAAGTATTCTAGAGAATCATAATGGGTAAAAGAAAAAAAAAGGTACTATTTTTATGTGAACATATGTACATATATATATGTATATATATATATATATATATATATGTATGTAGCTCCAGATAAAGTGAATATATATATATGTATATATATATATATATATTTGCATATAGATATGCTTATCTTCTTAAGTATAAGCTCTTTAGACAGTTGTGCTTTGCAGTTGTATCCCTAGTATCCCTGGGCACTTACTGGGTACTTAATGCTTGTTTGATGGAATAATTTATTTTTTTCTTCTTCCTTAGGCTTCAAGAAATCTTGCCTAATATGAAGAGATTTAAAATCTACCAGGACTTTCATGATTTTACATTTAATTGTGGTTCAGCTTTAACTATTTTTTGAATAGCTAAATGTAATTGGTAAATGCTAACAGTTGGTCATTTTTCTTAGTTTCACTTTCTTTGCATATTTGCAAATATTTGCATATATATATGCTTATCTTCTTAAGTATATGCATTTGTCATTCAATATCTAGGCTTTAGATTTTGTAAGGAATATACAGCTTTGAGGGGTGAAATGAATTTTGAAAATTCAGTATTTGTTCCTTTTGTCAGTCCTGTTATTCAGTTACTTATTTCTTCACAAAGAATGATTAATTGCCTACATTATATTCAATAAACATCTGAAACTGGCTGATAAATGTATCAGTGCTCATAATTTCAATTTCTGGACTGTTTCTGTTTAGAATTTTATAGGATAATTTGAATATAATTGCTTATTTGAATTGCCTGGGAGAGTTTCCTGTACTGATGGAATAACATTTTTTAAAATAGTATTTTGGGTGTTTTTTTTTTCACTTACATGTAAAGATAGTTTTCAACATTCATTTAAAATTTTATTTGATATTTTATTTTCCCCAGTTTCATGTAAAACAATTTTTAAACATTTGTTTATATAATCTTGATTTCCAGATTCTAGAAATTATAGATCCCTATCCACCCAAAAAAGCCCTCAAATCATCAAGTAAAATAAAGTTTTTAAAAAAGCATCTATTCAATCTGTATTCAGACACAAGCAGTTCTTTCTCTGGGTATGGATAGCATTTTTCATTATAAGTCCTTCAAAATAATGTTGGATCACTGTACTAATGAGGATAAAAAGTCATTCACATCTGAGCATCCCATAAACATTGCTACTACTTTGTAAATAGTATATTTCACTTTTTATGAACTCATGAAGACTTTCCATGTTTTTCTGAGAGCATCCTGCTCATCATTTCCCATAGAATAGTATTCCATCATAACCACACACAACAGTTTATTCAATCATTCCCCAATTGATGGGCATCTCCTGAATTTTCAATTCTTTACCTAAGAACTTATATAAATATTTTTGTACACTTATATCCTTTTTCTTTTCTTTTTTAAGTGACTTTTGGGATACATGCCTAGTAGTGGTATTGTTAGGTCAAAGATATATAATTTTTTAGCCCTTTGGGCATAATTCCAAACTGCTCTACAGAATAGGTGAACCATCAACATTCATTTTTTATTGAATTCCAAATTCCAAATTTTTCTCCCTCTCTCTTTCCCTTCTATCTCCCCAAGATAGTAAGCAATCTAATATCGATTGTATATGTATAATCATGTTAAATATATGAAATCACATATGTCAAGAAAAAAGATTTTAGGTAGTCTTTATTCATATATTCAAAAGCTGACAAAGAATAGTTACATAAAAAGCTACAAGCAGGAAGTCAACAAACATTTCCTCAAACAATAAACCAGCCCGAAGACACATTGTTTTAAAGATTATGACATTAGGAGATACTCTTGGATACCTCAAGAAATTTATGCTTTATGGGGCGGGGGGGTGGGGTGAGGAAACAGAACAAATATATTTATAAAATCAAGATTCAGGACTAGCAATATGGTATAGCAGATAGGAAAGCTGGCTGGGAGTCAGAAGACTTGGTTAAGACCTGCCTGACACACAGTGATTCAGAATAACCTTTTATATGCATTAATGGAGGGAATATTTATTTCAATTCAGGGAATTCCCTACACTACTGAAATCATGGATATCCCTTTTATCTTGCCAAAAAGAATAATGTGTAAATGTGTAGACATCAACATTTACCAAAACTATCAAGACTAAGTTTTGATATTTAGTAGATATTCTTGGTTTACTTAAAGTAAACAATAACATTGAAAGTTTCCTTGGTAGGCAATACAAATCCAATAACAAATCCTAAAGAGCACAGCCTCCTATTCCTAATTTGCTGAATAAAGCCACAGTGTTAGATGAATTAGGACTTTATCTTATTTCCTTGAGCCATAAGATGTACTGTTTCTCTTCTGGTGTCTTCTCTGGACCAAAAAAATCTGTGAAGGTGAAAAATAGGGTACTATGTTGAAAAACTGCAACTCAATACCATTTAGCTTATCACCTGCCTTTTGTGTTATGGTTTTGAGGAAAATGGGGATCAGCCAGGCCTCTCAACCAATTTCTCCTACCTTGGAGCAGTAGGGGACAATAATCCCATGTCCCACCTTAGATAAATGGGTAATATGGAGAAAAAACACTTCAACTAGTGCCTCTTCTGCTGGAGCAAACTATGGTCACATCAACTGACCAACTGCCACGGAACTTGCAAGCTCCTCACCCCCTCCCATCCTTGTTCCTTTTTGGCCCTATAATTACAGAGTCTTTCCAACTCTTATTCTTTAGTGAACCATCAAAGCTCCAGCCTCTTGTTTTGCAGCCCTGACTGGGTCCAAAATGTAAGCTCATGCCTCATCAAGTAAAGAACAACTCAATGAAAAAACTTCATGGAGGTGAGGGCCCCTCTGGGATGGGTGATTACATTTTCCTAATACAGTTGCTTTCCCAATATGATGGATAAATATCTTGGTATATGATGCTATAAGAATTTAGGAAGATTTAATCTATAACATTTTGAAATATTTACTGAGCTGGACATTTAGGAAGGTTTGAAGAAGTACATGAAAGTCCAGTTTTGATACTTCATCCTAGTATGAAGGTGAGGCTGGCTTTTCAAAAGTTGTATCAGTGGGATGTAAGAATTCCTAGGTCTTGGCCAGCTGGAAAGGCTTTGAGGAACTATGTAGTGGGTCTCTTTCAAGAATCTATCTAAGAGTGAAGAGAAGATCATCACTACAAGGTCGCCCACCAGGAGACCAATTTATCAGGTGAGAAATTTAATAGGGAAAGGGTGTAATTTGTATAGGTAGAAGTAATAAGTAACCAAGTGATACACACAGGAATCTTTCAACTTAGTGTCAAAGGGAGGAGAGTAGAAAAACCAGCTTTAACTTAATGTAGGAGTTATTTATTAAATATTTTCTAGTATTGGGCCCTATATAAGTGCTATTGTGTAATTCAGAGAAAATAAAAAACCATTATGGCTAAATAATGTCATCTAACCAAAGAGTATAAACAGTCATCAGAAAAAAATTTCAAATTACAGAAGTCCCCGTACTGTGGTAGAAATGAGATAAATATTGTAGGGATTTAAAATATGGTCACTTCAAGGTAGGATTTTAATTTGAGATTTGTTGGAAGAAGTGAGCCTCAAGTTAGGCCTTAAAGTGTAGGATTTGGTTTGGCAAAATGGAGGAACGAATGTTAGGCATAGGAGAAACATAAGAATAGTAAAAGTATAGGAGTGAAAGTCAGAAAAGGAAAACAGAGGGAGAAACAGAGGTAAGAATGAAAAGGTAAAAGTAGTCTTGGTCACACTATATACACATTGATAGTGCTTCTTTCCTAGAGACATTATTCAATGCAATAAGCATTTGTTAGGTGTTTATTTAATACGAAGGGAACTGGGGATACAAAGTGAAAACCAATCCCTTTCCTCCGGTTTATGTTCCCTTCTTTTAACAGATAGTAGGTTACAGAGAGAAAGGCTGGTATTAGTAACACAGATGGGAAAGAGCTAACATTGGCTTCTAACTCACTTTAGGCCAGGACTGGTTACATGGATAAGTTAGTTTCTTCCTAAAGATGTGAAATTTCTCAACACTTTGAAGCTTTAAAGGGAAAAAAAAGCATAAATGTTTTTGGGGGGGATGGGAGAGGAAGTAATGGGAATAGTACACACTTTTGTGTCATATATAAGCACATCTCTAACCATCTCAGAAGAGTTTAGTTTGATTATCTGAAGAGGAAAAGACCAAGTTGATGAAAAATTTCTATTCTGTAATAGAATATTATTGTTCTCTAAGAAATGTTGAGCAGGAGGAGGAGAATCATGGAAGATAATTAGATTAATAATGGGTATTCAGATATTCATCAGAGTAAGATTGGTACCTGCTGAGGCTGCAGATGGTATAGTTTGTTGGACCTGGAGTCAGGAAGATCCAAACCCTGAAAAGACTAACAATGAACAGATGCTGAGTGAAGTGAGCAGAACCAAAATAACATTGTGCAAAGTAACAGCAAGATTAAGTAATGATCAATTATATGGGACTTGCATTTCCCAGCAATGCATGATTCAAGGAAATTATAATAGATAGATATATATCCAGAGAGAATTATGGAGACTGAATTATAGATCAAAACATAGTATTTTCACTTTTTTATTTGTTTGCTTTTTCTTTCTTGTGGCTTTTTTCCCTTTTGGTCTAATTTTTCTTGCACAACATGACAATATGTTAAAAAATTGTACATGGATGAGTTATATCAGATTGTCTCCTGTCTTGGGGATGAGCAGAGAGAAAAATTTAAAACATAAAATCTTACAAAATATGAATGTAAAAAACTATTTTTATTTGAAAAAAGTAAAATACTATTGAGAAAAAAAGAAATTTTTAAAAAAGAAAAAGAAAAATTTATATTCCTCAGATTATGAAATTCAATTGAATGTACAACCTATAGTGCTTGCCTATCAGTATGTCTATCTGGGGCACACAGTACAAATGGACTAGAATTAAACAGGAGGAAAGCTGGATGCATTGTCTTCAGGAGATTACAAAACTACTTTAATGCTCCCAAGATTTCCTTGAAGTAAAGGCCTATTGTTTAAACACTAACATCCTCTTCTATTTTAGCTTTGAGGGCAGCCAAGTAAAGGACTAGGCCTGTGGTCAGGAGGACCTGAGTTTCAAATCTGACCTCAGATACGTAGTAGCTATGTGATCCTGAACAAAATACTTAATCTCGCTTGCTTCAGTTTCCTCATCTATAAAATGATTTAGAGAAGGAAATGGCAAAACATTGTATCTTTTCTAAAAAAACAAAAACAAAAACAAAAACCCAAATGGGATCACAAAGAGCCAGACATATTTTTTTAAAAATGACTGAACAACAGCAAAATAGTTTTGAAATAGGAAACACTATAGTCTCCAAAGAAGCGAAAATGAATATCACAAAGAACAATGGAGAGGTATAAGGAAGGTGTAAGAAAGTTGCAACATATTAAATTTATTTTATCAGGGAATTTATTATAGGAAAAGAAGATAAGCTGGTTATCTGGCAAGAGTAATGAATAGCAGGTGGTCAGCCACAATGGTCTGTTGGAATCCTCACAATGTTAGAAGAATGAAGGCTTTCAGCCTGTTGGATAGACCATCTATGACAAATTTATGGAAGGATATGGACAATAGTTTTACAGAATGAATAAGCATGTATTGGTTGTTATCTACATCATTGGACAGATCATCTAAATAGATGAGATCACATATTCACTTGATGGAATGCATATATGTAAAATATTAGTCTTAACTAATGAACACATGTGGTTAACATTAAATGTTTGTATCTCATAATAATAATAATAAATTTGCTAAGGATTTATTTCCAAATCTGTAATTTTTGTTACAAATAAGCTTCAAGGAAATAACTTAAAAAGAAAGGTAAAATTTGCAAATGAAAAAAAAAACACAAAACAACATCATAGAAAACAAAGGCCAATTCAATAAAGGACTAGTTTTTCATAAGCCTATAAAAAATGCAGAAAATTTGCTAGCCTTTGCAACCAAAAAAACATAACAAAAATCTCATAATGTGAAGTAATATCATTTTTAAATTTGAAAAGCCAATAGCTTTAAAAAGCTTTTAGGAAAAAATAGCCATAGGACCAGCAATAGCCTGAGGGGGGAGAACCCAATCTTTTTTCCTGTCTTGTTTATCATAGAATTTTATTTTGGCAGGTTCAATTCTGGGCACCAACTCTTTAGAACAATTTTTTAGTTAAGTATCTAGGACCCTCAAGCTTCTCTGTCTTTAAATTCATTTATCTTGTCCAGGGGCAAGGGCCTCCCTGTCATATATCTAACCCTAATTTATGATAATCGGTTTCCTATATGTTCTGATTTTCATCTCTGAAACCCTGACTAGCTCTGGTTATTATGTAAGGTTTATTATTCCTTCAATAACTACTAAAACCTGACTGTCCAAGTCATCTTGGAAGTATCTAGCATAAAGAATCATAAATTCTCAAGGTAAGTGAGATAATTAGTGTGTGGGCATACATTTCTCAGTATACTCTGATTTCTTTGACCTTGGAAGACTTCCACTCATAGATTGTTGTTTTGTGGTGGTGTTTTTTCATGTTCTTGGATAGTGGGAGGAGAGGGAAAGGGAGGCCCAGAGAGACAGAATGAGAGAGATAGAGAAAGAAAGAGGAGGATGTGGAGGAAGAAAATGAGGAGGAGAATCATGGAAGATAATTAGATTAATAATGGGTATTCAGATATTCATCAGAGTAAGATTGGTACCTGCTGAGGCTGCAGATGGTATAGTTTGTTGGACCTGGAGTCAGGAAGATCCAAGTTTACAGTCACTTCAAATAACTTACTAGCTATCTGATTCTTGCAAGTCATTTAAATTCCATCAGCCTCAATTTCCTCATATATATAATGGGGATAAAACAACACCTATTTCCTAGGGTGGCTGTGAGGATCAAATGAGATAATATATAAAGCACTTTGCAAACCTTAAATAGAAATCTAGCTATTAAATCATTGGAACCATTTCTGATGATCAGAGAAACTTTCCTCAGCTGGTTTTAAACGAGCTTACACCTGCTATTTTTTTTAGTATAACAGAAAGAAGCAGAGGATGGGAGAAGAAACCTTCTATGCACCAACTGGAACTTAAAATACGGGATTTTTATCTGTGATATTTTGAACTTTTTCTTTTATTTTCCATTTGAGGAGGTCTGTTTCAGTGACACAATAATGATAACTGGTTTCTTCCTTTGATGATTTTGAATTTTGAACTGATTTTTAGTTTCCTTTATTTAGAGTCGTTCCTATAATGTGATTTAGGAGAGACCGATGATGTGTTTGGGGTTTGGCACCAAGTGATGATATGGGAGGTTTAGGCACCAGATGTGAAGAATTCACAATGTCATTAAAAGGAGGTTTATTTAGAAGAAGAAGTTTACAGAAAAAAGAAAAGGATACAATAGATACAAGGAATGGTAAATAGGAAATAGAGCTGGAAGAGCTTATAGTTAGTGAGGAAAGGGGTTTTAACAATTAATGAAAAGGACAAGTTCTCTAGTGGAACTCACAATTAACTAGGAGAAAGGAAATAAACAAGGAAAAAATAATCTCTCCCATCAAGGATTTTATATTCTAATGGAAGAGACATCACATATATGAAAAGATATATAAGAGGCATATAGAGTAGAGAGAAAGTAATTTTGTAGGAAAAAGCTCTAGCAGCTGGGGATATAGGGAAAAGATCTCCTGTAGAAGATATTTTAATTGTCTTTTTAAAATTTAATTTTTAAAAAAGATAAAGATACATTTTCTCTCTTCTCTTCCTACTAAAAAAGCAAGAAAAACAAAATCCCCTGCCACAAACCATATAGTCAAACAAAACAAATTCCCACACTGACCATTTTAAGAAATAACATGTCTCAGTTTGTACTCTTGAGAGGTCCACTTTGAGATGAGATGACAGGTAGTTTGTTTTTATTATGAATCCTCTGGATGGAATCATGGTTGGTCATTGTGTTGATGAGAGTTCTAAAGACTTCCAAAGTTGATTATTTTGGCACTTCATTATGTCTTGAAAGAAACCAGGGATATTAAGATTTGGCGATGGAAGGATTTCAAGTATGGGAGATAAAGGTACTGAGATGAGAGATGATGCTTACTGAACAGAAAATAGGCTTATAAAGTTTTTGTTCAGACTTCTGCCCTCAATAATGATGCAAACTCAGGAAGAAAAAATAGAACAAAATCCCCAAAGCAGAAACATGTTAGTAGACCAATTCAGAATTCAAGATGGAGACTACTTTTAAAGACAACTTTTCATAAGGAAGAAGACAATCCTGATTTATAGATGTCTACAAAAAGGGATGGTCCATTGTATCTTGGCTCCTGCCTCACTGCTGTATGACAAAAGAAGATTACAGGTAAAGGGTATGGGTGGCTACTTAAAAATTACATGCTGACTAGCAGATCCATCCCAGAAAAAAAGCCAGCCTGGAAACAATGGAGTCTCTGCACAAATTTTAATAATAGAATGTGTGGAGGAAGAATAAAGTGCAAGAAAACTGGAAATATATTAAGTACAGTGATATACTAAAAGATCTTATATTTGATCCTGAAAGTAATAGGAAACCAGTGGGGCTTATGTACTAGAGAGATGAGCTATGTGGAAGTTAGATTGGAGTAGAGAGAAAAGAGTCAGGGTAGACCAATTAGAAGACTATTACCACAATCCAGACAAGAAATGGTAAGAGCTTGAATTAGAATTGTGAAATGTTAATGAGTTGAAACTTTCCAGTGGGAAAAAGTGAAAGGAATATTTATATCAAGAAAAGATATTTCATTCATAGGTAGAATATTCTCCTACATTACATATATCAGGGACCAAATTAAGAAGCTTCAGAACAGGTTCCATGGGATCTAGGAGAATCAATAGAAGCATGGGTTAGGCATGTAATAGTATTTCAATAGACTGTATGAGAAGACTGGCTTTTGAATGTATCTGATCTCTAAGAATAGAACTCTGTAATCACATAGGAGAGTTTGAAAAAGCTAGAGGTGTACTATGAACTTGGCCAAAAGCTCTGATGGCATTTGCTAAGTTTAGCAATGCCATTCAGCATAGAGTGATCACCTTGTGTAGTGCATGTTGATAACCTATTCTTTTATTTTTAAATTTTCTTTTTCATCATGGATGTGAACCAAAAAAAATTATATAAGACGGTAAACTATTAAATAGTTTTGAGTTTTTAAGTGCATAATAAATGTAACATGGCCATAACAAAAACTCTTTTATGTCCTCTAATGAATTTCATTCTCTTTTGTGATTTTAAATTTTGAACTTAAACCCCAAAATCTCTCCTACATATTCCCATATATATGGAACACAAAAAATTTCTACATAAAACCATGAATCTTCATTTGACTACTTTTCCTGCTCAGTATTACTGTATTTTTCTAATTACATGTAAAGATAGTTCTAAACATTCATTTTTGTAAGATTTTATGTTCCAGTTTTTCTCCTTCCTTTACTGAGACAGCAAGCAATCTGAAAAAGGAAGACAGGGAACTAGAAATTGAGTGGATGCCCATCAGTTGGGAACGGCTGAATAAGTTATGGTATATGAATATAATGGAATATTATTATTTTATAAGTAATGATGAGCAAGCTGATTTCAGAAAATCCTGGAAAGATTTACATGAACTGATGCTGAGTGAATAGAACAAGTGAACAATGTACACAGCACAGCAAGATTATGTGATAATCAACTGTGATGGATTTAGCTTTTCTTAGCAATGCAGTAATCCAAAACAATTTCAGTTGCCTTGGGATGGAAAATGCCATCCACATCCAGAGAAAAAACTCTGGAGATGAATGTGGATCAAAGCATAGTATCTTCACCTTTTTGTTGTTATTATTTGTTTGCTTGATTTTTTCCCCATTTAATCTCATTTTTCTTGTATAGCATAATTAATATGTTTAAAAGAATTGCACATGTTTAACCTACATAGGATTGTTTGCTTTTTTGGAGAAGGGTAGGAAGGAAGATAAATTTAGAACACAAGGTTTTTCAAAGGTGTAAAAAACTATCTTTGTTTATATTTGGAAAAATGAAATACTATTAAAGTAATTTCACTGATTTACTAAGGAAAAAAGAAAAAAGAAAGAAAAATACTGTGGATTTGTTTGGGAGTTTTCCTTTTGAGAGATGATCAGTGGATTCTTTCTATTTTTTTCCCTTTGGGTCTAAAAGTTATAGATTGGTATTGATTTCTTGAAATAAGATTGTTTAGGCTTTAAAAAAATTATATTTTTATGGCATCCAATGATTAAATTATCTGTGCTTGATTTTCCCCCAGGCTAGTTGTTATATATATATACATATATATAAACCTTCATTTTCTTCTATTTTCCCAAACTTTTGGTTTTGTTCTAATATTTCCTGCTATCTCCTGGAGCCACTGATTTCTATTTGGTCTATTCCAGTGTTCTGAGAGTCCATTTCTTAGGAAAGGTTTACCAGTTTCTCTTTAAAGCTGATGGTTCTCTTTCCAATTTTTCTTCCAGAGGCTTCATCTTATTTTTCAAAAAATACCTTTCTTCAAGGTATTTATACAGACCCAGTGGAAAATCCATTCCCCCCCCCCTTTGAATTTCTGTTTAAAATTATTAGAGTTCTCTCCTACTTGAAGATTTCTATATTTATAATATTTCTGCATATTGGTCAGTGTTGTTTCAATTAACTCAATTTTTTAGCTTTGGGGCTTAATGACAGAAGCATAATATCCTACCTGCTGTGTTTTTTGGATGGGGGTGGGGTTTTCCTGGTACAACTACCATATATATATATATGGTAGTTGTATATATATATATATATATATATATATATATATATATATATATATATATATATATATATGTATATATGGGTTTTATTTATTGTATATATGGGTTTTTCCCTTTGTCTTTGATTTCTTTGGAAGTATATGCGCAATGAAGAAAAAAAATGTACTGTCTGTTTTAAGCCTTTCAGAAACAATTTAACTGATTTAATATCATTCTAAATCTAAACATTGCCTTGGAGAAAGAAAAAATATTCAAATTTACATAATTCCCACATGACCTTAGATATCTTTCCAACAGAAGATCATTTCAAGTAACATATATAGGAATATTGACTGAGAAAAAGGTCACAGTATGTTAAAAATCATTTTGGGTTAACATTCTACTCTTCTTAAATAGGTCACTAATGACTTAATTTTCTTCTAAAATTACTCAAATCCTTTTTCTACCATTTTCTGCCAATCTTCTTATTTGTCTTGAGCTGGAAAATTGTTTTACCTTTCATGGGTTCTACTGCTCCAGATTTTCTTTTTTTGGAATCATTATTTAGAATTGTTTGAAGGGGATTTAAGGAAGAGCTCAGATGAGTCTCCAATTTATCTCTGTAATCTTGACTCTCCTAAATATCCTGATATTTAAGAAAACAATCAAAGAAGACAAACATATTAATAAACACATTTTAATGGGTTTGAAATGGGCTTTTTCTGGAAAAGGATGCCTTCATGAACTTGAACTTATGTTAAAAAAAATCCCAAACTCAACCTGAATTTAAAGTATTTAAAAGTCAAGTACTTTATACTTGTACTGAAAGGGATTGATTCTAGATCATGTAACTTGTAATGGAAAAACCTCAGAAACAAAATGAACTGGTGGTCAATGATATTATCCAGCAGTGGTGATAACAAAAAAGAAACACAAATTGTATATACACAACTGGGCCTGTACCAAAGGAATTAACCTGAACTGGTACACCATAATAAGAATTGTCTATTATTCAGCCTATGGTTTTCAGTATTGGATTTTTTTGCAGTAAATAAAGTCTCATTCCTAAGGCAGGGGAGAGAGTTTTAATCTGCCAGTTTTAGTACATAATTCAAGGCAGCTCAAAGGCACCTGCCACTTTTCAGTAACTAAAGGAGAAAATAACTGAAGACATGAATTACATTGAAGCACTGTAATGGCTATCACATTTTCAAATAGTTTTGCAATTTGGGTAACCCACTTTTTGAACTCTAAACTTATAAGATTCTCCTTTTTAAATGAATGGATGTAAGGGGGCAAACTATCCTTCTGACTATACCAAATGTAAAGGGGCAGATCTGTTTTGCCCTAATGCCAAATGTAGGAAGGAATACCCACTGAGAGAATATGGAGATACCAAAGAAAGAGAGTCACATACCAGCTTGGTTATTAATAGGGTTAATTAGATTAATTGAGTTGTTTCAAAGAGTCTGTTCACAAAAAGCCGGTTTTCCTGGGTGGCTCCAGAACAAAGCCACATCATGGATCTCTACACCAACCCCACTCCAGATTAGGTATTATTTAAAAAAAAAAAAAAAGAACAAAGAAGGCATAGTGCCAGGATGGCTCAAGGTTATGATTAAAAAAAAATTGTGGTTCAAATTCACACCTCTAATAAGACACACTTAAGAAGAAAATGATGGATGTTTTATTGATTTATTAAAAAGTCAAATGTATAGGCAATTTGCAGCAATAGCAACAACAGCTAATAAGCCCTAATACTGATATAATTAGAACAATACTAATGTAAACTTAAAAAGTAGCAGAAAACATCACCAATTTGGGGGTGCATCAACTCCTGAGTCTCAGCTGGGAGGTTCTGAATTTCAGGTCTCAGGATTCCCAATGGGAAAGTTCCAGGTAGAAAATTTTCACCATGGGTGAGATTCCCAAGCTAGTACAGTATCATGGTCATTTCAATATTAAACATTTGCAGGAACTTGGCCAAGTTTCTGCAAAACATTTGAGGGGAACAATTGGGAGATCAACCAGTCTCCTAATTTACAATATTTTCTGGCTTACAGCCTCCTTTCCTGTTCCTCAATTCTCAGGATTTAATCTAATTGGCATTCAAATATGTTTGTTTAGAGGGGCAGATATTTTCTTTAGGCATGGGAGTCACCTAGAAGATATATCAATTTATATGTTGGGCCTGTGCAGAGACATGGAAGAATTTCTAATACATATTAACCACTCATTTGACCTTAAGTTCTTACATATAGATAGTATAGGTCATTGAAACTTTAGGGATAAATTGAGTATATATATATATACATATATTATTTCATTCAGAGGAACATATAACAATTGCATATACATAATATGGCAAGAACAGTAGCAAAAACTAATAAGGAGTTAGCTAATACAGAAACATATCTTTGTACAGAAGGAGAATTAAAAAGTCATACCAATGGTGATTAGTATCAGATATTACTAAATGAGAAGCCTCCATTAATTTTCCAGCAATTATATGAGTTTGTATTTGATATTCATTAAGAGCTCTTTGATTAATAGTTGCCATAATTTATGAGAAGTCAGAATAGAAATCAAAGGTTTTAGATACAAATATACATAGGGCAGAGGCAATGGTTTGGGTACCCAAGACAATAACATCATCACTGTGTCAGGAGAAAAATAGAAATCATCACCCTGCCAGTGGAGAAAACTTATGTTCTATATACAACTAGCAAATGGGGCAATTTGCCCTACAGAATTTAACTTTGTTTGATCATTGAAAACTAAACAAGTAAACTGGACATACTTCATATAAAATAGAAAAATTAGATACAGGATATAGAAGTAAGATCATAGGGATTAGAGGAATGGTTTAGCAGACAGGGCTCCATCTGCTTACTGACCATTTAGCAAACAAGTTCATAATCAAAATTTGTGCAATCAACATGAGTAACGTTATTTAAATCTACATAGCATCCATTAATTTGAGGAAGAGCAAAACAAAAAACAAACACAAACACAAAGGGAATAAGATGGAAGGTACAATCACTATAGCAGATCTGATTTCATAATGTGTTATCACGCTTATGCATGAAACACTATAACACTTATAATCTTTTATTTCCTCAACTACTCAATGTCCTGTGGCATATGAGCCGAAAACACCTTAAACCATAACCATACACCATATCCTTTGTGTTAACATCCTCTGTGCCTTTTCTTTTTGTATTGGACTATACATATTTTGTAGGGAGCACTGTTCCAACTGAACAATAAGGACATATTAATATGAAGTTGAAGATTGGCTAGTGTGGAGGCAGTAAAGATTTGTGGGCACTGTTCTTGGTAATCAAGAATGCATTGGTGTGGCAGGATTGTTATGGGCAGCCATCTTGCATTTATGGCCAAAGCTTGAGCCACATCCTGCCAGCACTGAGCAGTTTGCTAGGCAAGGTCTCAAGGTCCACCAAACTCACTATGCCCAAACCAGTTTCTGCCCCACTAAGGAGGGTGGGGCTCTCTTTCTGTTAAAGGATTGAAGGAGAGAAAAACTAATAAATGCAGTATATATTTCTGCATATTTTGAGTTACATTAATACTCTCACTATAGAGAGTGGGTACTGTCACTATAGAGATAACATATCACCAAAACATTAGTGCAGATTAGAAAGAAGCCTGGGGAAATTCTATTTATAAGTATTTCCTGTGTACTGTTATTTATAATGCATTGTGAACAATTCTGGAGAGCAATTGGAATAATGTTTTGTTGTCCAGATGGAAATGAAAAAGGGAAGGGTTTTGTGCAATGTGAAATGTTAACCATGATTTGCAAGGTCAGATTTATAGGGAATGGACCTTGAAGTACTGCTTGTATGGGGAGCACTGTTTTCCATATTATGGTCGTGTTGATAGATACAATCCAGTTAGCTATATTACAAGCATTATTTGGAGGTCAATTGTAAGTGTCCTGTTGCTGGCCTTATGGATCACTCTTCGTCTTAACTGTACACACTGCAAGCAGCTGTACCCCCTGGGGTCTAGGAATAATTTAAGCAGTCATCAACATTTGCGGTCCTGCAAAGCACTTTACTCACATAGAAAGACATGGATTAATGGGACAACATATAAAAGCATAACAGATTAATACAATGTTATTTTTTCCTTCGGCCACAATTTCTGTGACTTTTGGTCTATCAGTAGGTTTATTCCTGACTCACACTTTGGAACTTAACTTTCATATCAATGGAACCAAAGCTTTTGGTCCTTGATTCAGGAGACTCAGGCCTTAGCCCATTCTGTATTCAAACAAGGGATGATAACTAATGGTGCAATTCTTTTCCCTTCAACCAGATGATAAGGTTCAGGGCCTAAATTTTGTAACAATTTTAGGGATGAATACAATCCATGGGAAACCCCTTCAGAATCAAGTGTGTCTAGTTTATCGTTAACTCTTGCTCAGTACTACTTTTGGAAGTAGATGATAGTGGTGACCAGAGTTTCCCACCCTCTTGCTATCGGGGACAATCTACGTTGGACCAAACGTAACATATGGTTGTGTATGTTTCCTTTTTAAATTGTTTAGGGGCTAGATTGGCTAGGCACTTTAGCTCTTACAATTCTTGGCTTCTAGATCCTTATTCCTAGGTCTGAGAGTCAGTTGGTTGGAAATACAAAGCAGCCCCTTATAATCTAGATTTTCTGTTAGGTCCTCAACATTTCTTACAGAGAGCTTGGAAAGAGGGACTTACTATGACTATTCCTTTCCCAACAGAAACAGAAATCTGACAGATCTCTCAACAGTTCTTCTAAGGCTTCACTGAATGTCAATTTAAAAGACATGGGTAAGATGGTCACTTACTCCACTCCCAACAACAAGGCAAACATAGAGGATGTCACTAAGGAGCTGCACTGCCAACTGTGCCACGAATGGTTCACTAAGCCTGTTATGCTGACCTGCAGCCACAACTTCTGTAAAGCGTGCATTGAGAAGTCATGGAGGCACCATCAGAAAACGGTGTGTCCCGAGTGTCTCATACCATGCCAGAGCAAGAACTTTATTCCCAACACGGTGCTAGAGAGACTGGTGATGAGACTCAAAGATATGCCTCTGACCCAAGCTCAGCCTCAGTGCCCGGAACATGGTGAGAACCTGAAGCTGTTCAACAAGCAGGAAGGGAAGCTGGCTTGCTTCCAGTGTAAGGACATTCGACATTCACAAGAATTTATGCAGATAACCGAAGCTGTTCAGATCTACACGGTAGGTAAGCCCCACACCATGAACTACCCATAGAGAAAAACTGACAAACATGTTATAGAGTGGGCCCTGACTCATTTCCTTCCCCTCCTCCTCTGACCCTGAGTTTTATAGGATTAATTCAAACAAGTACTAAGCTGCAAAGTGCTCAAAAAATACAGACCATTTTTAAAAGCTCTCCTCCTTGGATGTACTCAGCAGCTCTGGCATATTCCCATTAGTGACAAGCAGGTATTTATTCATTACCATTATTCCTGCTATTCTCCCCAGAAGTCTAGGAAGGAGTTAGAACTATTGTGAGGATGGGAGTAGGAATGCAGCAAGGAACTATTGCACTAAAAAAAAAAAAAAACTTCCCTCTTTTGCTGCTTTTTTCACTTATTCCTAATTTTATGAAAGGCCTATGGTTGGTAATTTTACATACTGTATTGAACATTAAGGTGATATTCTCCTGTAGCCCTCTTTTCTCTCAAACTTGTTGGAGAATAACCCCATCTGATGCTCCCAGGGAAAGCTGACCACCAAACAAACTCAGGTGGAAGCAAGCCTAAAGGAATTGCAGAGATTAAAAAGCGTGCAAGAGGAGGCAATCTGTGCTCATAAGGTAAGGCACTGTGTGATGGATGGGACAAGACCTGGACATAATATCCTAGATTCCATAGTTTAGTGTTAATGTTATTGGGAAAGTTGGGGCACTGTATATCTTCCTTCCACTTAGATCATCCTAAGGGCTAGATGAGAGATGGGCAATTGAGATGGACTGGAAACCAGAATGAGTATAGGAGCCTTTTAGACTAAGATTAGAGTAAAATCACTGATAACTTTTGGACAACATCAAAGAATTGGACCTTTCACTTGATATGATCACTGCTATGATTATTTGGATATGTGGATATATAAGATATATTGGATATATTCTCCAAATATTCTTTTATTTATAGTAAAAATGTTTCTCTGGTACAATATTCAAGCTGTAGATCATCTGAGGCCTCTGCGGTTCTGCTTTCATTCAGCAATTGAACTAAATTTTACTTGGGCCTTACTATGAGCAAACAGATGCCATGTACAGTAAAGAAAATGAAGATGAATAATAGATGGTATCTTCAAGGAGCTTGCAATGTAGTCACAGACACTTTATAATTTGCACAACATTTTTCTTATAATCTTAAAGAGTATGAGTATTCTTATCATCTCAAGTATTTTTGTTGCTCTTCAATTATTTCAGTTATGTCTGACTGATGACCCCATCTGGCAGAGTAGTTTGCCATTTCCTTCTCTAGCTCATTTTACAAATGAGGAAACTGTGGCAAACAGGGTTAAATGACTTGCCCAGGATCCCATAGTAAGTATTTGAGGCCAGATTTGAATTTTGGAAGAAGTCTTTCTGACTCTAAACTGCATACTGTTATCCACTGTACTACCTAGCTCCCCATTCTACACTATATTATACTATTAATATTCCCCATTCTATATTATACTATACTATTAATATTAATTACTAAATATTAATACAATGCCAAAATAACTAGACTATAAAATAGAATGTGATAAGAGCTGTAGGATAGGTACAAAGTGCTGCACTTGCTGGCTTCTCCTTCTTCTCTTTGTATCCCCAAGCTTCTCCAAAGGGAGACAGTCCAGTTTGCTTGTGATACACTCTCCAACCCTGCTTCTATGACCTTTTAATTTTTCAGTTGGGCTCCCAGACAATGAATTAGATATTATAACTAATCATTAGGAGGTTTACAATATGTTTGCTCCACAAAAACATAGTTTAAGGGAATATATGAGAGACTGTTTTCTTCACTGAACATTTTAGGACACAAAAGTCATCTTTAGTTCTTAGCATCTGAAAAAAGGAATATGGTGATAAATAGAAAAAAGAAATAATAGATGGCAACAATAATACCCACAGAACAACTAGAGAATTTTTAAAACCATATCTCAGTTCAGTTATTGTCACTTCTGGATGATTTCTGATCTCTACCCTCTTCTGCAATTGGAAAAGAGATAGTACTTTTCAATTCCTGTCTTCCAGATCAGGTTTTTTTTTAGGATCATGAGTTGGGGATAGCAGGACTTCCTAGAGTTTCCCTATGACCCCAAAGTGCCCACATGCAATACCCACATGATCAAGAAGGAGAAAACATGGAGCAGAAAGTATGCTGGCTCTGATGTCAGGACAACCTTGATACCAATGTGACCTTAGACAAGCCATTTAATATTCTTGGGGCTGTTTCCTAGCCTATACCAGAAGGAGGCTGCTAGATGACTGGTTACTGGGATGACTTCTAGCTTTAAGTCTCTAATCCTCTAGAGAGACCTATGTCTTTCAATCGTCCTGAAAAATGGACTGTGGGAGCTAAAAGAAACCGCAGAAGTTGTGTGGTCCAATATTTTTACTTTGTAGATGAGTAAGATCTAGTCTCATTGAATTCCCCAAGGTTATACAGCCACAGCAGTAGCAATAGTTATCCACTCCTTTGACTGCTGAACTTTTTTCTGAATTCCAAATAAAATTGTGGCACATCAGGTCATAGAATGTAATACTCTATTAGGGGCAGGAAGAAATATTTCCAACATAAAAATATTGGAACTCAGCAAGCCAGTCATATATATAATTTTGTTTTGTGTTCCCTAAGTTGTCTGAATGTTGGGGGGTAAGGGGCCTCATCTCCAAACACTAGTCTCAGTAATTACCATGTCTGTGATGGAGGTTTCAGGAAAACAAGCTACTTCTGCAGCAAAACATCTCCCTGGAGTTTTTAAAGCTGCATCAGTTCCTGCACAACAAGGAGAAGGAACTTCTGGATGAGCTTCTGGAGATGGGGAAAAAACTGGATGAAGACATGGAAAGGAGTCTGAACCAGCTACAGGAGCAATGTGTCCTAGCTAAGGAAATGTTAGTGGACATCCAAGTCCAAATGGAACAGCATAATCCTTTCGACTTCCTTAGTGTAAGACTCACTAGATAAATAGCAAAAATTGAGAACCTAAGGGGGTTGCCAAATTGAGGGAAACAAAACAAGCCTGACTAAGGTGATTGGGGTTCATATATTTGTGAGTGTTTATGTTTGTACTGTTCCTCTTGAAATGAGAGCTTGTGTTTTTTCATAGCATGTACCAGGTAATAGTAATTAATAAATCCAACAGCCTGATTCTTCCTTTATATAAGGGATTGAATTAGTTTGAATATGTGGGCAGGAACAATCAGCATAAATGTATGTAGGAAAGTTATTTCTCACTTGAGCAATAGTAGGCGGGTTATTCCAATACATATTCCAATATTAGCTGTGCTGTCCCAAAAGCCTTTGTGATCTGAGGCATGCTGAGATCTAATAGAGGTAGAGCACACTTTTGTGATTTTGGCATCAACATTATCTAACACTTAACTATGGGTGAAACAACATGTTAAATGCTTTATATTAATCATCTTCTATAATCCTCACAAAAACTCTGGGAGGTAGGTGCTATTAATATTCCCATGTTACCAATGAGGAAACTGAGGCAAACAGGGTCACAAAGCTAGTAAGTGCGTGAGGTCTTCCTAGCTCCAGATCCAGAGCTCCATCTACTCTTCTATCTAATTGAAGGGGGGGACAGTAGTTTGGTAAAATTAACCATTACACCATTTATTTATTTAATGGTAAGTTTTAACTCAGTGGCAAATATTAAACCAATTAGTTCTCAACATAGTCACAGGTGAGGTCTAATTAAAATTCCTGCTCTTTTCTTTTTTTAAGGGAAAATATCAAATGATCTAAGATAGACTTTATAGGTAAAAAAAAAAAATCAAAGAATCCTAGACAACTCCAAAAAATCAAGCTTCCCTCAATTCACTAAAATAATCACAGCAATAGCTGTGTAATTTACTAGAAGAAAAACAAGGTGCTGTTAGTTCTTTTGTACCTAAGCCAGTATTCTGCTAACACCTAGTTATTAAGATGGGAAATCCTAACATTTATAATAATGTTAAATGTATTGATTTATAATTTTTATTGTTGTTTTTGTTTAAACAAGTTTTGTATGCTTGTCCTTAATCCCCATACAAATCAGGATGCACCAAATTGAACGTTGCAGTTCCTACTCATTCTCCACTGCTTGAAGTAGAGAATGGATAAAAACAAATGCCCTTTGAACTTCTCAGTCAATACAAGTCATATTTTTAACTCTCAGAGGGATTATCCTGTGGCTAGTGTCCTTGTAATGGTTCTTGCCTATCAACCAACCAACTAATAAATCAACTGATATTTATTAAATAACTATGTGCCAGGTACAATCCAAGATGTTGGAGATATAACTGTCAAGTAGTTTATATTGTAACCAGAAGACAACAAATACCTATAATAAATATGTGCAGAATAGATATGAAGAGGAAAATTACAAATAAATACAAGGAGAGAAAGGAAATTAATTATTGAGGGATCAGGAAAGTTGAGGGATCATGTAAAAAGGGGATTCTATGAGATTGAAGTGAGAATAAAATGCACTTCAGTCACAGGAAAGGCTAATTTGGCTGGACTAGAGAGAAGGAATCTACAAAAAATCTGGAAAGATAGTTTGGTATCAGATGATGGAAAGTTTTGAAAGCTAAACAAGTTCATATGTTATTCTAGAGGCTATAGGAGGCCACTGAACTTGATTGAATAGAGGAGTGTCATAGTCAGATTTATGCTTGAAGACGCTCATTTTGGGGCGCAGTGTAGAGAGTGGACTAGAGAGAAGGGATTCTTGAGGGAAAGAAGAACAAATAGAAAGCTGAGAGTTGACAAGGACCACTACTAATAAAGTAGTGGCTGTGTGAGCAGAGAAGAGTTTGAATGTAAGAGCTGTTGAGATAGAAATGTTAAGATTTAGCAGCACTGGATACATGGAATGAGGGAGAGTGAGGAGTCAAGGATAATACTAATGATAAAAATATTGGTAACTAGAAGAATGAGAGTAGCTTTGATAGAAAAAAATAAGGTAATATGGAAGAGGGATAGGGTTGAAAGAAGATAATGAGTTCTGTTTTAGAAAGGTTGACTTTGAGTTCTCTCCAGGACATACTGTTTGGAACTTCCAGTAGGTTGTTAAGGTAAAGGGAAGGAACTTGGGGGCTGGACACATTGGCAAAGTGATGATAAGCCCATGGAAGGTGAAGTCACCAGAAGAGAGAGAGTGTAGGTAAATAAAGGGGACTAAGACAGTGCCTTGAGAAATACCCATAGTTGGGGGATTAGATGTTTTTTTTAAAAATTTAAAAAAAAATTTTTAATTAATTTTATAATTATAACATTTTTTGACAGTACAGATGCATAGGTAATTTTTTACAACATTATCCCTTGTACTCCTTCTGTTCCAAATTTTTCCCCTCCTTCCCTCCACCCCCTCCCCTAGATAGCAGGCATTCCCATACTTATTAAATATGTTATAGTATATCCTAGGTACAATATATATATGTGCAGAACCGAATTTTGTTGTTGTTGTTGTTGTTGTTGCAAAGGAAGAATTGGATTCGGAAGGTAAAAATAACCTGGGAAGAAAAACAAAAAATGCTAAAAGTTTACACTCATTTCCCAGTGTTCCTTCTCTGGGTGTAGCTGATTCTGTCCATCTTTGATCAATTGGAATTGAATTAGCTCTTCTCTATGTTGAAGATATGCACTTCCATCAGAATACATCCTCATATAGTATTGTTGTTAAAGTGTATAATGATCTCCTAGTTCTGCTCATTTCACTCAGCATCAGTTGATGTAAGTCTCTCCAAGCCCCTCTATATTCATCCTGCTGGTCATTTCTTACAGAACAATAATATTCCATAACATTCATATACCATAATTTACCCAACCATTCTCCAATTGATGGACATCCATTCATTTTCCAGTTTCTAGCCACTATAAAAAGGGCTGCCACAAACATTTTGGCACATACAGGTCCCTTTCCCTTCTTTAGTATTTCTTTAGGATATAAGCCCAGTAGTAGCACTGCTGGGTCAAAGGGTATGCACAGTTTGATAACTTTTTGGTCATAATTCCAGATTGCTCTCCAGAATGGTTGGATTCTTTCACAACTCCACCAACAATGCATCAGTGTCCCAGTTTTCCCACAGCCCCTCCAACATTCATCATTATTTGTTCCTGTCATCTTAGCCAATTTGACAGGTGTGTAGTGATATCTCAGAGTTGTCTTAATTTGCATTTCTCTGATCAATAGTGATTTGGAACACTCTTTCATATGAGTGGAAATAGTTTCAATTTCATCATCTGAAAATTGTCTGTTCATATCCTTTGACCATTTATCAATTAGAGAATGGCTTGATTTCTTATAAATTAAAGTCAATTCTCTGTATATTTTGGAGATGAGGCCTTTATCAGAACTTTTAACTGTAAAAATGTTTTCCCAATTTGTTACTTTCCTTCTAATCTTGTTTGCATTAGTTTTGTTTGTACAAAAGCTTTTTAATTTGATCAAAATTTTGTATTTTGTGATCAATAATGATCTCTAGTTCTCCTTTGGACACAAATTCCTTCCTCCTCCACAAGTCTGAGAGGTAAACTAATCTATGTTCCTCTAATTTATTTATGATCTTGTTCTTTATGCCTAAATCATGGACCCATTTTGATCTTATCTTCGTATGTGGTGTTAAATGAGGGTCCATGCCTAGTATCTGCCATACTAATTTCCAGTTTTCCCAGCAGTTTTTGTCAAATAATGAATTCTTATCCCAAAAGTTGGGATCTTTGGGTTTGTCACACTCTAAGATTGCTATTTTTATTCACTGTGAACCTAACCTATTCCACTGATCAACCAGTCTGTTTCTTAGCCAATACCAAATGGTTTTGGTGACTGCTGCTTTATAATATAGTTCTAGATCAGGTACAGCTAGGCCACCTTCATTTGATTTTTTTTTTTCATTACTTCCCTTGAAATTCTCGACCTTTTGTTGTTCCATATGAATTCTGTTGTTATTTTTTCTAGGTCATTAATATAGTTTCTTGGGAGTCTGATTGGTATAGCACTAAATAAATAGATTAGTTTAGGGAGTATTGTAATCTTGATTATATTCGCTTGGCCTATCCAAGAGCACTTAATGTCTTTCCAATTATTTAAATCTGACTTTTATTTTTGTGGCAAGTGTTTTGTAATTTTGCTCATATAATTCCTGACTTTCCTTTGGCAGATATATTCCCAAATATTTTATACTATTGACAGTTATTTAGAATGGAATTTATCTTTGTATCTCTTGCTGTTGGATTGTGTTAGTAATGTATAAAAATGCTGAGTATTTATGTGGATTTATTTTGTATCCTGCAACTTTGCTAAAGTTCTGAATTATTTCTAACAGCTTTTTAGCAGAGTCTTTGGGGTTCTCTAAGTATACCATCATATCATCTGCAAAGAGTGATAGTTTGATTTCCTCATTATCTACTCTAATTCCTTGAATCCTTTTCTTGGCTCTTATTGCTGAGGCTAGCATTTCTAGTACAATATTGAATAGTAATGGTGATAGTGGGCAACCTTGTTTCACTCCTGATCTTACTGGGAAAGGTTCTAGTTTATCATTATATATGATGCTTACTGATGGTTTTAAATAGATGCTCCTGATTATTTTTAAGAAAAAGTCATTTATGCCTATACTCTGAAGTGGCTTTTTTTTTTTAATAGGAATGGATGTTGGATTTTATCAAATGTTTTTTCTGCATCTATTGAGATGATCATATGGTTTTTGTTAATTTGGTTATTGATATAGTCGATTATGCTAATAGTTTTCCTAATATTGAACCAGCCCTGCATTCCTCGTATAAATCCCACTTGGTCATAGTGTATTATCCTGGGGATGATTTTTTGTAGTCTTTTTGCTAATATTTTATTAAGATTTTAGCATCAATATCCATTAGGGAGATTGGTCTATAACTTTTTTCCCCTGTTTTCAGCCTATCTGGTTTAGGTATCAGTAGCATGTTTGTGTCATAAAAGGAATTTGGTAGGACTCCTTCAATCCCTATTTTTTCAAATAGTTTACATAGCATTGGAGTTAGTTGTTCTTTAAATGTTTGGTGGAATTCACATGTAAATCCATCTGGTCCTGGGGATTTTTTCTTAGGGAGTTGGTTAATAGTTTGTTCTATTTCTATTTCTGAAATGGGACTATTTACTTCTTCCTCTGTTAATCTGGGCAAGCTATATTTTTGAAGGTATTCTTCCATTTCATTTAAGTTATTGAATTTATTGGCATAAAATTGGACAAAGTAGCTCCTAACTATTGTTCTAATTTCCTCTTCATTAGTGGTGAGTTCTTCCTTTTCATTTTTAAGACTAACAATTTGCTTTTCCTCTTTCCTTTTTTTAATCAGATTTACTAAGGGTTTGTCTATTTTGTTGGTTTTTTCATAGAACTAACTCTTAGTTTTATTAATTAATTCAATAGTTTTTTTACTTTCAATTTTATTAATCTCACCTTTTATTTTTAGAATTTTAAGTTTCGTGTTTGTCTGTGGGTTTTTAATTTGTTCCTTTCCTAGTATTTTTAGTTGTAAGCCCAATTCATTGGCCATCTCTTTCTCCATTTTATGCAAATAGGCCTCTAGAGATATAAAACTTCCCCTTATTACTGCTTTGGCTGTATCCCACACATTTTGGTATGATGTCTCATTATTGTCATTTTCTTGGGTGAAGTTATTAATTATGTCTATGATTTGCTGTTTTACCCAATCATTCTTTAGTATGTTTCCAATTATTTTTTGGTCTATTTTCCCCTGGCTTTTTATTGAATGTAATTTTCATTGCATTGTGGTCTGAAAAGGATGCATTTATTATTTCTGCCTTACTGCATTTGATTTTGAGGTTTTTATGTCCTAGTATATGATCAATTTTTGTATAGGTTCTATGAAGTGCTGAGAAGAAAGTGTACTCCTTTTTGTCTTCATTTAGCTTTCGCCAAAGATCTATCATATCAAACTTTTCTAGTATTCTATTTACCTCTTTGACTTCTTTCTTATTTATTTTGTGGTTTGATTTATCTAATTCTGAGAGTGCAAGGTTGAGATCTCCCACTATTATAGTTTTGCTGTCTATTTCTTCTTGCAACTCTCTTAATTTCTCTTTTAAGAATTTAGATGCTGCACCACTTGGTGGGTATATGTTTAATATTGATACTGCTTCATTATTGATGCTACCCTTTAGCAGGATATAATGCCCTTCCTTATCTCTTTTAATTAGATCAATTTTTGTTTTTGCTTGATCTGAGATGAGGATGGCTACCCCTGCTTTTTTGGCTTCACCTGAAGCACAGTAGATTCTGCTCCACCCTTTTGCTTTTAGTTTGAATGTATCATCCTGTTTCAGGTGTGTTTCCTGTAAACAACATATAGTAGGATTCTGGCTTTTAATCCAGTCTGCTAACTGCTTCCTCTTTATGAGGCAGTTTGCCCCATTCACATTTATGGTTAGAAGGACTAATTCTATATTGCTTGCCATCCTGTTAACCCCTGCTTATGCTTTTCTCCTTTCCTTCCCTCTTACCCCCTCCCCAGTATTACACTTGTGAGCACCACTTGCTTTTCACAGCCCTCCCTTTTTAGTATCCCTTCTCCACCTTAAAATTCCTCCCCCTGTTTTACCCCTTATCCTCACAATTTCTTAGCTTACTCCTTCCCTCCCACTTTTCAATGAAGTGGAAGAAGTTTCACCATAAATCGAATATTTCTATTGATACACACTATGTTCATCCCCCTCCTTTCTTTCTCTCAGATATAATAGGTTACCTTTGCCTCTTCATGGGATGTAGTACCACCACTTTACCCTTTTTTATGATATAATTTCCTTTCCACCTCTAGTTTCTAGGACAAATTATACATGTTAATGATAAGATAGCAAAGAAGACTGAGAAGGAATGTCAAACAGGTAGAACCATTAAAAACCCAGAGACAATAACCAGGCAAAGAGAATGATCAATCAGTATTAAATGTTGTAGACAGGTCAAGAAAGATGAGACTAGTTCCTAGTAATAAAAAGTTTCTAAGTTCTGTTTGAATTATTTCTTTGAGTATATTGCTGAGAGAACTTTCAAAGGGAAACTTAATTAGTAGTTTCCCCATATGCTTATGAGCAGCTGGCAATTCTCATGAAACTGGTTAAACTTCTAGTCAGACTAGAAAGTAACAGATGTTTCTGGAACAGGAAAAGTTTATGAAGTCAAAAAAAGCATAAGAGGAAATGGGGTGGCTATTTTTATTTCTTAAAACAGAGGCAAATTCAGGTGGTGGCCAATATCACCAAGAGAAATGCAGCTAATATCTGTCTCTCTTTTTCTCTTCTAGGACATTAAAGCCTTCTTGGGTAGGTAAGTACTACTTTTTAGTGTTCTTATTGTCTTTACCTGGGTCTTTGATGACTATCTAAGAAGAGGTGATTTGTGTCTCTTGCAGCTTGGAGAAAGGAATTGAAGTATTAACCCCTAGAGACTTCAATTCCAGGGATCTGAACCTGGGCAAGTTCAAGGGCCCTATCCAGTACATGACATGGAAAGAAATGCAAGCCATTCTCTGTCCAGGTACCATGGGAATGTGGCTTTTTTTTCTGGGGGCAATTAATCCCTTGTCCACCTGGGGTATTCTATGTGCTCCTATAATTTATTCAGCCATTTTCCAATGATTAGATACATGCTGTTTTCAGTATCTTGTTACAACAACAAAAAAATGCTGTTGTAAACACACATTTATGTATGCATATATGTGTGTATGTATTAATATATGCATATTTGGAACTTTTCTTTTCTTTGGCTTTATTGGGATAGATGAGCCAAATGGTCTGCATATTTCATTGACTTTTTTGTACTTCAGAATTGTTGGACCAATTCACAACTCCCTCACTGATGATAATTTAGTTCATTTGTCTTCTTATAACCTTTCCAACACTTACCAATTTGTCTTTTACAAAGTTGATTGGTTTGAGGATAGCTCTCTGAGGTGATTTAATTTGTATTTCTCTATTATTGATTTGAAGTATTCCTTCATAAAGTTGTTGAGAGCTGTAATTCTTCTTTTCCAAGCTGCCTGTTCATATCCGTGGATAACTTATTTATTGGATAATGTCTCTAATTCATATAGTATGTGTATAGTTGCTGCTTTAAGTTTGTTTCCAGTCTCCAGTCTCATGGTTCCTTTCTCAGCAGGAATCAGAGTCTTTCATTCTCTTCCCCTCATCAGGAGAGAAGTCCTTACTTTGGAGCCCCTGTACTTTTTTTTAATGTGGTTCCTGTATGTACCAGCCCAGTTCCAGAGGTAACAGTGGGACTCCCTATACATGCTTAGTAGGCTCTGGAAACAAGGAATTAGACAGTATCCCACTATCTGATTCTACCAACCATAAATGTTGTCAACCAGCTCCAAAGCCAATGCCATTTTTGTGTGGGTTTCATGATAGGGCAAAATGAGGAACTTACAAGGCACTAAACATTTAACAAAATTAGAATTTTATTTCGCTTCAACGTAGCAAGGATATGCAATAAAGTGGCATTTAGCTTTTCTGAAAGTGGCTTCTGCCACCCCAAACTCCATCTGGAAGCATATCTGCTCAGTCATTAAGGTACAGTGACTCGTGGAGGTCTTAAGCACCCACCAATTTGAGATGCAGTGACTTTGTGAGGTTGAATCCTTTTATGCCCTCAGACTAGGAAGCTGCTACATCAGGAACTGCTTTCCTATCACAAATTGTAATTGTACATTTTTTCATCTATAAATCACCTCCAATCCTTATTTGGTTAAAAATTCTCTCCCTAGGCATAGCTGTGAATAGTAACTATAATTTTTCCCAGTTATTTGATATTACATTACATATAACATTACAGTTACATGTAAAACAATTAACATTTGTTTTTTAAACTTTACATTCTATATTCCCTTCCTCCCCTTCTCCTTTGAGAAGGAGCATGTGAAGTTATACAAAACATTTTCATAAGCCATGTGTGAAAGAAAACTTAGATCTCCACATTGTTATTCCCCGCCAAAAACTCAAAAATAATAAAGTTTAAAAGTTTTTAAAAGCTTCAATCTGTATTCAGATACAACCAATTATTTCTTTCGGTATGGATAGCATTTCTCATCATAAGTCCTTCAGAACAGAGGGATGAAAAAGTTTGGGAGAACCATTGTGAAGAATGGAATAGTGAGTTGAAAAGAGAGATATAGTAGTACCATAATAGTTTTTGTTTGCTCATTTTTCCAGAAAACTTTTTGACATCAGATTTTAATCTAGAAACTGAGCTCTGTGCATGTTTGAAAGGAAAAAGTGGACTGGTTTTTTTGTTGTTTTCTTAAGGATACTGAGTAGTGTGTTGATCCACAATCTCAGGGATAACTTAGATTGTAGATCTATAAGTTTTTAGTGCTCCCAAATGGGCCTTATACAGAATATGATATTTAAGAAAGTTAATAGTTTTGGGCAAAGTTATCTTATTATTCATGCTAGAATAATTAATAAAAAATATTTAGTACTTAGCAGCCATGAAGTTAGAAGGACCCGAGTTCAAGTTTGACTTCAGACACTTAACGGTTTCTGGCTGTGTGATCCTGGGCAAGTTAGTTAATCCCAATTACCTCAGCAAAAAAAAAAAAAAAATCTTTGTTACTCTCAAATGCCAAAGATTTGTCATGGCACCCACTCAATGCTTATATGCCCTTGGAAGAGTGAATGAATACACCTGAGAGTTGCAATCAATTTTGGTTAATAAGTAATGAGAGTAAATATTATAATAAAGTGGGCCTATTCTAATGAGGATCTGGAAGATATGACTGATCATTCAGTGTTGGTCAAAGAGACTTATTTATATACATATCATCTCACCTAAGGCAATTTAAACAAAAGAGGGAATACACTTTTAACCAAACCTAATTGAGTAGAATCCAATGGGCTAGAATCCATCAATTCACCTAACTAAAATTTCCTTACCTTTTGATCAGATCTGAGTTTTCCAGTTGTTTAGTTTTATGTCACTATGAGTTCTGCACTTCAAAGGCTGTCTGAATAACCTACAAGAGCCTATTTCTAAATGAGGAAAGGAAAGGGGAAAGCATAGTCCTAATTCAATAACTGGCTATTAATATGGGAGAAAAAATAATTTCTGTCAAGGGCAAGGGCTGATTACTACCTTCCTCCTTCCTCAGCCCTGCTTTGTTTATGGTTTTTATTTGGTGATTTTATTTTGGTATTTCTTTTAGATAGATTCTTGCAATTTCTATTTTGCCTTCTTGTTCCAAGATATCTGAGCAGTTTTCCTTTGATTTCTTGAAATATGATGTTTAGATTTTAAATTTTTTTCCTCTATATTTCACATTTTTCTATTTTTCTTTCTTTTTAATTTTACTGCTTCTTGATATCTTATAAAATTTTTTTCTTTAAAAAAATATTTTTCTTTAGCTCTTTTAGAAATTCTTGTTGGGCTTTTGTCTAATCTGAAGTTTTCTTTGATGCTTTGCAAATGTTTTCAAGTCAATGTTTTCTAGCATTTTTTATGGTCAGGGTTTTTTTTTATTATTATTATTTTGTTCTATTTGCTCATTTCCCCGTTATAATTCTTGACTTTGGACTTCTTGGTAAAATTGGGCCCTGTTGGGGAGAGAGAAGCAGTAGGAAGATCTAGTCAGAGTCTCTGTCTTTTATGAGCTTCTGTTCTTTTTAAAACTCTGTAGGCATTTTTAAGTTTATAGAGCTTCCAAAGTGGTGTGATTCAGGGAAAGGTCCGGTCATTTTGCTCTCCTGGCCTTGTATTCTGGTCCTTCCACAGCTAGGGTGCCTGCTGCCTTGTGACTATGACTATTCCACTGTGCCTTGGAATTGTGTGTGAAGAATGACATAGCAGCTAAATGGCATCTGATCCTGCACAGTTTAGGGATCCAGTGTGATCCTTTTCTAATCATGTATTCAGTCTCCTTTCCACTTCTAGAAGCTTGTCTGCTGCTGCTGCAGCACCTTACAGCCCAAAGCTGTACATGCACAGCTGTGCCATGCTCCCAGCTAGCTCTCAACCCAGTGTCTGTATTATTAAGCTCCATGGGCTGGAAAGATGACTCACTCTGGATTTTTGTCAGTTTTCCTGCTTATTTGGTTTGATTGATTGAATTTAGATTGCATTTTTAAAAAGTTTTTGTAGAAGAATTTTTGTAATTGAGAGAGCTCAACAAGGTGCTGATTTCACTCTTCCATCTTGATTTTGCCTCTCTATCAGTGATTTGGAAAAAGAAATAGATTGTATGCTCATCAAATTTGGGGATGACACAAAGGGAGGAGTTAACAATTTTGACAGATTAAAGCATTGGGATGATCCTAATAAGATTACATTTGACAGGGATAAATATAAAGTCTTGTACTTGGGCATAAAAATAATCTTCATAAGTATAAACTTGGGAAAATATTTCTAGTTCTGAAAAAAATCTTGAAGTTTTAGTAGACTGCAAATTCAATATGAATCAAGCAATAAGATGATAGCCAAAAAGATTTAATGTGATTTGGGGCTGCATTAAGAGGAGCATAGCTTCCAGAAATTGGAAAATGATAGTTCCACTGCACCCTGTTTTTGTTAGATCTTATCTATGTTACTGTGCTAAGTTCTAGGTGCCATAATTTAAAAACACTGATTAGCTGAAGGATATCTAGGAACTGGGCAACTAAGATGTATGGTTAAGGGCTTTGAATTTGTATCATATGATAATGGGTTGTCAGAGCTCTTTGGAAAAGAGAAGATGGCAGGAAGTTATTGGTGAGAGAAGACTCACAATTGAAAACAAGTATTTGAAGGGTTGGGATTAGAGCCTGTCATATTGAGGACAGGTTATATTTAGGTTTTATATCAGGAAAAACTTCTAACCATCAGTATGGACCAAATTGAAAAAAGTTGCCACTAGAGGCAATGGGTTGGAGGTCTTTTATGCAGACTGTGTATGTTATAATGAGGATTCTTTTTATGTATGAATTGGATAATATGCCTACTAAAATTCCTTTCCAATTTTCCATATGTAAAGAGCAAAGAGGATTTTATATGAAACTGTGGGTCTCATATAACAATTAAATTTTGGTTACAAGACTGTTCTGCTTAACTGTCTCCTTCTATAATATTTTTAGTTTGCTTCTGTGCATTTAAATTTTTTTTTATATTTGATATTTTTGATGTTTCTATTCATATCACTCTTAGCAGTACTTTTCCTTACTCCCCAAAATCACATAGGTCCCCTGTATCCCAGTTCTCTTAACCACTTAACAGTGGTTACAAAGGAATATATAAATTTATGTTCTCAACATTTGGTCCTTAATCCTCCTCCCCCTAGGGCAACTAGATAGATAGACCTCGTCTGGAATCAGGAAGACTCATCGTCCTCAATTCAAATCTGGCCTCAGATTCTTTTAGCTGCATAATCCCTGTACAAGTCATTTTAACCTCATCTGCCTCAGTTTCTCATCTGAAAAATGAGCTACACAAAGAAATTGCAAATCACTCTAGTGTCTCGGCCAAGAAAACTCCAAAGGAGGTCACAAAGAGGTTAGATATGATTGAAAAACAAGTGAACAACAACAACTTCTTTCTCTTTGCTCCATCCCATTATAAGAGAAAAAGGAAATTAGGTTCATAGCTTAGGTTGGTTCCTAAAAAGCTAATTGGCTAAAGTGTCAATTCCAAGTTCAAACCCTCTCAACACTTAAGTCCAAGACACCCTAGCTTTTCTGGACTTTCTTCATGCCAGTTGACTAAAATACTGGCTTTAAGGTCACCATGACTTGAACTCTCAGGTTTGACAGATCCACTTGAAATAATCACCAGGCACCTAAAATTGAGAAACTAAAAAATAAAATTTAACAGAAACAAAAACTTCCAGGCCCCTTTCTTGAAGCTAGAGTAAATGAGGGATCAGAGAAAGGAAGTTTTATAGCAGGCAAGAGTTCAAGACAGAACAAAACTTACAGTTTTACTGGTTTTAAAAATACAGTTTTAAAAATAACCGTCTTCCATGGAGTTGGGGACTTAAGAATGCCTCTATCTTAAATGATTTATATATGTGTAAGCAAGCCCCTCCTCCAAACTCATAAATGGTTATAGTCAATGTAAATATAATACAGTTGCAATTCTACTTCTCTTATTTTATATCACTTCATATGGGTCTTTTCATGTTTCCTTGTATAATTCAAGCAATCAATAAATATTTAATAAGACCAAAGTGCAAAGTAGTTCAGTGTAGTGAATAGAGAAAGCAGGTGTCAAAATCGGAAAATTTAGGCTCAATTCTTGCCTCTGACACATACTGACCCAGGGGGCATCTCTTTATATCCTGTGCCCTAGGCAACTCTAAGACTATAAATTACAGAGAAGCAACCAATCAGAATTGGTAAAGGAGTTCCTTACTTAGAGATCACTACAAAGACAAAATCATAAATCTGGATCCCAAAAAAAGGGAGAAAAAAAAGATAATTCATTGAAGGCACAAAGACAAAAGCAAAATAGTCACTGCTGCTTAAGAAACTTATTTATATGTACCATATAGTTTTTAATGGAACTATATTCCATTACAATAACATAATATTTTGTTCAACCATTCTCTGTTGGACTGTTGATCAGTTTTGAAGTATTACAAAAATTAGTGCTAAAAATGAAGTAACACTTTCTCCAGAAAGTTTCCTTGATATCTTCTTATCTCTAAACCTCTAGTTCTATCTCTAATCCAAATATGTCTCTCAAAATATATTTTTAATTATTACATTTTCAGTACCAACTTCAAAAATTAAACATTTTTAATTTTAAAAATTATTTCCCTTCCTCCCACTTCATTAAAAAATTAAAAATCCATCCAATAAATAGTACTGTTGTTGTTCATTTGTTCTGTATTGTCCAATTCTTTGTGACCCACAGCACACTGACATTGTCCATGGAGAGTCAAGATGGTGGAAAATAGCTAAGAAGTTAGCTGAGCTCTTCATAGTTTCCCTCAGAAATAATGTTAAATCAAGCCTCTGAAAGAATCCTTGAGTGACAAAATCTATGAAAAGGCAGAATGAAACAATTTTCCAGCCTAAGATAAGTTAGAAAGGCTTCAAACAAGGTCCATCTCACTTGGGTAAAAGAGCATACCACAGGAGTGTAGAGGCACGCTTTTAACCAGCAGAGAACTGGTACACAGACCAGCCATGAGGCTTTGAGTCTCAATGAAGCAGTCAAACTGCCAGCCTTAGAACCCAGGGCATAAGAGGACAAGTAGGCTGGGCCATCCTGGCACAGTGGACAAACTGCCAGGCCCAGAGACCCCCAGCACAGAAAGTTAGTGACCAGATTCATAGACTCCGATGTAAGAAGCTTGGAACAATGCCCTCTGTACCCCAGAAACAGAGGTCAACTTTTAAAAATGATCAAAAAAACTAAAAAGAGCCATTGACTATAGGAAGTTACTATGGTCATACAGAAGATCCAAACCCCAAACCAAAAGAGGACATTGATATCAAAATGCCTATATGTGAAGCTTCAAAGACCAAAATGAATTTGATTCAAAGTCATTTTGGAAGACCTCAAAAAGGATTTTTAAAATCAAATAAAAAGATAAAAAGATAAAAGTTTTGTAAGAGTTATGAAAGTTATGAAAAAGGAATCTACAACTTAGAAAAGAAAGCACAAAAAATGACTGAAGAAAACAACTCCTAAAAAAATTAGTGCCCAAGTGGGGGGAAAATCCATTGAAGAAAATTACTCCTTTAGAAGTAAAATTGCTCAAATGGATAAGGAGGTACTAAGTTAAATGAAGAAAAGAATTCCTTAAAAATTGGAATTGGGCAAGTAGAAACTTATGACTCTTGAAGAGATCAAGAATCTGCCAAAAAAAATTTTTTAATGAAAAAAAAATAGAAGAAAATATAAAATATCTCACTGGAAAAATATCTGACTTGGGAAACTGATCTATGAGAGATAATTTAAGAATCATTGGTGTAGAGGACTGCAGATATTGGAGAATTCTGAGAAAATATACTTGAAGCAAAGATACAGCAGGATGTTTACTCAGTGTGACTGATGAGATAATGGTTCTCTAATTCACATATACTTAGTGTGATATAATGATATAATCACTCTAGTTTGCACATATCACAATATGGTGATGTAATGGTTCTACAGTTGGCACATGCTCAGTGTGCTGTAGTGATATAATCATACTAAGGTTTTTAAGGACTGAGAGGAGAGATGAGAGCTCAAGCTCAATTATAGACACAGACTCAAGACTCTGGACTCCATCCTTGGCCTCCTCGTGGTGACTCTCCTGCCTTCATCACTTCTCCACCTAAGACCAAGGCTCATCCAGAGATCTTCCATAAAGCTAGTCTGGATACTGCAATTGGACTACTTGAAAGCAATGAACAAAAAAGAGCCTGGACAGCATTTTTCAAGAAATTATCAAAGAAAACTGCTCCAATATCCATGAGCCAGAGGGTATTGAGTATTGAATTAGCTCCTAAAAGAGATCCCAAAATGAAAACTATATAAGGAATATTGTAGCCAAAGTTCAGACCTATCAGGTCAAAGAGAAAATACTTCAAGCAGTCAGAAAGAAATTCAAATATCAAGAAGTCATAGTAAGGATTTAGCAACTTCTACATTAAAGGATTAGAGGACTAGAAGGCAAAAGAGCTTGGATTACAACCAAGACTTAACTACCTAGAAAATTTGAGCATAATCTTTCAAGATAAAAAATGAATATTCAATGTAATAGGGTATTTTCAAACTTTGCTAATAAAAACACCACAGAGCTGAACAGAAAATCTGATCTTTAAATATAAAACTTGGGAGAAGCATAAAAAGGTAAACAGGAAAAAAATCATGGTATTCAATAATGTTAAACTGTTTACATTTTTACATGAAAAGATAATATTTGTAACTCTTTAGGAACTGCATCTTTATTAGGGCAGTCAAGTATATTTAGACAGAAGGTATGGGTATAAGTTGACTTTGATGTGATGATTAAAAAAAAAGGTGGGAGAAAAGGAGAGACAAAAGGGGGTAAATTATATTACATAAAGAAGTATGAAAGACCTATTATAGTAGAGAGAAAGAAGAGAGAGGGTAAACATTGTTTGAGCCTTACTGTCATTGGATTTAGTTCAAAGAGGAAATAATATACACCCTCAGTTGGATAAAGAAATCTATCTTAACCCTAGGGGGAAGTAGGAGAGGAAAGGGAAAAGAAAAAGGGATTAGAAGGGAGGGAAGATTGAGGAAAATGGTGGTCAGAAGCAAAACAATGATGAGGAGGGAGGATGAAAGGAGAGAGTGAAATATAAACAGGTAGAAAATAGGATGAAGGGAAAAACATATTTAGGAATCATAACAGTGGATATCCCATAAAAACAGAAGCAGATAGCAGAGTGGATTAAAAACCAGAATCCTATAATATGATTTTTATAAGAAATACTTTTAAAATAAGATATACATACAGTCCTTTTATGACATAAAAATGGTGCTGATACCTAAATGAGGAAGAGTCAAAGCAGAGAAAGAAAATTATATACCAATTTCCCTAATGAAAATTAATGGCCAAAATTTCAAATAAAATGTTAGCGATAGTATAGAATAATTACAGGTCTGTTATTTCTAGATCACCTTTCTTCCCCCTTTATTCACTTTTTACTCTTAAGATTTTTGACTTTTTGTCAAAAGCAGAGATTATAGCAATTTATCACCAAGGAAATACATCATGGTGTATAAATACCAGGTGGTATTTATACCAGGAATTTAAGTCTGGTTCAATATTAGGAAAACTATTAGGATAACTGACTATATAGTAATAACAAAACCAACAGAAATCATAGCTTTTAACAAAATACAGCATCCATTCCTATTAAAAACACCAGAGAGCATAGAAATACATGAAGCTTCCCTTAAAATCCTTAAATCTATTTAAAACCAGCAGTAAGCATTACCTGATATGAGGACATGTTAGAAGCTTTCCCAGTATTATCAGGAATGAAACAATGATGTCCATTATCATCAATATTATATTAGAAATGTTAGCTTTGCTAATAAATGAAGAAAAAGAAATTGAAGGAATTAGAACAAGCAGTGAGGAAACAAAACTATCTTTGCAGCAGACAATTCTGGAGAAACTTTAAAAATTGAAATGATTAATAACTTTAGCAGGATATAAAGTAAACCTACACAAGTCATCGTTTCTAACCAACAAAACCTAGCAGCAAGAGGTAGAAACAGAAATTCCATTTAAGATAATGATAGACAATGTAAAATATCTGGGAATCTACTTGCCAAGACAAATTCAAGAACTATGTGAACATATTTTAAAAAAACTTTAAACACAAAGTCAGATCTAAACAACTGGGAAAATATCAGTTTCTGAGTCATGGGTAGGCCTAACTAATATAATAATTCAGCGTCATACTAATCAAATGACTAAAAATTATTATACACAGCTAGGAAAATAACTAATTTAATTTAGAAGGTCAAGAAAATCAAGGGAAATAATGGAAAAAAGTGCAAAGGATGATGGCTTGGGCATACCAGATCTAAAACTACATTATAGAACAACAATCACAAAACTATTTGGTAATGGCTATAAGTGATGGATTTGGAATAGGAATAGTCCATGACTATACAGACTCCAGCTTCTGGAATAAAAATTCATTATTTGACAAAAATTGGGAAAACTGGAATATAGTATTGCAGTAATTGGCAAAGACCAACATCTCACATTATGTAACACCATATGGTCAAAATGTGTACATGATTTAGAAATCAGGAGAGCAAAGAATAGTTGACCTGTTAGATCTGTGAAGAAAAGAATTTATGACTAAGAGAATATGAAATATAAAATGGATAATTTTGATTATAAGTTAAGTTTTTACATAAAACCACGTAACCAAGATTAGAAAGCAGAAAGATGGGAAACAATTTTTACAACTTGCGTTTCTGATAAAAAGGCATGGCTTTTAAAATACATATAGAATTGAGTCAAATTTATAATACTACAAGTCATTTCTCAATTGATAAAATGATCCAAGAATATAAATGGGCAGTTTTCAAATGAAGAAATTAAAATCATATGGAAGAAATTATAGTCATGTAGAAAAATGCTCTAAATCACTATTGATTAGAGAAATGCAAATTAAAACTGTGAGGGACCACCTCATACCTTTCAGATTGGCTAATATGACAGAAAAGGAAAATGACGTTAGAAAAGATGTGGAGAAACTTGGAACATAATACATGGCTGGTAGTCATTCTGGAGAGCAATTTGGAACTCTGCCCAGAACTGTCAAAACTATGCATACTCTTTGATCCAAGCAGTATCACTGCTGAGTCTGTATCCCAAGGAGATAATAAAAGAAAGGAAAGGACCTACATAAGCAGAAATATTTGTGGCAGCCCTTTTTGTAGTGGCAAGGAACTGGAGAATGCCTAAATAAATTGTGGTATATGAATGTTATGGAATATTATTGTTCTGTAAGAAATGACCAGCAGGATGATTTCAGAAAGGCCTGGAGAAACTTACATGAACTGATGCTGAATGAAGCAAGCAGAGCCAAGAGACATTGTACACAGTAATAGCAACTGTGCAATAATCAGTTACAACAGACTTAGCTCTTCTCAGCAATACTATCCAAGACGATTCCAAAAGAGTTAGGTTGAAAAATACTATTCACACCCAGAGAAAGAACTATAGAGTTTAAATGCAGATCAAAGCATGTTATTTTCACTGTTTTTATTGTTTATGTTTTTCATGTTTCTGTTCATTTTTTCTACTATAACATGAAATCATATGGAAATACATTTACATGATCACACATGTATAACCTATATTAGACTGCTATTGGAGGAGGGGATGGGAAGAAGGGAGAAAAAAAATAGGAACCAAAATTTTTATTTAAAAAATGTTGAAAACTTATCTTTTCATGTAATTAGAAAAAATAAAATGCTCTTAAAATTATCTTTCATGGAGTTTTCTTGACAAAGATATTGGTGTGGCTTGCCATTTCCTTTTCAGTAGATTAGGGCAAACAGAGGTTAAGTCAACTTGTCCCCATCACACAGGTAGTGAGTGTCTGAGACTGGATTTGAATTCATCAGATCTTTCTGATTCCAAATATACAGTCTATCCACCTAACTACCTACAATAAATATCAGAGCCAAGTAAAATAAATTCCCAGGCTGTCCATGTTTAAAAAAAAAAAAAAAGTTTCAATTTGTATTCTGAGTCCATCACCTCTCTGTCAGGAGGTGATTAGCATGCTTCTTCATTGATCATTGTATTGATCAATTAAGTCTTTCAAAGTTGTTTGTCTTTATAATATTTTTATCATGTAAACTGTTTTCCTGGATTTGCTCTTCTTTGCTGGGCATCAATTCATATAAATCTTCCCCAGTTCTTCTGAAATCCTCTTTTTTTTTTTTTTATCATTTCTTATAGCAAAGAAGTATTATATTACATCTATATACAATATTTTGTTGAGGCTTTCCTCAAGTGATGGACTCTCCAGTTCTTTGCCACAACAAATAAAGCTGCTATAAAAATTCATGAAGAGACTTGTCTGAACAAGCCCAGATTAATATGGAGGCACTCTATATTTCCTATCATGATGAGGGCCTCTTTTGACAGGCTGTGTAGCCTGAAGAGACTATGTCTTTCAATTAGCTAGACTGAGATAATCAGCAGTCTTTGCCTGCATGTTCTTTACCGTAGCACATAGAGAGAAAAGATCAAAATTTCCCCATAATGTGTTACTATGAACTGAATGGCTAAATGAATGAATGGTGAAGGACTTCCCCTGCTCTTCCTCTAGCCTTTACCCCAACTCCTAGAAAAAGGCCTAGGGATGATGTTTTTGTCGTTTCATTTGCCCTCAGTTTTAGGTACCAGTGGTGATCACCATTGGAGCCACCAGATATGGGAGCGGGAGCCATAGTAACTTTGAATCCAATATTGCAGGCAGAATGGGGCAACTAATCAGCCCAGCAAAGGAAGCCCAGAGAGGCCAGGGTGCCTGTGTCCTAAGCCTGAAGGGGAATTTGGACTTGGAACTGTTCTCTACAGGAACCAAACCAAACTGTGAACCTAAATCCACCCCCACTAAATCAGAGATTGAGATGGTTTAAGAAGGGAGGAGATTAAATCCCACTTGTTGGGGAAGTATATTTTATATTTGCTAATATTCCTTTGAAAAGATAATCTGTTAGTTTGGGGTACAAAGACCTCCCCCATACATGAAGGGAACACCTCTGGTGGGGGGCTAGAATCCATGGTGTAAAGATTTAATGTTCTAAAACCCTCTTAAAGATAACTAAAGAACCCTGGGGAGGAGTGAAAAACAATATATCTGGACTTTGTGGTAGTGAGGGCTAGGGTGATCAGTGTTACGTATTTTTGTACATATGGGTCCTTTTCTTCATTCTTCATTCTCTTTGGGAATATATCTATATCTATCTATATATATATATATATATAACATATCTATATAATAATATATATAATATCTATACACATTTTAACAATAAGCTTTATTAAAGTTTCAATTGATTTTCCAAAAGGGCTCCAATAATTCACAACTCCTTCAAGAGAGCACTTAAGTGTTGTTTTCCTTCAGTCCCTCCAACATTTGTCACTTTCCTTTTTGGTCAACTTTGTCGATCTGATGGGTATAAGGTAGAGTCTCAAAATTGCTTTAATTGGCATTTCTCTAGTTATTGGAGATTTGGAGCATTTTTCCATTTAATCATTTTTTTGGATTTCTTGCTTAGAAAATTGCTCATTCATGTCATTTGACCATTTTATAAGTTAGGGAATGATTCTTATTCTTATAAATGTGAATCAATTCTTCATATGTTTAGAAGTAAAACTTTTATCAGGAAAATTGGCTTCAAATTTTATTTCTCTCATTTTCATAATTTTATCTGCATTGGCTTTATAAAAAAACCTTTTTAAGTTTAAGTAATCAAAATTGTCCATATATCATCTTTAATCCTTTCTGTCCCTTCTCTAGTCATGAACTTTGTCCCTTTTCCATAGTTTTGAAAGGTTATATGGACTATATAGCTATACAAATCAAACATTTACTGACAAGTCATAATTTCGCAACTTCTACATTTAATTATGTGACCTCATATAGGGTCTTTATGATGTTAACTTTTATGTCTTAATTAAGGAATCAAATTTAGAGCTTATCTTGGCATAAGCTGGACTACAAATTTCTGAAAGAATACTTTCTAGATGAGCACTTATTTTTGTTGATATTTTCTTTATTAAATCATATGTCTTGACAGTAATTTATTATGAATTCCCAAATTTTTATTATGAATACTTGTTTTAATTTTTTTTTTGTTAAATTTTACGTTCTGAACTTTCTTCTTCTCTTCTCCTTACTCCCCACTTTCCAAGGCCATCATTTGACATAGACACAGACACGCTCACACATATATATCCACACCCACACATTCTGTACTATATATATTTCTATTTATCAGTTCTTTCTCTGGAGGTAGACCACACCTTCCTTCAGAGGTCCTTTGTATTGGTGTGTGTATAATACTCAGGATAACTTAGTCTGACTTGCCTGACATTGTGTCTAAATGTGTATGCCATATTAAAAGGGAGGATGTGTATTTGTGCCATTTTACTAGCAAGGCAGGTTACAGTTACATCTGGCCAGCCTTCTTCTTGCCTTGAATCATCTTTTTTCCTCTAGGTCTCTGTCTGATAACTCTGGACCCCTTAACAGCTCACCCAAATTTGGTGATATCTGAAGATCGAACCAGTGTGTGGCATGGTGATGTTAAGCAGATGATTCCTGACAATCCAGAGCGGTTTGACTCAAGTGTGGCAGTGCTTGGTATAGAAGGCTACACCAATGGAAAATGGTACTGGGAGGTAGAAGTAGCCAGGAAAACCAAATGGACAGTGGGAGTGGTCAGAGAATCAATCAATCGGAAAGGCTGTTGTCCTCTGACTCCTATGGATGGTTTCTGGCTCCTTCGCCTAAGGAACAGTATTGAGCTAAAGGCTCTAGATGTGCCTTCCTTTGGTATGGTGCTGCAAAACACCCTTAGCAAGGTGGGAATATATTTGGATTATGACGGGGGACAGGTGTCCTTTTATAATGCTGAAGATATGAGTCACATATATACCTTCAGCAGCACCTTTACTGAAAAACTATTCCCCTACTTCTGCCCCTGCCTGAATGATTCTGGAGATAACATAGAGCCACTGAGCATCATTCATCCCTTTGGCATAAGCTCAGACAAACAGTAATGCTGCTTTGTTGATTCAGAGCTTTATTAAAGGTACTGATGCAGTTTCTTGGATTCATGACTCATTTCTTCAGCCTTCTTGTCGACCCACTTAATTGGAACCACAGTAAACAACTAAAGTAGAAACCTGTCAAGTTAGGTTTTAGTTTCACTGTTTTAACTTTACTTGACAATTTTATTGTAATCAGAAAATATCAAAGCTAAAAGGGTCTTCAGGTCATATACTTCAATCCATTATCATAAATTCCTATGGCTGAATACATACAGAATACATACATAAAGAAAAAATGGTTATTCAGTTCTAACTTGATCTCTAGTGAGAGGTAATGAATTACCTCCTGAGGTAGCCTATTTAACATAGCTAATTGTTGAGAAATGTGTCCTTGTATTAAGCCAAACTTAATGAGCTGATTTTCAATGAGTCCATTTTATTCTTTTGGGTTTTATAAGATGTAGGCCTCAATATCTTTTTAAATAATATTTTATTTTTCCAATTACATGTAAAGACAGTTTTCAACATTAATTTTTAAAGATTTTTGAGTCCCAATTTTTTCCCCCTCCCTCCCTTACTTTCCTACTCCCCTAGACAGTAAGCAATTTGATATAGGCTACAAATATACAATCATTTAAAACATTTCCATATTGATCATGTTGTGAAAGAAAAATCAGAACAAAGGGGGGAAATGATGAGAAAAAAAAAAGCAAACAGCAACAAAAGAGTGAAAATGGCACACTCTGATCCACATTCAGTCTCCATAGCTCGCTCTCTAGATGCAGATGGCATTTTCCATTCAAAGTTTATTGTAATTGTCTTGGACAGTGAATTGCTAGAAGAGCTAAGTCTATCACACTTGATCATCACATAATCAATCTTGTTATTATATACAATGTTCTCCTTGTTCTGCTCATTTCACTCAGCATCAGTTCATGTAAGTCTTTCCAGGCTTTTCTAGAATCAGCCTAGTCATCATTTCTTATAGAACAATAATATTCTAATATATTCATATGCTATAACTTATTAAGCTAATCCCCAATCAATATCTTTTCAATTTCCAATTCCTAGCTACCACAAAAAGAACTACTACAAACATTTCTGCTTATGTAGATGTTTTTCCCTCTTTTATGATCTCTTTGAGTTACAGACCCAGTAGTGATACTGCTGGATCAAAGGATATGCACAGTTTTATGGCTTTTTAGTTCCAAATTCCTCATCAAAATGGCTGGAATAGTTCACAACTCCACCAAACAATGCATTAGTGTCCCAGGTTAACATTCAGTTTAAAAAAAATTTTTGTTCCAAATTTTCTCCTACCCTGCCTTCCCCCATCCTAAAAAAAAAAAAAGGTAAAAAATAGTATATGCAGTAATGTGTCATGTTATAAAAGAAAAATTAAGATCAAAAGGAAAAAAACATGAAAAAGTTACTGAAAATAGTATGCTTCTATCTGTTTTCAGACTCCACCAGTTCTTTTCCCTGGATATGGATATCATTTTTCATCATGAGTCTTTTGAAATTGTATAAACCTCAATATCAAAGAAAGGCTGCTTCCCCCTTTATTATCACTGAGGCAAGTGATCTCTTGAGTTTCATGACACTATAGGTACATCTTTAAAGAGATATGTGGCCCACAAGTTGATAAAATTTAATTTTAGGGCACTTTCTCACTTTCACTTTTCATGTATCCTCAAACACTCAGTGCCTTCTGGCAAAACTCAGTGCCTGCCTTCCCTTCTCTCTTTCTTCTTCTCTTTTCCCCCCATAAAAACACTATATAACATTCTACCTGGGCCTAGACAATGCCTCTATCGTCCAAATTTTCTTTTTATTGTCCACTGGACCATTCCTAATGTTACCTTTCCCTAAAATAACAACAAAATCCCCCACATAAAAATTTAAATCTCTTTAGTTCTATCTGAAAAGGTACTCTGAGTCTAAATTTCATAAAGATAATTGTTAACTGATCTTTTAATACTTATTTTTAAAAAGGATCAAGGGTTCTGATAAAGATCTAATTTCTAAAATATATAGAGAATTGACTCAAATTTAAAATGCAAGCCATTCTTAAATTGGTAAATGGTCAAAGGATATGAACAGACAATTTTCAGATAAAGAAATTAAAACCATTTCTAGTCATATGAAAAAGTGCTCTAAATTAACTTGAATAAAGAAGGCAAATTAAGACAACTCTAAAGTACCACTATACACCTCTCAAATGGGCTAGGATGACAGAAAAGATGATAAATGTTGAAGGGGATAGGGGAAAATTGGGGCATTAATACATTGTTAATGGAATTGTGAACTGACCCGACCATTCTGGAGAGCAATTTGGAACTATGACCAAAGAGCTATAAAACTGAATATCCTTTGATCCATCAATGTGTGTACTGGTTCTGTATCCCAAAGAAATCATAAAAGAGGGAAAAAGACTCACATGTGGAAAAATGTTTGTGGCAGCCCTTTTTGTAGTGGTAAGGAACTGGAAATTGAATGGATACCCATCAATTGGAGAATAGCTGAATAAGTTATGAGATATTAATGTTATGGAATATTATTGTTCTGTAAAAAGTAATCGGCAGGATGATTTCACAGAGGCCTGGAAAGACTTACAGGAACTGATGTTATGTGGGATCGACATAGACCATCTCAGAGAACTGACCCCTGCCACATTTGAGGCAACAGTTCCAGGAACCCCCCTCCCTTGCCTTGCTTAATCTAGTACAAACTATTTTGTAATCTATAGTCCCTCTGTTCTTTTATCCTGGGGATGGACCAAGGCAGGCACAACTGTGGCCCAAGATGTGATAAAGTTTTAAGGTATAAAAAACCCCTGTTCTTTTGCCTGTCCTTTGCCTCACTCCATTAGACTATGCTGACGGATACAATACCCTTTTTCTACAGAAAGTGAATAAACTGCTTTCTGCTCTAGCTCAGAGAAAGGTCTATCAGAATTATTTTAGGTTGGTGGTCACTGTCCCACGCAGTTTTCTGGGGACTCATCCAGGATTTGCTCTCTCACTGGCAACTCTCTCTCCTCACTCCCAAAGGCAGACGCCTATTGGGAGAGCAGCCTGATAGTCTTTGGACTTGATGGGGGAGATCCCTGTGGGAAAAGTAGGAGCCTGAAGATAAGGATTCGCCAGAGCAGAAACCAGAAGAAGCTCCAACAAACTAAAAAGAGGAAAAGCCTAGTTGGTAGTGAGAGGAATGTTTATACAAGGTATATGTAGTACCCTGGTAGGACAGCTGAAAGGGGTCCCTGAAAGGAGCAGCACCTAGTAAGCCTTTCCAGGTGATTGAGGGAAGGGGTCAACTCCTTTGTAATTGGCATCCAATAATAAATGGAACATGAACCTAAGAAACAAAATGAAAATTGGGTGAGTCCCCTAGGTGTAAGCTAGGAGGACATACTATTTGGCCCAAGTATATAACCTCTGAGGATTAGGTATGCCAAAAGTTAAAATCATATGTAAGGGATTTAAAAGCAGTATATGGGTGTGTCTGTGCTTTGTCTTTAATGTTTTTCTCAGCTGAATTACAAAGTAAAAGAAACGGCCATTTTGGGATTTAAAGGTGCTTGTAATGCATCTTGATGCAAAGTAAACTCAAATTTTTTTAAGCTTTCAAGCTTCTCTCCCTAGAAAGTACTGAGAATGATCAGGGTCACTGCGTGTGGACTTATGTCCAGTACAGATTCTCCAAAGAATGGTAGGCACCCCCAAAACCTCATGCTCTGAAATCAGCCTCAGTTTCTCTGTAGATGAATCCCTACGTTCCCCAATCCCCAGAGTCTCAACTTCAGGGTTCTGTAAAAGGGTGTGATTTATCTCCACTTGGGAACAGTTGTTCATAGGGTAGAATACAAAATTTAAGGGGGAAGATAGGAACCATTGCCATTTTGTTCCCAGGGGCCTGTGTGTCTTATCTCTGGTGTCAAATAGTTTACTGCTATTTCAAACATCTTGGACAGTCTAGAAGAATAAAGTTTTTGAGGGGGAAGAAAAGTTTTCTTCCAAAAATGTGACCTAAATTACTATATGTTTAAATTTAAATGGTATATGATAGAATTATTTTCAATTATTTATTTGGGAATAAGATTTTAGAAATATTTGTGTATTATTATTGTAGCATTGCTACTAGAAATTTAAATCTGTATTTGATTTGAAGTTGAAAAAAAAGGTTATTAAAACAAAGTTCTCTAGTAACTTGCCTAAAGAGGTCACATGTTTCTATCTCCTAAATAGATAAAATATGTTGCTTTCTAAATTGCATATTGAATAATTTGTAAAAATTATGAGCTATGCTTTAAAATTTAGTCAGCTCTGCTGGACATATGTATGTTTTATGAAATTTGGTCCAAAATTATTTAGATTTTAAAAAGATGAACAAGATAGATTAGTTTGCCAAAGAAATTGATAGTCTGAATGGAACATCTAGTTAGAATCTAAAGTATTGATTTTAAAAATAATTTTTCTCAATTGATATGTATTTGTTAAAATTGGAAACTTGACTGTAAATTACATAAGGATTCCTATCTATTTTTGTGACAAGTTATAGACAAATAGACATTATATAGCTTATGAAAATTGTGAAATTGCTAATTAAGTTATTTGAGATTATTGTCATAATATTGAAACCTAAAATTGTTAAAGATTATTGATATGATAGGTTATTGCAGAGAGGAGTAGATGTTTTGGCTGACACCAAAAGATGTGGTTTCAGGACCTAAAAATGGAGGGATAGAATAAACACCAGGAATGGTAAAAATGAAATAGATGGGAGAGCGGTTTTAATAAGAATGTTGGAAAGAGCAAGTTCCACTATTGCCAGGAAAAAGGAAACACCCCATGAAGTTGGTGCATGCTAAAACCTGAAAGGGTTAACTATAAGATGTGGGATCAGAAAGCACAGTGGAGTTAGAAAAGACATCACATCAAGTGGGATAAGGAGAAAGGGAAAGATCTGTTGGCTTGAGAAAAGGTGAAGGTTTAGCCCCTTTTCCCCTATTGGGTGTGGCTGCTGCTTAGAAGTGAGAGAACAAACCCACTTATTGGAGCTCACCCCCTCCTTACTTCTGCCATCCCCGCTTGCTGGTTAGATGAAATTGCTTTAACATTATTTTTATTGATTAAAAGAAAACACCATAGACATGTTGTTAATAACTGAATGTTTTTATTTTTCAAGTCTGTGGTTGTTTTAAGGCAAAGAAATTTGAGATGCTATGTCAAAGGTTGTACCGCTTAGCAATGAAAGGAACCTCTAAGAGAAGTTTGTTAGATTTCTGGTTAACTGCAAATTCTCTGAAAGTGGTTATTTCAAAACCCATTCAGCAAATTATGGTTTCATTGTTTAATGAAAATTCTTGCTCTTGGCACATGGAATAGATTAAGATTTAAAACCTGATTAGTGAAACTTGCTATTGAGATTTAATCTCTCAGGATTATAACTATTATAGTTTTGAGTTCTGAATTTGGGAATGATTATCTGATGAATTATTAAACTAGTATTCTACCATTTGAGAACTGAATTGGCTAAAGTGGGATTGTTACCACATGATTAGTTGTCAAACTGTACCCTCAGCCTGAGGATCAGTTTGATGCTATCATAATCATGCTTCTGCTTTTCCTCTTACAGCAAATTTCTATCATCAGAAAGTGGTAAATAGAAATCATAAGTGCAGATCAAGTATGTGATATTTTGCTGTTTTCGATCTGAAAACACATAATCATTATATCTTATAATTAAGTAAATGATTATTTGGCCTGGTCATCTATCTGTTGCTAGATGTATGTGTCTGTATGAAATAATGTCTTTAAGAACCTTATGTAAATGTAAAAACAATTGATACAACTGTCTGTGAGACCAGTTATTTTATTATTGAAAGTGAAGCTGAAATATCTTTCATTTTTTAGAGAAGAAGATTTTAGTGTGGCTAAGTTTTCTTAGAGGGGTACAACTTATGGAATGTTTTGTTACATTTTATAATTTATAGAAAATTTATAGAAATCTGAATGGTTTTTAAATACTTTCAGGCCAGTTTCTAATCCCAGAGCTAAGTAGTGGAATTTAAAGCCTACAATAGACTACAAAGGCTCTTGTGAAATCTATTTTCACTGGTCTCAGGCTAGCAGCCCAAGTGACTCCTAAAAGTGCCACTGAACTCTCTTCTCCTGAAACCTATTCAGTTATAGGGATAGTGTGGGTGTGTATGTGTTAATCTCTCTATCTCAGTATCCTGTTTTTGATAAATGAGACCTGTTAATAAAGGATTTTGTGAATATCTCTGTTATTCTATTAGGATTCCCCCTTTCTGAAAATTGCTTTTGAGATATAACATAGTTTCTAAAAAGGTGATGATACCTAACTATTTGCAGAAACATCAGGTAAAATATAAGCAGACCTCCCAAGAATGAGGGTTCTGCTCTTTGTACTCATTCTCTCTCTAGTGCTCTTAGGTTTGTTTTCTTCTAGGCTTTCAGCAATTCACCTTGAAATGACCAGCACTAGACAGTTGTATTGACTAGTTTAAAGGGATATGACTCAACCCATTGGATCTTCAATCAGCTCAAGCCTCTTCAAATGGGATCCTGTAGGATGACCCAACTCAATATCCATTCTCAGCAGAAAGTACTTTCAGAAGAGGAGATTATCATTCCACACCCTCAAAGATTTTGGGCCCCATTTGTTTGGGAAGGAACTGGGAACTGTTTGGTGAATGGACTCCAAATTACCCAGTGTCCAATTAGGTTCCCTGTAAGTGAAGGGACCCTAAAACTCTACAACTCTTTGAAGGACAAATTCTCCTTGAATCCTGACACTGTAAAGACTCTGTCCAAGGACAAACAGCTTCATTCTGTAATCTAGGTGGGGCTAGCTGAGTCGGGAGTTGGAGATACCAATCCCATTGAATTGTAGAAACACCCCTTCAATTCCAGCTCAAGCTGAAAACCCACCCCCCATGGAGCAGGCTTCAGCTTGTAGCCAAAGGCTTATAAAAAGAGCCAGTCTTAAACCTACTCTCTTTGCAGAGGAGCTAATATGCCATGCCAAGGAAACTCTCTCTCTTCCTGGCATATTAGAAAACTCTGCCTGCTGAGATGATAATTCTCTTCCAGGTCTACCCTCTCTTTATCCTCACCTATTTCCCTAATGAGACTTTATATATCTCTGTCCAGATTTCTTTATTGGAAACTTTACTTCTCTGTCAGGATCTCACTACTAAGGAATTTAGCCTTTCTATTCATGCATAGCAAAGGCTGACTTCCCAATGCTTATAATGAACTTTTATTAGCTTTTCAGGTTCATAAGTTCCTTTACAATGGATCTCTGCACTGCCAGAAGGGGGTTCTCACAACGCCTTACCCATGTGCCAAATCTCAAGGAGTTTGGGGGAGCCTGACCTCTTTATTTGGTTCCCTGAATCCGGAACCTGCCATTAACCTCATCATTTAACTTCCTGACCACCAGGAATCCTAATCTCCTCATTTAGTTCCCTGAATCTAATCTCATCATAAAGAGTCCATCAATCCTGTGAAGGGAGGAAGTTAATGCTATCTCCTGCTGTGATAGTATTTGGAGCTTTAGATGGGGACACTGAGTTAACATTTGGGTTAATAATACTGGGAAAGGATATCACAATTCATTCTGATACTTGTCAAATTATAGAATTGTCAAGGCATGACTAGCCTTGACAAGTAGGTACTATTGTGTTCTAATAAAGAGGTTTTTGTGGAACTGCCTGTCCAATATGGAATTATGTTTGGTTTACTATAAGGGTTGGACATTTAGAAAATGCAAATCAAAGAGTAAGTTGGTTATATATATAATAGGTAATAAATCGCTTAGAAAGAATTGGAATAGGAAGAATAGGAAGAATAGGAAGTAAGGTCTTAAGGCAAGTGCTAGAGACCAATGCCTGAATAGAATTGGTAAAGTACCCTGTAAAAAAAAAAAGCTGAATGAAAAGCAATTTCTATGTCTGTACTATATGTTGCCCCATACCCAGAGAGTACCATTCCCCTTGGGAATAGAAAAATACAAGAGTGAATTCCTCCTGTTGCCAAAATAACCTTCCTGGGAAGAATTGCAATGCTTTATACTAGTCCCTTACCTCTGGAGATCAATCAGCTTGCCTCTATCACAGGGTGAAAGATTGCAAAATCTAGGGACTGTAGTGGCAAGTACCTGAGTCATAACTGAGGGTAGCTCTGGCAATTTCTTGGTTGAGCGTACCCCAAGCAAATCTTGGGTGTATTATGGAAGCAGCACTCTCAAACCTGCTTTGCCTGGGAACTGAGTGGGCACCTGTGCACCAATCCAATTGGCTGTTCCTTTTATCTTGGCATTTGATGAAGTAAGAAAGATTGAATCAGGAAGAATTAAGAATAGTAGCCAATATATACATGCCATGAACATATATATGTGTGAGTTGTAATCTCTTCGGTGTTCTAAGCTTGTTATTTAATTGTACCACTTTGTTACTTTGGCACAGTGTCCACGCAGACGCCCCCAACTTCAGCATTTACATGAAGTACATTTGTATATATTTTAGGCCACTGAATCCAGATTTTATATTGGCAGTTACTGAGGGTAAAAAAGCAATATGTTGTAACAGAATGTATAAATATATTTGATAAAAGTGCGTGTGTGTTTTATAAACTATTATGACACTAAAAAACTATACCTCAAAAGTCTCAAAAAGTAATTTGACCAAATATTTTCATAACACTTGAGAAGGGCCTATTTTGGGTTATCTTTGTGTTGCTACAGGAAAAGTCATTTTGCCAACTAGAGTTTCCTCCTTGCCTAGAGCCTTTTTGTTTGTTGATGACTTTGATGTTTTTCTCCTCAGGATATAGAATCTAGATAGATCTAGCTCTATATATATGTAGATAACTCATGATCTTGGCTCAGCCACATAGGACCATCATACCTCACCAAGAGCAAGCTGTCAGCTTACCTGGACTGAATTAACCACGTAATTGCAATAAACAAACTTCCCTCTGAAATAGAATTCATGTTTAAATCTTGTAGAGAAAAATGAAAGCACCCTGAGTTACAGAGAACTGAGTTCAAGATATCTTATGGCAGTGGTCCTCAAACTTTTAAAATAGGGGGCCAGTTCACTGTGCCTCACACTGCTGGAGAGCTGGACTATAGTAAAAACAAAAATTTACACTCTGTCTCCACCCCTCAGCCCATTTGCCATAACCCGGCGGGCCATAGTTTAAGAACCCCTGTCTTATGGTTATTTCAAGAACCTTACAGCTCTCCATTATCATGATTTGTCCTCTTAAGAACAATGTAAGCCCCAAGAATACTGACAGTCCTGCTAATTGCCCTTTAACTCCAACAAAGTGATGATGATACAGAGCTTCTGATACCATACAAGGAGGAGGGCCAACAAGGTCCTGGGGGAAAACAGGCCTGGCATTTTGGGCTTATTCCTCAGAATTCCAAATGCTTCCTCACTAGAGAGAGTAGCCCACTTAATGGAGTTATCTTACTATGTCTGGGGTGACGCCTGTTTTTGGCAGGGGTCAAAGGAAGAGCTTAGCTCAGGGCTTGGGGTTTCATTGGAATTGTTCAACCATATGAGACATGAAATACTTTTGAGGTACAGTCTGCTTACTCTTTGTTTCTCAGATACACCCCGAGAGCCATGTCTGAAAAGGCTTTTAGCATTAAATACTAAAATAGCCTTTTGTAACTACATATTGTACAGAAAAAAATTTTTAATTGAAGTAAATCACTAAAAGAGGGCAGGCTATGTTCACACAATCTGAAGAAAGCACTAATTTTCTCTGTAGTTCTTTAAAGTTTATTTTTAGTCAGATTTAAAATTTTAAACTCTAGATTGTAAATATATTTTGCTATTTGTATCTGTAACTGGCTGCTCAGAGCACTTTGTAAGGAAATTAAGATATTTTAGAATGGTTAGCACCCTGGATACCTTAGAATCAGCCGGAGTCAGGATAAGCAAAAATCCTTGATCTTTATTGTTGGTCTTTTAGGGTTGCAGTCTGGGGAATAGATAAAGGAATCGCCACACCTTCTTTCTTTCTCTCCACCAACAAAGAGTGATTCCCGCTTGTCCTATTCCACCCTCCCATGCCTCTTAATTCACTGTACACACCCACAGATCGAGCCAGCACAGGATAGTGGGCCAGGCCATTCTCCAAGCATATGTTAATAGAGAACTGTCCAATTGGTAATTAGCCTCATGTGCTTGTACCTCAGTGCAACTCAGTTTCAGCCTTATACAGAATGGTACACTATGCATTCATTAAAATGAGACATGCCTTTTTAACAATGTCATTCTAAAAACGACTGTTTTGCAGTCATTCTCACAAATGCACAAATTAAAGTTTAAATAGATTGCACTTTGTAAAAAAAAAAAAAAATAGTAGCTGATGAATTCAATTTAAGAAATCTAGTTCTGGATTTAGGTCATTCCCATGCTGGTGAGTAAATATTAAGTTACACCAGAAAAGCAGTGAAGGAAATAGTAGAATAGTTAGATGCTACTAGCAGAATAGTATGGGAAAATAAAATTACTCCAGAAAGATGAATGGCAGGAAGAGGAGGAACATATGTTACAATTGGAAATTTCACTCCTAGCACGACCCTAAGAATTAGTAGAAAATTCAGGGATTAATTATCCATTCTGTGTAAGGAGATAGGTGCAGGAGTTAATAGGCTTTTAAGAAGGATGTAAAAAATTATTAGATGTGAAAACCAAATTATTAAAAAAAAAAAAAAAAGATTGTGAAGAATGGATGGACATTTTTTTTTTCATGATTGTGAAAATTGGACTGGAAAGATGAAGCTTGGAGGGCTGAAGCTTACAAGGACATTGAGGAATAATCAAGGGGGAATTTATTTTCTCCCTAAAAATGTAAGCTGCTTAGCACAGGGACTAGCTAGATAATGAAAAGTGGAGAATTCATGTACTGTAACTTCTGTAACATCCAATTAATGAGTAATCAGGATTGGGAGTTCATAAGAACAGAAGTCCTGAAGGTGAGATATAGAAATTGACAAATTATATTGGGATTGGGTGTGAGAAGTACTCAAATGGTCAAAAAGGGATTATGTGGGATCGATGTGAGATTTTTTCAGGGAACTTGATGGGGTTCTAGTGGCAGTCAAAAATTGTGGGAATCTTCTTTTGGTTGGTGCAGGTCCTTCATGAAAGAATTCAGGAACCCCAAGAGTTTTTAGATGGCAAAAAGGGAAGTTTATTGTTGGATGAGAAGGCAGCTTTGCTAGGAGACTGACTTCCTAGTGACAAAATCCTATTAGGGAAATGGAAGCTGGCACTGAGAAGAGAATGTCTTCACAGTGGGCACGGTCCTGGCAGCTAGGCCAAAGAGGCAAAGCATACTACTTTGGATGTTCCGCAAAAGAAGTGAGTTTAAAATTGCCCTTTAATAGGGAATCTTGAGGCTCAAGTTTCAGACTGAAAAGAAAGCCAAAGTCCCCAGGCCTAGATCTTCAATTGAATGGAAATCACTTTGAAAGCTTCTGGAATTTGGAGTTTCCTGAAAAGGGTCTGCATCCCCAAAAGATCAATGGGGTGATTTGCCTTAGAAAAAGCCCAGACAAGAGGATATGCTCTCTCTCTCATAGACTCTCTGGAGTCTGGGAGTCCCCAATCTCTCTTCTTTTGCAGATCAGAGAGACAATTTAATGAAAGGAAACACAGTTTCCCACTGAGGTGGTGATGAACTCTCATTGACGTGTTAACATAACTGATTAATATACTGAGAGAATCAGAATTGTCCAAGATGGAATTGAGGGAATTTAATTCTGCAACATATCATACCACACATTGTAAAGAGTGAAGAAAATTACAGTGATAAAAAGTTTCAAGATGAATGAAAAGAATGTACTTCAAATCTTGTGAACTTAATGCCAAATTCATCAGAAGGGCTTCTGCAGTATTCTGAATCCGTTCTCTGGAAGCCTAATGGACTTCCGCGACCTACCAGTTGATTTTAGGGTCACTGTTCTCTAACGGTCGCCTCCCAGTTTATTGTAAGCTTATTAAAAGCAAGGGATCGAGAGGGCCTGAGGGGGCCTGCACCTACCTAGTCTCAGATTTGGAGTCATGTGACCAGGATTCGGGCAAGGCCTATCTGTCACTTAAGTGGGACGGCCTAAACGGCGCCGAAATTCGGACCAGATAAGATTAACAGCCCTTGTTTGAAGGTTAAAGGTGAGCCACAAGGAGGTTCCAGCCCATCATGGTTGGAGGCCCGCCTGCCTTCCCGCCCCCTGAATCGCGGGGACCAATCACCGCACTCGCGGGGACCAATCAGCGAGCTCAGAGGGGGCTCTCTCGCGTGCAGTTTGCGGGACGGTCGCCGACAGCGGCATGTTCCGGGGCCAGCGAGCCTGGTTCTGCCGAAGCGTGAGCCAGGACCTGCAGGAGCTCTGGGGTAGGGGAGTGCGGCCTTGCGGACTGGCCAGTCCCTACTGGCCCACCCCCGTGGGGGGCCTGGGAATCCGGGAGGCACGGGTGAGGGCTCCGCAGCCTGCCTCCTGCTCACTTCGAGCCCCTCTCTCCACAGCGGCCCAAGGCGGAGTGATCTGCAACGCTCGGGAGGCGGACTTCCTGTTCAGCTGTGACGCCTCACACCCTGACACTATGAGGTATCCCTGCGCGTGGGCAGCGCACCACGTGGCTCTCCGCTACCTTCGCCCTGCGGGCCGGTGTGCCAAGTCCGGGCCACGCAGTTAGAGAGACTCCCATGAGGCATTTATTAAGCATCCCTCTATTCCGGGAACCCTAATAGAGCCAGATGACCCAAAAGCAAAAATGGGAGTTCCCACCCGCCCGAAGCTGACCTACTGAAGAATGCAACATGTCACTCATAAATAATGATGGGATACATACAAAAATACGTAGTTACGGGAGAAGGAAAGCGGGAAATACTTCCCTGTTAACTGAGGGAAATAAGTAACAGACTGTAGAAGGAAAGGGTATGGGCCGAGCCCTAAAGAAAGCTAGGGGCTCCAGTGTTTGATGAGAAAAAAAAAGTATTCCACCTGAGGAGAGAAAGGAAAGGGGGAACCTCATTTGCCGGTGCTTAGATAGTAAGATAATCCCTTGAGGCGCATGAATTGTAAAATGAATTTACAGGTCCGAAAACCTAGATTGATAAAGGTTTATTGTAGAAATTTGGAAATAAAGCTCAGTTAGAAAGACCCAGGGCCAGAGGTGGCAGTGGGTGGGCGGGAACCCTTACGGGGCCAGACCATGTGTTGGGGGAAGGGCTCCTGCAAAGGGGGCTCCTGCAAAGGGAGCTCCGTCTTGGCTCTTTTATACCTAGAAGGAGATTGGGGCAGTTCCAAGTTCTTGGCGGGCTTTTCAGATAGCTCAGATCCGGTGGGGTCTGGGGGAAACTGAGCAGATGATGGGGGCTGAGCCTAGATATTCAAAAGGATGCTTTTTGACCAGGATTTGTGAATCAAGGTCAGCCATGGGGGTTGGGCAATCAGAAAGGAATCTTAAAGGGACCTCAACTCCCATCACACCTTTAAAGAATGAGATGTCCCGGCAGCTAGGTGGCACAGTGGATAGAGCACCAGCCCTGAATTCAGGAGGACCCGAGTTCAAATCTGGTTTCAACACTTAACACTTCCTAGCTGTGTGACCCTGGGTAAGTCACTTAGCCCCAGCCTCAAAAAAAATAAAATAAAATAAAGAATGAGATGTCATTTAGAACAAAGCAGTTTGTACTTTAAACTGGGGGCACTTGGAAGTCCTTTGGCATCCAGAGGGTAATTGTGAACACATCCAGCCATTCTAGAAAGCGTTTGGAACTATGCCCCAAAAGTTCTCAAATTGTGCTAACCTTTGACCCCAGCAGCATCACTACTGGCCTTATATCTTGTTCATGGCATGGTCAGGAGGCTGATGGCACTGGATCAGAAAGTGGCAGAATAAGGTCTGAGAAGACTGTAAAGGGTCCATGTTATGAAAGACTGAACTAGAAGCAGTGAATCAGGACAGGAGGTAGAAAGCAAAAGGGGATGTGATGTCACAACCCATAGCGTCTAATGCCTGTGTACATGTATGATTTGAGGAAGTCACTCAAACTCCTGGTCTTCAGTTTCTTCTGCACAATTAGGGGTCCAGGATAAATAGGTTCTGAGATGCCTTTTAACCGTAACTCTATGACCCTGTGGATGACTCTCTGGTCATGAGCAGTCTAAAACTGAATTGGTGATTTAAAGGTTGAAATTTACAAGGAAGAAAAAAAATGTGAGGTGATTGATGGCCTAGAGAAAACATAATAAAGACAAAGAATGGATTTAGGAGTGAGATCAAGGGCAGACAGAATTTACCATCACATCAAGCTTTAAAATTGAAAGCTGTCTCAGTTACAAAGCTTGTGAGTGTAGAAGGCTATCAAGGTTTTCTTTCATCCGTGAGCATCCGTGAACCCAAGGGGAAAAAAATCATACAAAATGCTTGAATAGCTTCATGATCAAATTCTCTGTGTGGACTCAGTAGCTTGCTTCTTTCCCCTTCCCCTGAAGTATGTCCTCCTTACCTTTTCAAGGTTTGAAATTTGAGTTTAAACAAATCATTTCACCTTTCTCTTTTATTTACCAGATCTTTTCTCAAGTTGACTAAGATGTTAAATGCTTTTTATGTTCATTTTGCAAATTAAAATATTTCCCTTTTTTCTCCTAGAATATATCAAAGCTTTGATTACATGGAAGACAATGCTACAGTATTTCATGCTTATTATCTTTCAGCAATAGCCAATGCTGATATGAAAACTACAGTGTCTTTGGGTCACTATGTCCTTCCACCTGCCTGCCTGCAAAAAGGTTAGGAAAGTAAAAAGTATATAAAGGTATTAAAACATTTCAACAAGTACAATTACCCAAAACCAATCTCTTAACTGCAATGTGTTTTAAATCGCAACTTTGCTACATCTTCTTTTACACTGTTTTCTGCTAGTTTAAGATTGTTCATCACTAAATTTTCTTCTCCCATCTTATTGCAAGAAAGCTTTTCCTTATACACAAGATATGATACTGCTTATTTTTTTTTAATTTTACATTTAATTTTATTTTTTCTCAATGTAAGCAAAAAATTTTAACATTGATTTTAAAAATAACTTTTAAATTCCATTTTCTCTTCTTTTTTATCTACCCCCCTTCTTAAGAAAGCAATTTGATATAGAATATACATGTGCAGTCATGCAAAACATTTCCATATTAGCCATGTTGTAAAAGAAAATTCAGACCAAAAAAATCAAGAATAATAAAGTTAAAAAAAATTAAATATGCTTCAATCTATATTCACACTCCATCACTCTTTCCTTGGAAGTGGATAGCATTTTTCATCATAAATCCAGAAATGTCTTGGGTCATTGTATTGCTGAGAATAGCTAAGTTATACACAGTTGATCATCATACAATATTGCTGTTACCATATTTTATTCTGCTCTGCTCATTTCATTTTACATCAATTCATATAAATCTTGAAATAGAGTATGTAGGCTGTTAAAAAAAAATCATAGTTGTCAGAGAATCACATGATTCTGAAATTAACTCTTCTGTTTTCCAAGTTTTTTTTTTTTTGTTATTAATCTCAGATATATTACATTTTCTTCTATTTTCTTTCAGTTGTTTTGTTCTTTTTTTTTTTTTTTTTTGCTTTCTCACAGTGATTAATTTTTATTTGGCTTTTTTTTTTTTTTTTTTTTAGAGAGTCTATTTCTTGGGTAAGGCTTAACACTTTCTCTTCTCAACTATACATGCATACATATCTGTACCTGTACATTTATTCAGTTACTATTGTTTTTTAAAATTTAGAGCAATTGAATAATGGATTTGAGGAAGCCAATGCTCAGAGAAAACTTAATTAGTTATAATTTATTACACAAAGATAAAGTGTATATTGAGAATCTATGCCTGTCAGTGACATAGCCTCCTAGGTTCGTTTTGTTCTGACTTGGATGTGATATGGCTTATATGAAATTCAACCAGGAGCTGCTGGCCAGCTCTTAGAACTTTAGACTGACCACATGAGTAGTATCTGAACACAAGGGATTTTATACTTATTTAGATTAAATGTAAAAAAGGAGCTCTTAGCAAATTTATAGCAAGCAGATCTCAAGCACTTGTCATGAATAGAGTAGATAAAGAAACATATATATGTTAATCAGTTCTTTGGTGTTAACATTTACGGAATAATTCATTCACTTTAGCCATTTCTGCCTACATGTTTTCCCTCTATTTTCCCACTTGGCCAAATCTGATTAGACTATCTCAAAAGTGTAAAAGAAAATTTTGTTGTATCATTCATTGTTATTTATCATAGTTATATTAAAATAGCGTGATAACTGCTTTTCACTCAAACATTTGATAAGAATCAATGTAATCCCAGAATTTATCCTCCAAATCTTCATTCAGTCTGGGAGTAATTTAGAAACAAATATGAAATTTAAACCTCTGTAATCTTTTTTTTAAAAAATTGTAATCTTGTTGATCTTACATATTCAAATCTGTTTACCTACAAATTCTATAAATTGGAAGATCAGGCAAAGTTCTTAAACATTCTATGATGTAAAATTAAAAATGTTTTTTCTGAACACCATTTATTCTTTTTTACTACAGAAATAAGGAAAAAAATTGGTAATTTTATTTGGGAGCAGAACAATCATGTGATGACAGAGAAGGTAAGAATAAATGATTGTTACTTTGATTGAAACATGCACCTTTTTGTACTTTTGGGAAGAGAGTAATGATTGTTTTATTTGTGAAACCAATCTCAGCAACATATTTCATTTATTATCTTAATGATGACAATAATAATAGTAAAAGTCACAGCTAGAATTTATATAATGCTTACTATGTCTAGGGCAATGTGCTAAGCTTTTTACAAATATTATCTCATTTGATCCTTACATCCGTGGGAGACAGGTACTATTATTATCCACAATTTAAGTTGTAGAAACTGAAGAAAACAGAGGTTAAGTAATTTGCTTAGTCACATAGTTGGTAAGTGTTTAAAAACTATATTAGAACTCAGATCTTCCTGACCCTTGGCCTAAAGCTATATTCACTGTGTCACCTACCTGCCTAGGTTATTTTTATATAGATTTAATTTTTAAGTATGTTCATTCTCACTTTCCTCTCCAGGGATATGTTTCTTATAATAAAAAATAAAAAAGTATTTCAGCAAAACAAAATAATATGATGATTAAATATGTGAGCTGTTGCCATCATTGAGCTAAATGAAATTAAAAGTATTATTATTACATAATTAATCAGCTGCTCTGTTATGGTATTTATGTAGATTTGTGTAAATGTAAACAATTATATATAAGAAAACCTAAAATGTGATTATATTTATTTCACTAAGTGAGGAATACCTATATAATCCCAGTAACTCTTGGATTATATTCTTTGTAACTCTAACTCATAAATTGCATGTAGTAAATAGAAATTATATGTGATAGATGGATGGTACTTTTTTGCATGCAAAAAGTAAAAATTAGCTAAATTTTCTACTAACTTCAAACTGATTTAATCATAATTTTACTGGAACAATTTTACATTTTTTGCACTTATTTTTATCTATTGGCTTTCCTCATCCTACCCCCCCCTCATTGTTTTTCATTTGGTAATGCCTGTCTAATTTATTTATTTGTATGTATTTTAAAAAATAAAGACCCTGAAGAAATACTCTTTAATTTTTTGAAATTGTTGCTTTTGTACTTAAAAATTAAATTTTAAAAAAATTAAATTAATTTTTTACTGAGGCAAAAAATTTTTTTATCTTGCCATTTGCTAATTCAGTGCTCTCTCAGTGGAATCCTCCTTTAAGCAAAACCAAATGGCACAGCTTGCCTTTGATTCCAAGTAGATTTCTAAGAATTATTAATAAAGGGATGAATAGTAAATATCTAGACAAGGAAGTTATGAATACAGAAAGCCAGCATGGATTCATTAAGAACCAGATATAACATTAATTTTACTTCCTTTTTGAATTAGTCTGGTAGATCAAGAGGATTCAAAGGTTTGCTTAGATTTTAGCAACATATTTGAAAAAGTCTCTAATGCTGTTCTTTTGGAAGAAATGGAGATATTTGTTTCAGATGATAATAGAGTTAGGAGAGTTCAGATCTGGTTGAATGATTGGGCTCAAAGAGTAAACATTAATTGTTCTATGTCAGATTGAAAGAAGACCTAAAGTTGAATGCTTCATGGATTTGTGCCTGGTTCTTAATGATGAAAATTCTTACCAGTAATTTGTTTAAGGTATAAAATGATGTGCTTCTCAGATTTGCAGATTAACAAAGCAGAGTGGGAGAGTTAAGATATAGAGAGAGTTAAGATATAAAAAGATTTGTCTTACTTAAGTCTCTTTTTATATTATTGCACTGCGTTGTTTCTTAGCATTGTAGTAATTTAAAAGTACAAATGAGGTTCAGTTAACATTACATCCTATGCTCTTAACATCTTTTTTTCAATAAGTACCCCCTATCCATTCTCAATATCAGTAATATCTCATTGTGCATTAAAATATTATTTTTAGTAACAAAATAGGTAAAATATTTTTATCATTCCTCTTTGGCAGTGCCTGATTTTTTCATTTACAGTAATACCAATGCATAGCAATAAATTATATTGAAATTAGTGTGGAGCATCCTATCATAAATATCCTTTTTTTGTTTTTAAAAAAATAATTTTTCTCTTCCATTATGCCCCTTCTTAACTGAGTAATGAAAAAACAGACTCCCCCCCTAAAAAAAATACATAAAGATTTTGAATTTTAATGAAGTAAATGTCACATTTTATATTTAGGTTAAAAAAATCATCTTCTTAAATTGGAGATGACATAGCTAAACAATAATTCATCTGAAAAAGATTTGGAAATTCTTGTAGATTGCAAGCTCAATATGAGTCAATACTATGAGATAATAGCCAAGAAAGCTAGTTTAAGTTGGGGCTTTATTAATTGAAGTGAGAGGGTACAGAACTAGGGAAGGGACAGCCCTGCTATATATACTCAGCCCTAGTCAGATTATTTTTGGATTACATGTTCTTTTGCAGGTCCTGCATTTTAGGTAGGACTGGTAAATTAAGGATAGTGATGATACCTCAAGAACATGCCATATGAGGAAAGAGTCAGGCATGTTTAAATGGGAATAAAATAGTCATAGAGGAGATGTGATAGCAAATATTTGAACTGTTGTCAGGTGGAAAACAGACTAGACTTGTTCTGCTTGGCCCTAAAGGGAGAAACCAGAAATGATGGGTAGAAGGTTCAAAGAGACAAATTTAGGCTTGATAGAAGTAAATATTTTCTAATAAAAAGAATGGAATGGATTGCCTGCAGAGAGAGTAATGGATTCTCCCCATTGGAGATTTTTGATTAAAGACTGGGTGACTACTTTCTGGGATGTTATAGGGGGCATTCTCATATGTTATTAGATTTTTTATTTAAAACATTTTACTTTTGTTTTAAGAAAGTATAGTAGTTAAGACATCTGTGAATTATCTTTTTACACAACTTATTTGTCTATCCATAGCCCGATGAGGTCAAGCCAAGTGAAATAAAGACTCTCAGGAAAAATACTGAATTATCAAGACAACCTGAAAAAGATCTGTATATAAGGTATTATATTTGTCACTACTCATTGATTATTGAGATAATTATTTTAAAAATACAAATTAGTGATCCTACTTGAAGTTATAGAGAGTGGAATGGTGAATGGAAGGTGAAATTTACAATAATTTATTTCTTGAATGTCTAGATAAATTACTGAAAGACTAATAGTACAACTATAAAATTTAATTTTCTGTATTTCTTCATCAATTAATTTATTCAACAAGCATGCTGTATTATGGAACTAAAAAGTTTTATTAGGATACAAGATTATAGCATAGAATTGTTAGTTAAAAAAAGAATTAGGAAAAAACTAGATTTTTATTTGTTTTTAAATGGAGCTGTCATATTTTGAAGCCTAGACACTACAAAAATACCATCTTACTTATAGCCCAACCCCAAATCATTGTTCTCTTGCTTATTGAGATCATAAAATTTGATTCCTCTTTTGACTAATTTTAAAAAGGGCCCACCCAGTGTTGAAGCCTGTTTGGTAAAAGTCAACAGGAGAGAGAAACTGCAATAATTTTAGTAGGGGGGGGAAGAAAAAATAAAGAAAAAAATTAAGGTATAATCAGAAGAGAAAATAAATGCAATTTTTAGGAATTTAAGAGGAATAATTAGGTAAAAGAGCAGTAGCCCAAGTAAGGAAGGATGCAAAGACCCTGTCTTCAGTTCTACATAGAGCTATTCTGTGTGAAATCACCAGGGGGCGCAGTTGCAGCACAGATAAAATCTGGGTTGTAGTTACACTCCAAAAAGTCTCAGATCCCAAGAGTTTACCAAGAGGAAAAGATTTGTGAAGAGGTCATTCTGACTTTTATTGTTATGGCAGAAGAGAAATTTATTTTGCTTGAATTAGCTGATAATTTTGCAAATGTTTTGTTTTAGTTGTTGGGAAACATATACCTGTGGTTCCCATTTTCTATGAGCAATGTTATTCATTCTTGGAGGAATTTAAATGAATCTTATTTTTAGCCATTTAATATTCCTTAATATATTTCAAGAAGACTAATATTTTTCTTCTTTTAAAAATTTTTAAAACTGAAAAATTTTTAACTTTTTTTTTTAAAATTTGAGTTCCAAATTCTCATCCTTCCTCCTGCCCCTCCCCTCCTTGCCCTCCTAGAGAAGGCAAGCAATAAGATAGTGAATTTTATACATGGGAAATCTTGGAGAGTTTTTTCACATTAACTCTGTTGTAAAAGAAAACACATATAACCTAAACAAGAAAAATAAAGAAAGTTTAAAAACAATGCTTCAGGCAGTATTCAGTATTCAGCATATCAGATCAGGCAGTATTAATTCTCTCTGTAGAGATGGATAGTATTTTTCATTATGGGAAGACTAGCTTTTTAATTAAATTTTAATATTTATATTATTGTGGTCAGATTCATAGAATTTTTAGTTGGTTTTCAAAACTTCCAGTGAAAAGAAACTCATTAAAGGAAGGACATTCTTGTTCCAAAAAGAACAAATTATTTTCTCTGGAATAGTAGAGAGTATGTTCTTGTTAATAAAGAATAAGCATTTGTAGGTTATTTAGCTTTTGAAAGTATTAGAATTCAATTAAATATACAAGAAAAAAAACCACATTCACCATACTTTTTAAATTTGTTTAAAATGTCAAAAGACATTTTAAAATCTTATTCAGAATGTTGAAGTTATTAGATAATGATGCATAGAGAAGCTAATTAATAAAGTTCTCATTAATGAATGCTGAATAAGTTTTCAGTTTTATGTTTTTATTATAAAATATGCAACAATTTCTGAAGTGTATTTACTGTCCCTGCCTCTGTTTTGGAGTATTTGTCATTAATCTTTTGCGTAAAATTCCATGGAAAAATGAACTAACTCTCTTAATACATTCCAAGTATACTTTTAAAAGTATGGAGCTAAATAGCTCATGACCAAAAAAGTACTTCCTTAAACTCTTAACTTTGTAAGAATGATTGCTAGGAGCACAACAGATAATACATAAATATTGTTTTGCTCAATAGGACTTAAGTTCAGAACAGTGAGCCACTGAAGCTATCATATGCTAAATTTAAGTGAAGTGTTCTAGTTTTTTTTTTTTTTAAGTCTGAGTAGAATCCAGAAAAAGAAATACAAATTGTAACATTTCGGGCTTTGCCCTGTATATTTCATTTTGCAGCACAAAAAAACATTTCTCAAGGACTCCAGTTACAGGAAAACAACTATATTATCCTCTTCAGAATTATCCAGTGAATAACATGGTAACAGGTAAAAAAAAAAAAAAAAAAAAAAAAAAAAAAAAGAAAGAAAGAAAAGTTTAAACAGATTTCTATAGAGGAGATACAAGTGATTAAGTTGTAGGATGAAAATATAATATAATGGGGGGCAGAGCTAGGTGGTTCAGTGGATAGAGCACCAGCCTTGAATTCAGGAGGACCTGAGTTTAAATGTGATCTCAGACACTTAACACTTCCTAGCTGTGTGACCCTGGGCAAGTCATTTAACCCCAGCCTCAGGGAGGAAAAAAAAAAAAGAAAGAAAAGAAAATATAATATAATGCATCAGTAACTTGGCAAATCAAGCCCATTATCTTTCATTCATAGAAATGGAGCCACGGAGCATAATTCCTACTCAGATACTATGCTTAGTTGATAATTAATAGTATTAGTTGACTAACAATAGGCAGTAATAGTTGTTGAGTTTTTTTTGGTTCAGACCTGTGATTTCTTTGATGTAGGAAATTTCTAGTGAGGAAATACAATTCCCTCTATCTATCAGTGCAAGTATGAACTTATAGTGCTTAGTTTATAATCTTAGAGAGTTACCTAAGAGACCATAACATGGAGACAGAACCTAGGTTTTCCTTATTCTATCTATCCACCACTCCAGATAACCTCTCAAGAAACTCAAATTGTGGAAGAAATAGAAGCCCAGCAGCTCCCAAAGCCAACTTCAAATAGTAGCTGATAGGATCATACTATTGAGAAAGGGAAAATAGTGAGTGAATAGGGTTAAGAGGGGACATTAATTTTTTTTCAGATTAAAATTTTTTATTATGAACTTAACAAACATGAACATTTCAGTATACAACAACAAAAAAGAGGATTGTGTATAACACTGAATTTGTTCTATACAGTTTTAAAAAAACATAATTGAATTTAACAGTGACAAAATTGCTTTATGTTCCCTTCTGAATTTTTTTCTTCTGTGTATTTTTAAAATATTTTTGATTCCTATTTTCTTTCCTTTTTTGTATCTTTATTACTACCTAACAAATCACTCCTTTCTCACCCTGAAGAAACCATCTCTTATTACAGTAAGCAATAGTCAAGCAAAACAATTAAACAAATTGGCCATATCTGAAAATGTATGCCTCATTCTGCACCCTTACTATATAACCTTTTTACCAAAAAGTGTGTGCTGTGCTTCATCATCAATCTTCTGAAATTGTAATTGGTCCCCATATTGATCAGACTTCTATATATTTTTTCAGAATTATTTTACATTTCACACTTGTGGTTGTCATGGAAATTGTTCTCTTGTTTCTGTTTATGGAAGGTAACACAGCCTAATGGTAGCCATGTTCTTCCATGATACTGCATTTATTAAAATATATATATTTTCAGTAGAATTGGTTGGCTTAGAAAAATCTTGGCTTCCTGGATGTTCAAAGGTGATAAATTATATCTAAAGAAAGATCGATGAAAGACATTAATATTGATATTTCATTTAAGACACGAAGTAAGATTTAGAGATGTGCTACTATGCCTCATTCTTCATTGCTGGATAAAAAGAAGATCTGCGCTATTACCCCCTTCCCAACCGCACCCCCCACACCACCATCACTGTCTCTGCCACCAAAATAAAGTCAAATATAATTCTAGAAAATAGTTGGCTATCACACAAAGATATAAATCTAATTATTTTATTCAGCCTGGAGTTATCTATGTGATAGAGCAAATAGAATGTTGAATTTGGAGTCAGAAAGATCTGAGTTCAAATACAGCCATAAAACTTTAACATATTTAACATGTATTGGTCAACCTGCCATTGTTGGGGGGGGTGGGGAGGAGAGGAAAAATTAGAACAAAAGGTTTGGCAATTGTCAATGTTGTAAAATTACCCATGTATATATCTGGTAAATAAAAACTATTAATGAAAAAAATTACAGCCATAAACACTAACAGTATGATCCTTAGCAATTCACAACCTCTTGGTGCCTCAGTTTCCTCATGTGTAAAATGGGGATAATAATAGCACCAATGTTCTAGGATTATCGTGAGGATATTTCAAATGCTATTATTGTTGTTATTATTATTACTATTGTTATTGTTTATGAGTTTGAAGGAAAACTTTCTTATTTTTATGTATGTATACATTAACAAATAATTCTTTACCTCCTTGCATTTGTATTTTTGTATTCAACTTTTAAAAAATCCACTTTTGGGAGTGGGAAAGGGGATTGGAAAGAGCTTTTAGTTAGATGCTTTTAATTTCTTCATTGGCAAGTTATGGTTCTTTGATCAATCAGTCAAAGAACAAGCATTTACAGATGCCTGCAATGTGTTAGAGATACAATGACAAAAAAGGAGAGATCTAGTCCCTGTCCTGAAGCTGCTCACATTCTTTTAGGGGAAATGACACTTAGAAACAGGAAAATACAAAATACCAGGTAAAGACAAAGGAATGAGAGGAGAGAGCTCTCGAGTACCTGGAGGGTGGAAGGGAGAGACCAGGAAAAGCTTCCTATTTAAGGTGACATTTGAGTTGAGACTCCAGGCAGAGAGATGGGATTCTAAGGGGTAAAGGTGAGGAAAGAGTTCATGATGGATAGATATGAAGGAGCAGTCACCTGGGCAAGGATTCTTGTCCTGTACAGGGAACAAGAGCAGGCCGGCCTGCTTTGCTTTACTGGATTAGAGAATAGAAGAAGTATTATACTTATATGTGTTAAAACAACAATATATGTAATAACTGAATGTTTTTATTTCAAAGCTGTGTTGTTTTTCTTTCCTTCCTTTTTTCATCCTCCCTCCCTTCTTTTCTTCCTTCCTTTCTTCCTCCCTCATTGTCACTAATTCCATTGCTTCCCACCTTCCATCCTCAAATAATTCAGCTTGGTTTTCAATAAACTTTCAGCACCTACTATGTTCCAGGCACTGTGCTAAGCCCTGGAGATACCAAAAGAGACCAAAAAAAAATTGCTGCCCCAAGAAGCCTACTTTGAATGGAGGAGAAAACATACAAACAAATATATACAAAGTAAGCTATGTAAAGGATAAATAGGACATAATTAACAGAGAGAAGATACTGAAATTAAGAGGTTTAAGGAAGGTTTCCTCAGAAGATGGGATTTTAGTTGGAACTTAAAAGAAGCCAGGGAGGTCAGTAGTCAGAGAGGAGAAGGAATTCCAGCCATGGGGAAAAACTAGAGAAAATACCAGAGCTGAGATGGAGTGTCATGTTTGTGGAAAAGCCAGCAAGTGAATTTCACTGGATTAAAGTGTACATACTGAGGAATAAAGTGTAACCAGACTAGAAAGGGAGGAGGGGGAGAGATTGTTGTGTCCTGCCTTCTAGAGCCCCCAAGTTGGGGTAACACTACGTACCATTGCTTTCTAGAACCCCACACCGGGGTGATTAAATATACCTTCCTAGTGGAGAAGTGATGAGGCAGGACTCCTGAGGATGGAAAAATGGAGTAACAAAACAACTCTGAGCACGTAGGACCATATAAACAACTTGCTAATGTATGTAGTTTGCCACCTGATATCACTCTTCCACCTGCTATCACTCTGCTTCAATCTCCACACAGGTTGTCACTGGCCCCTGACTCCTCAGGAAGGCCGAGATCCCGTAGGGGAAATGGGGAGCCGAACCAGACACTGTCAGTAGGTTCCCTCGGAGCTGAAGGGTATTATACTTCACTCAGAGTTTCCCCTCTGACTGTGACCCTCTACACTAGATTATGATGAGGCTTTAAGTGCCTCCCAAAAATTGTATTTGAGTCTAGAGAATAATAGGGAGCCACTGGAGTTTTTTAAGGAGAGGTGTGACTTGATCAGATCTGCATATTAAGAAACTCACTTTAGTAGCTGAATGGAAAATGGCTTGGTATGGGGAAAGACTTGATATAGTCCCCCTCACCCCAGAAAGTAGTAACGAATCATGTGGTTTTAAGGGCCCTCACTTAGAGGGGTGGCAGATGAGAGATGGAGGTATGTAAGAGAGATGTTGCAAAGTAAATTTGTCAGGTCATGGCAACAGCTTGCTTCTGAGGGGTGAGAGAGTGAAGAATCCAGAATGACTTCTAACAGGACTGGGAGAATGGTGTTGCCCTCTATAGTATAGGAAGATGGGGATGGAGAGAGTTAAGGGGGAAAGATAAGAGTTCTGTTTGGAACATAAGGAGTTGGAGATGCAATACTGGAGGTCAGGAGAAAGATTGGGGCAGGATAGGTCGACTTGAGATTCTTCAGCATAAAGATAGTAATTAAGTCCCATGGAGTTGATGAGATCCCCAAGTGAAGTAGTTTAGAGGGAGAAGAGAAAGAGACCCAGGACAGAATCCTGAAGGACCCCTGTGGTGAGGATCCAGCCAGGGAGACAGAAGTAGTCAGAGAAGTAAGGGGAGGACCAAGAAAAAGGTGAAGAGTCAAGTGTCCGGGGCTGCAGAGAGGAGAAGGAGAATGAGGGTGGTGGAATGGTAAGCCCAGAAAAGAGTGAGAGAGAGTGGAAGATCTATCTGTAGAGAACCTTTTTGAGGGCCAGAATACAAAGGGCAGAATAGAAATAGGATGATAGACACATTGCTTATAATAAGCATAGGCAAGCAAGCAAATTCACACATTTGCCACCTCCAAAAATATTCTTGAGTCTGTTGTGCTCAGCACAGTTCCTGGCCCATGGTAGGCTCCTAATTAATGCTCATTTCCCTCTTTTCCTACCTCTCCTCTTTTCTTACATCTAACCCCCAACTGTGTACTCAGCCGTCCAGTGACACTGGACTTCTTTCCATTCATCAAACAACATTCCATCTCGAAGCCTTTCCTGGTCCTTCTTAATGCTGGGACTTCCCTATGATGATTATTTCCAACTTATCCAGTATCTGTCTGGTTTGTACATAGTCATTTGCATGCCTTTTCTTTCCTTCATTAAACTTCCCCATCTGAGCAATTTCATGCTAAAACTGGAATCTTACCTTCATTTCTAAGCCACTTTTCATTTATCCTAACTCAAAAGGAACAAAAAGATTGGGGGAGGGGGGGAAAGGAAGCCTGACACTTCAAATATAGTTTTCCCTCTGTAGGTTATGTCTCTATTGATACAATGAAGAAATTCCTTGGGGAGCTACATGACTTCATTCCTGGAAGCTCGGGATACTTGGCATATCATGTTCAAAAAGAAATCAACCTCTTTTCTGCTGTAAAAAATAAATTGAAGAAAAAATGTTAAGTTGGATTATCCTCTGCTCATCTATTTTCTATAAAATGTTACTAAATTAAGCATTGTTTAATATTACCAATCTTATCTGTAAATTACACTTTCTTTTCTTCAACTTCAATTTAGAACTTTTTCTCCTTAGAAAATTTAGAATCATTTTGGTCTGATAAAGCTCTGTAGCAGATTATTTTGCCTTAATTTGTGGCATTGAGCAAACAAATTATAAAATTTACATTTTTGTGTGTAGTTGTTATTGAAATGTCCATCCCATTATAAGTCTTATATTTACCCTTTTCAGTAAACGTGTGTCTTTTGGCTTAAAATTTCTATATAGTAAGTTTATTGCTGCTAAAACTCCATAAATGTGAACATGCTTCTGAGAATTCAATTTTACATAAGGTATTATGGAATACTATAGTAAATTTTGAACTAAGAAAGAATAATGAGGGGCATCTAGGTGGCGCAGTGGACAGAGCACCAGCCCTGAATTCAGAAGGACCTGAGTTCAAATATGGTCTCAGACACTTAACACTTCCTAGCTGTGTGACCCTGGGCAAGTCACTTAACCCTGATTGCTTCAGCAAAAAAAAGGAAGAAAGGGAGAAAAATAAAGAATAATGATTTACTTTTTTGCTAAAAATTGAATAGTGTTTAGGAATTGATGTATAAAAAATATTAAACTTAATATTGTATAATTATGGCCTAGTTTGGCACCATCACCCTCTCAAACTTGTCTCTTTAGAGTCATTTCTTTAATATTACTATATCTTTCCAGAGTTTTAAAAAACCCCAGATTTATTCATGTCTGGGTCAGGCTTTCTTAACAGGTGTGTGTGTGTGTGTGTGTGTGTGTGTGTGTGTGTGTGTAACTTGCACTCCTTTGGCATAAAGTCTGTGGATGCTTCTCAGAATAGTATTTTTAAATACATAAAATAAAATACATAGGATTACAAAGGAAACTAAAGGTTATAATGTTTTTTGTGTGTCAAGATTCATGGATCCCTATTAAGAATCCCTGGCTTAGTTAGGCAAGTCTCTTATATAGAGAGATACCACTGCTTATTAAACTGATGCTACCTATAGAATTAGCTAAGAAACATGTACCAGGATCTGGACCTATGAATTTACAAAATAATTTTATTTAGTCAAAATAGATTAGAAGAATAGAAAAATTGAAAAACTATCTTAACATAAGTATTGAGAACTTATCTCTGATGGTTTGCCTAATTTTACAAATATCTATATAGTTATATAACTTTTAACTTATAGTTAAACAATTTATAATAAGCTTATTGCAAATAAATAACTTTCTTGGATCATTTTACTATGTATAGCTTCCTTAAAAATATTTCCTAGTCACAGTAAATTTGAGGGCATACATCTGATTGTTCTGACAATATTTAAAAAAGCACACCTTCGTTCAGATGTTAAAAACTATTCTTGGAAATTACAAATAATACTAATACCAGGTAATGTGTATCCAGGTTTCTTGGGAGTATTTAGCATTCAGGAATGAGTGTCTTAGATTAAAAAGCTCAACTGTTCCTCCAACATCAATGTGTGTATATAGAAAAAGGTCAGAAATGACATATTCTTGGAATACTGCCAGCCAAGAAATGAAATGGGCAGGTCTAATGATTCACAATGATAACTTATTGTTGATTTAATGAGATAAAAAACACCAGACTCTCAGCTATTATTCCATTCTCTCTTATTTCCTCTAGTGAGTGTAATGGATGTTGTATCTCCCTCTTAAAACATTCTGTATTTGCAAAACTGCTAGTCTGTTGCTTTCATAAACTCTTACTGCCCTTTGTTCATCTCCTCTTGGCATCAAGTATAGTCATCCCACAGCACTCCCTAATTCTAATTTTATAAGAAAATAGTTGCCATTTCTATTGGTGGCTGGGCTTTTGGTTTAAAAAAAAAATGCTGATTTGTGAAGAATAAAAGACTTCAGAACTTATCATTTTGCAGGTTCCTACTTTTAAGGCAGAGATCTCAGGCTTTGCATATGTAAAACTTCGGCAGATATGTAACATTGGAGTTATGTGAGTTTTACACTAGTTGGGCCCCCGGCCTTTGCCATAAAAGGATTATAGATTTTGTTTTTTTTGGAAGGAGGAAAGTGGCCTCACAAGATACCTCTGGCTTATTTTCCCACCCTAGAAACATTAGTACCCAGCTTGTGTCTACCAAAAAATCTGACTTGTGCTGCCGTCCAAGAAAACTAGAAATGGTAATAGTTGGCACATTTCTCTTAGAAAAAAAGCCTTGTTCCCCTTTGTACACATTCAGGCTCTGAAAACACTGCAAAATATCAGGCATAAACAAAAACACAGAAAGCATTCATGTCCAAGCCCATCAGCAATTCAGAGGGCTTTTCCACCTTCCCCGTGGGGATAGGGCTCAGGGATGTCCATGTTATCTCCCCACCATACATTCTGCATGACTATGCCAGCACAGTTTCCTGATATGCTAATCTCTCATTCCATCAGGGATCCCTGATGTAATGTTTCCAGTCCAAGCTCGTTTCCCTTTTTTCTTTCTCTGTAAAGGCTTTCTTTTTCTGGGGGACTGTGTATCTTTAGTAGCCTATGGGTGTGCCTCCGTGGGTGACTTTTTTCTAGCTCCAGATCCTCATTCTCCATCTGTATTTCTGTTGAGGTTTCAGCCTCCATCTGGTGCTAGTTTATTGATGCACATGGCTGTAAGGGCCACATGGCTGTGCAGTCCACTCACCAAGTCCTGTGTTCAGTTTGGCATCTCTTACTACCTTTTTTTTATTTGTAAATTTTTATTCATTTTTAACAAATACAAAACAAGAAAAGGAAATAAAAGAGAACTTTTCTACATACCTAACAACATAGGACAGGATCCAACATAAAACAAATTTCTATTTCAAAAAAACTATATTATAAATACTACATATTTAATTTCAAAGCCACACAGGTTTTTTCATCTTTTTGGATTTTCTTTTGTTCTTTGCTGTGCAAAAGAAGGTTATAATTAAATGTTTTCTTAATATATGTGTATATATATGTTGCATATACACATACATGTGTACATATATAGATATTTATAAATATATACATATACCCTCATATACTTACATGTAAAGCTGTATTATATATTTCTACTTGCCATCTTTTTTTGGAGATAGATAGCCACTTTTTTCAATTTGTCCCAAGTCTTTCCATGTTTTTCAGAATCGATCAGCTCATTTTTTAACCACATCAATACTCCAAAATAATCACATCCCATTGGAGAAATTGCTTATGAAAGTTTCTTCCCAATTTTCTGTACTCCTTTTATCCTTGGATATGTTAATTTCATTTACATAAGAACATTTTAGTTTAAATTATACATTTCAAGAATACTCTCACCTTATAACATGGTTTAAGATCTGACATTGCTGAATTGTCTTTCTTTACATATTTTTTCCCTTGTTGCTTTGAACTCCCATTTACCCTTAGGGATGACATGTTCCCTCATGTATCTGGAAGCTGTCTCCTGTAAACCAAGAGATGACATCACATTTGTTATATTTGTTATCAAAATATTCTCAGGAGTTAGGTATAGCAGGAAATTATTTAGGAAACAATTTCCATAACTTCAATATGTCTGTATCTCAACAGCCTAAGTACTCTTTATGGGTGCAAATTGAAACCCTTTCCCCATCTCATCTTATTCCATTTTTTAATATGTCAGTCTCTATATTCTTTAGAAATACTGTTCAATATACTGGAAACCTACTTTTTAAAACATCTAGAGGGGCAGCTAGGTGGTGAGTAGATAGAGCACCAGCCCTGAATTCAGGAGGACCCGAGTTCAAATTTGATCTCAGACACTTAACACTTCTTGGCTGTGTGACCCTGGGCAAGTCACTTAACCCCAATTGCTGTAGCAAAAAACATTTTAAAAAACTAGAAAAATTCAAGTGGAACACTTATGTTCCTTTTGTGCAGTCTATCTTTTGGATACATGATTAGCCCATTTCCTTTTTCTGCTGCAAACAGATGATGTCTTTTAGAAGGAGAACTCATTGTTTTATGACACTTTGGTAAGATTTACAAAATGTTCCCACAAGTGATGGTTCAGTCCTGGATTTAAGGGAAAATGTCAGTTTATGGGCTCCTGCTTCTCTTTTGTCCTGATGTATTCTAGACTATGTTACAAGATACAAGAGGTCCAACCAATAGCAGATCCACTCTCCCAGGCCGGCAAGATCCCTCCTAAATATCGGAGCCCATAAACTTTTCTATTTGGAATAAAAGAACCTGAAGAACCTTTATGTGGTCTACACCAAACAGCGCCCGGTCCCTTTGGATATGATAATCTTAAGCAGATTCTAAGGATGCACGTAGGGTTTGGTGCTCACTTAGGAGTAACCATTTCTGTCTATCCCTACTTTCCTCTAGGAAGGAGGTATGGCCTGTCTATACTATACCCTATTTCACAACAGCCATTTGAAATAATAGTAAAAACTAGCATTTGCATACTACTTTAAAGTTTACAAAGCACTATACAAATATCTCATTTCATCCTCACAATAACCCAGGGAAGTAGGTACTATGATTATCCTTATTTTATAGGTGAAGAAACTGCTAGTTGGATAAACCATGGTCACGCAGCTCGTAAATTATCTTCCTCACTTCAGGTCTGTGCATTTATTCACTGTGCCACGTAGCTGCTTATAAGTCAACAGTGTAAGAATTATTATCTCTTTCTTGCAATGAAGAAACAGAAAACGAGAAAGATTAAGTGACTTGTCCAGCAGAGTCACAGAGTTAGAAAATAACAATCTGAACCTCTTTTCATTTCATTTGATACCACTTCCCATGTGCCAAGTCATCTTGTTAATATCCTGACTCCTACATGTACTGACCATTTATGGTAAAAGTGCTCTCCAATAAGTGATCTTGCAAAGGGAAAGCACAGAACAGTGCAGTCCTTAGCCCATTCTTTCATTTAGTAGCTAATCTACATAGAATATACACTAGTCAGTGGTGAACCAGCAAGTATAATGATTTTAGTATTTATCTTAACACTGCCCCTTTCTGGCATGTATGTAATTATTTCCATATTGTCTCCCCCATTAGAATGTGAATTTTGAGGACAAGGATCATGCTTTTGTATTTTTTTGTCTCCTCAGTACCTGGCACATAATAAGCACTTAATAAATGCTTGTTGATTGTGGCCTGGCCTACAAGAGGAAGTTCAGGGTAATGAGGTTGTATGATGTTGTTCAGTTGTTTCACTTGTGTCTGACTTTGTGATCCCATTTAGGATTTTCTTGGCAAAGATACTGAAGTGGTTTGCTGTCTCCTCCTCCGTCTCATTTTTACGTAAGAAAACTGAGGCAAAGGCTTGCCCAGCTAGTAAGTGTCTAAGGTCAGATTTAACTCAGGAAGATTAGTCTTCCCTCTTTCAGGGCTGACATTCTTTTTACTACTCCACCTAGTTGCCCTAAGTACCCTAAATTTCTCAGTATTGTGGCATTTTTACATTTTCAAGCTCATGTGACTAAGATTCAATAACTCATTACTTCTAAGGTAAAATTTTAGTGGACAAGCTAGAAAGTGATTTTTAAGCTACCTGGTACTTAACAAGAAAGAATAGTTTAACTTATTTTAAATTTTATTTTTTGTCCTTTTTTAATTAAAGTTTTTAATTTTCAAAACATGAGTAATTTTTCAACATTAACCCTTGCATAATTATATAAACATGTAGGCATATATTAGATTTAACATATTAACATATTTAACATATTTCTACCACATTTAACATATACTAGACATCTAGGAGAGGGGGTGGGAAAAGGGGAGGGAAAATTGGAACACAAAGTTTTGCAAGGGTTAATGTTGAAAAATTATCCATGTATATGTTTTGAAAATAAAAATCTTTAATAAGGGAAAAAAATCATTAACCCTTCCAAAACCTTGTGTTTTAATTTTCCACCCCGTGTCCCCCCAGGTGGCAAGTAATCCAATATATGTTAAACATGGTAAAAATATATGTTAAATCAATATATGCATACATGTTTATATAATTGTTTTGCTGCACAAGAAAAAATCTAATCAAAAAGGAAAAAAAATGCAAGCAACAACAAAAAGAATAAAAATGCTATGTTGTGATGCATACTCATATTATTCTAGGATCCATATCCATATTATTCTAGTTGTTAATCAATCAGTAAGCCATTCAGTCCGCTTGCATTTATTAGGAATGTAGTATGTGCCAGACATTTTATCTAAGCACGGCACTATACAATGGGACTGTTATCTTAGTTTTTGATCTAGTCTAACAATGCAGTTGATTTTTTTTAACTTCCCAAGTATGAGACTTGACTTATTATTGACTCTTATACCCCTATATCATTCCAGCAGCTACTATGCATATGACCTTCAAAGAGGTCATTACCAAAAAGAAAGGCTCCATTTATACCAATGTGTTTATTGTAGCACTTTTTATAGTAGTAAAGAACTGGAAATAAAGTAGATGTCTACCAGTGAGAAAACAGCTAAAAAGCTAACCAAATTGAGGGTGGAGGGTCCATAAATATTATGGGATGTTGTGTTGTAAGGAACAGAGCATGATCGATATGGAGAATCATAGAAAGACCTACCTGAAGTGATACAAAGCAAAATAAGCAGAACTAATAAAAGAATATATACAACAACCACAATTTAAATGGAAAGAACAGCTACCACACAATAACAGAAATAGAACATTGAGAAATTTTATAGAAGAAATTATTCCCAAAGAAGATATATGAGAAGATACCTCCCCCTGCTCCTTTATAAAGGTAAGGGTCCACAGGAGTAGAAAATCACATAAAATGTCAGATTTTTTTTTTTCCAATGCATTGGTTGGTTTGATTTTTTTTTCTCTTGTTCCTGTTTAAAAAAAAAAAAAAAAAAAGTTTTTATAAGAAATGTCTTTCTGAGAGGGAAGAGATAGAGGAGGAAATCTTGAAGATAAAAATCATCTTATTAAAAATTTATTTTAACAGTTCGATTTTTTTTTTGCACATTCCCCTGGGCACAATGTTCTAGGCAACTTGGGGGGTTCAGACAGCTGAGTCTGGAGTTAGAAAAATGAGTTCAAATCCAGCCTCCGGCACTTTCTAGTTAAGTGAGAGTCACTAACCTCTTTCAGATTAATTTTCTTTATCTATAAACTAGGGTTAATAATAGTACCTACCTCAAAAGATTTTTGCAAATGAGGGAATAATGGTAAAGTGATTAGCACTGTATCCAGCATATAGTAAGCTCTGTGTAAATGTTAGCTTTTATTATTCTAATCTAACAATGTTTGGGGGGGCCAGTGTATCATTTACCTTTTTTATCTGCAAATATGATCAATGTGTTATGTATATTTTTATCCAAGCTATAACAGTAGCATATTAAACCACTATTATGCTTCAGGCATATTTGTAAAATACTGTTTTAATGCAGGATGACAAAAAAGTGTATTTCTATAAGAACATTTGCAACTCTTAAGTTGAGGGCTGTTTGTTTTATTAATTATAAGGATAGGAGCTGGATTTTTTATTTCATTGGTACAGGGAACTCCTGTTTTAAGAAACTCTCTACCAATAATGTACATTATCTGTAACTTAGAGTTTTAGAGTGTTGCTCTGGACGTAAGAAGTTAAATGACTCAGGATCACACAGCTAATATGTGTTGGAGAAGACACTTGAACCCAGCTTTGAAGCTTTTTCCACTATACTTAAGATTCTTTGTGTGTGTGTGTGTGTGTGTGTGTGTGTGTGTGTGTGTGTGTGTGTGCGTGCGTGTGTGTGTGTATGTGTGTGTGTGTGTGTGTGTGTGTGTATGTGAGACTTCTGGACCTTTTTGGAAATCTGATAAAACCTATGGATCTCTTCTCAGGATAATGTTCTTAAATTCATAAAATAAAATACAGTTACAAAGGAAACTAGGAATGCTGCAATACAGTTATCAAAATAGTTGAAAACCAAATTCATAGGCCTCCAGTTCTAGAAGACTTGTCATGCTGCCTTTCATTATTAGCACTGGTATAATAGACATCTCCTCACTAATATCCAGATTTTCAGATCAATAGGAAAAGATAAAGGTGTTTTATTTCTGTGCATCTTGTGAGTAAGCTAAGGATAAGTTTCTTGTGTATTTTGTACAATACCTGGCAGGGATGTTTGACCATTTTCCTGAAATCTTCAGTCACTCAGTAGTCAAATTCCTGTTCACCACTAGATGTCAGGAGAATCCACTTGAAATTATACCTAATTTTACTATGACGTCCACAAATCATAAATGTCAGTTACTGGCAGTTTTTACTCAATCCTGTGTTTTCCTCAAAATATACAATACAAATCTACTTACAGAATGATACTTCAAATATTACCATTTGCTGGCCAGCTGGCATTTATTTATTAAACTCAAAATGGAACTGATGGTTACCTTGGGAAGAGGAAGAAGGCAAGGAGCCATGCACAGTGTCCTATGGGTTATAGGACTTTAAGGTTTGCAAAGCTTCTTTAACAGTCTTACTCATTTTGTCCTGAGACAAATCTAGGAAGCAGATGATATTGTTATCTCCATTTCATAAACCAGGAAACTGAAGCCATGATGAACAACTTGCCAAGGTCACATAGCTAGTAAATAGTATCAATTCAGATTTGGACTCAGGTCTTTCAAGTCCAGCCATCTACCCCCTCCTATAAGTGGGCAGATCAGGGGGGAAAATATGTGTATGTGTCCATATCTGTGTGTGTGTGTGTGTGTGTGTGTGTGTGTGTGTACACACATATTTACATATAAAATATCTGCTTGCTTTGGACAAATTTTATATATATATATATATGTATGTATATATATAATTAGATATTATAGGCAGATAATTAGAAATGAGAAGATCTTTAGACATTTGGTAATAATCAGGTATGCTGGAATATTTACATAGGGAATTGAGTAAATTTGGAGAATGAGTAGTCTTATGGAAAATACTGTATTTTATTCACCTATATTTGTTTTAATTTATTGAAAAAATTACAATGAACTAAAAAAAACACGAAGCACTTACATATTTGAGGGTTAGATAAAAAGGGTTGTATATGAAACATGGGTCTGTGACACAGCTTTTTAAAAATACATATGAAATTAAACATAATAGCATTCCTCTTCTTTTCTGTGTCTCCTTCTGAACTCACTTCTACTGTCTTGTGTGTATTTTAAAGTTTTTCTGTGGTGTCCTCTTCCTACACCTTTTTGTTCTACCTTCTTGACAATGAGTTTATTAAATGATTGGTACAGGTCAGACATTGTGATGAAGTGCCAAGGATATAAAAGCAAAAAATAAGTTGTCCTTACCCTCAAGAAACTCACATTCTACTGCATGAATACTGGTTGTTGTCTTTACATCTCAAAGAGAATCAAAATGACATCGCTGTGTTAGAGTTGAGTTGCAGTGGGTCTGACTGCGGCTGATCAGACCTATCCGAGATCAGAGTGCTCTGCCACAGGTCAGGCACAGTCCCTATGAACACTGGGGCAGCTTCTCTAATTTTGTGCATCTCAGGTTTCCTATGAGCTAATTCCATTCTGCTTTGCTCATAGAGCCCAGCACCTTCTCTGATGAGGGTTCTCCATCCTAGCCGGTCCTGTGCCAGTGTCTCCTGGGTCATATAGTTTTTTCTAATGTTCTTAAGAGATACCTAGAGAGTGTCCTTGTATCACTTTTTCTGACCATCTTGTGAATGATGCCCTGTGTGGTTTCTCCATAAAATAATCTTTTTTGATAAATGTACATTTGGCATTTGAACCTTGTGGCCAGCCCAATGGAGTTGCTCTCTGCAGTAGAGTTGGAATGCCTGGAAGTCTAGTTTAAGAAAGGACCTCAGTGTCTGGTACCTTATCCTGCCAGGGATCTTCAGAATCTTCCTGAGACAATACAAATGGAAGCGATTCAGTTTGCTGGCATGGCGCTGGTAGACTGGTCAAGGGGATAATATGTGTCAGGAGGACTTGGATCCCAATCTTTCCTGACACAGACTGTATGTGATCATGGACAAGTCTCTTAACCTCAACATTTTTAAGTAGAGGCTGGAAGACTTTGTTGGGAACATTGTAGACAGGATTACTGCTCTGGTTTAAATCAGTCTATATTACCATTGGAGGCCTCTTTGAACTCTTGTTCGATTGAGTCTACTCTTCATGACCTCATGGACGGTGACATGCCATTACCATTGTTCATGGAGTTTTCTTGGCAAAGATACTAGAGTGCTTTGCCATTTCCTTCTCCAGTGGATTAAGGCAAACAGAGCTTGGCCAAGGTCACAAAACTAATAAATGTTTGACTCCACATTTGAACTCAGCTCTTCCTGACTCCAGGCTTAGCACTCTATCTTCTGAGTCACATAACTCCCTCTAACTGCATGCATCTGTAGTTCTTTGAAATGGGGTGAGGGAAAGGGGCTGAAGTCAGGATACTGGCTGGGAGGCAACTGCAATAGTTTAGGAAAGAAGAGAAGACGAATGATAAATTAGAAAATGATTAAATGTTTACTGTGTGCAAAGCACTGCAGTGAGTGCTGAGAATTCAAATAGGAAGTTATTAGACAGTCCTTGTTCTCTAGAAACTCATATCCTAATGGAGATTGTTAAGTTCTAGGATCAGTCTAATGGCTAAGTGGGACAGGTTGTGCCCTTGTACACACAGCCTTGAATATAAACAAACAAGGTACATTTGTGAAGCAAATTGATTTTTTGGTGTATTGCATGTGGAATTATTTGTGTGTGCTGTTTGCTCATTACCCTTACCATACCATTACATCAAACTGGCTCTTCCTTCTCTTCTTTGTAATTTGGTAAGTTTGCTGCTTTCCTGGAGTTTCCATTGAATAAGAACTAGAAATAGGGCAGCTAGGTGATGTGTTGGATAGAGCTTTGGGCCTAGACGTTTACTGACTATGTGACTTTGGGAATGTCACTTAAACTGTGTTTCAATTTCCTCAACTTTAAAAGGCAGATAATAATAGCACTACCTTCCAGAGTTATTTCTAGGATAAAATGAGATAAGATTTGTAAAGCACTGAGCATGGTGCCTAGCATAACCGCTTATTTACCAACCTTACCTCCTTTAGGGGCTGTTTGAGAAACTGGTTGCCAAATCCTTACCATACCTTTATGCTGTAGCAGGATCAAATGAGATAACAATTGTAAAGCATTAACACAGTGTACAGGTCATATTGCTATGTAAATGCTTTTTCCTTCACTCCAACCCTTTCCTGTTGTAAGTTCCTACACATTTTTTCTTATGTTGGGATAGAAGTGTGCAAGTAAGGAATCACTGAAACAAGGGAAATGGATTTTAGACTTAGGTAGGTTTTCCTTCTGGTCAGAATTGTTTCTTTTCATATCTTCAGAATCCCTTTTCTTGAGAGTTCTTCAACGGTACTGGGCTGACTTTTGTTGTGGCATTTTCCAAAGTCATAGGATCCTATCTATTCTTTCATTGAACACTGAAATTTGCTCTTCTCTATAACCAGTTCTAAGAAGAACTTACTTTCTCTTAGAGTTCTCATTATTTTAAACTCTATAATCAATTTCTCCTTGTTAATGCAAAGGAAATCCAAAAGTTCCTTTCATTGAAGGATAGAATTATCATCCATCTCCTACTTCTTTGCATTTGTATACCCCTTTTGTCTTGCCTGGAATATATATACTTTTCTCATTTTCCCTCTGAGAATTCTTCCCTTCCTTCAAGGTTCAACTCAGGTGTCAGCTCCTATGATTTCCCAAGTTCTGCTCTATATTTCCTTAAGTGTGTTTATATATATTGTGCTTTCTCAGTAGAATGTAAGTTCCTTTAGGGTAGAGACTTTTGATTAGTCTTTGTGTCTTTATGCCCAAGCAGAATACTATGTACATAGCAAGTGCTTATTGAATTAAATTATTTGAAATATAGAAACATAAAAATAATTGAGGATTATGACTGCTTAATGATGAAAAAAAATCAAAACTGAAGAGCTTAAACTAGTCACCTTTAATATCTAGGTACTTTCTTTGAAGAAAATCATGTTTAGATGGACAAAGACTTTGCTTATAAAGAATTAATCACTATATTACAAAGGATTGATTATAACACAAAGAACTGGATCTGGGTCATCTACTATGACATAAAAATAACCATTATTTAAAAACCATTCTTTATGATATATTCTTTGTAGTGGAATTTTTACTGGACTATAGAGTTAGATTTAGAGAGGATCTTGGAAATTAACTAGTCCAATCTCTTTTCTTTTTAGATAAGGAAAATGAGGCTTTTAGCCTCCTTTTGGAGGATGAGATTTGTCCTGGATCATCCAGTTAGTGAATGTCAGAGGCAGAATTTGGATTCATTTGACTCTAAACTCAGCACTCTTTCCATTAGCTCAGCTGCTTCTCCTCTATCTTGTTTGATTTTTGGCCTCTTGTTTTCTCCTTCTCTTGACTGTTTTATATGTTAACATTTAACCTAGGCACAAAACATTTCACAAGATACACCCCAGTTTTTACCCTCTGTTTAGTTGCAGGACAAAACTCATTTTCTAGACTTTGTACTTTTGCCCAGGCCATTTATTCTTCATGCATAAAATAGTTTTTCGTTTCTTGAATAGTTTACCTGTCAGAGCTATGTTGAGAAGGGAAGAATTTATGACCAAACAAGAGAAAGAGAATGTTATGAAATGCAAAATGAATAATTTTGATTACATTAAATTAAAAGGGGTTTACACAAGCATAACCAAGGCAACCATAATTGGAAGGAAAGCAGAAAGATTGGAGACAATTTTTCTGAGGAATACCTCATTTTTCAAATACATAGAGATCTGAGTCAAATTTATAAGAATACAGGTCATTCCCCAATTGATAAATGGTTCAAGAATATGAACAGTTTTCAGATGAAGAAATTGAAGGTATCTAAAATCATATTTTAAAAATTCTCTAAATCATAGTTGATTAGAGAAATCCAAATTAAAACAGCTCTGAGGTGCTACTTTACATCTATCAGATTGGCTAATATAACAAAAAAAGGAAAACGACAAATTTTAGAGAAAATGTGGAAAAATTGATATACTAATGTATTATTGGTGGAATTGTGACCTGATCTAACCATTAAAGAAATTGGGTACTATTCTAGTTCTCCATCTTAACCCTGTGGTGGCAGAACTAAAGCTCACTGTTGATATGGAATAGCTAGGATTCAGAGATGTCATTTGAATGAATGTCACCACCTCCACCCACAAATGATCAAAACCACATTTCAATGCTAAATTGTCTAGTAAGTGGACTTTCCTTGACCTCTGAATCTGACATTTCATCCCATCAGTGGTTACTAATAGGTTTAGCTGATTGCCAAAGAAAGCAAGGAATACAGATCTTCTTGAAAACCACTGGCTTTAGTCATCATTTTGCTCACACAATGATGCTGAACTAATAACTGGGTATGGAATAGGAATTTATTTAAGATTTTTTGATTGGATGATTGAAAAGAAAAAAAAACCAGATGATTTCCATCTGCCAAAAATAATAGACCATAGTCTAGGAATTGCATGCAACGGAAAATAAAAAGATTACCAAGTGAACCTAGCCATGGAGGAATTTGTACTGTCAGCCTTTAAATCATAAGACATTAGAGTGGAATGAACTTTCACAATCATCTTGTTCCTCTGCCTCTCTTTATGGATGAGGAAGATGAGAAGAGTGACTCAGTGACTTGTCTGTGGTTAAATAACTAGTTAGTGCCAAAACTTAGAAACTGTATCTCCTGGTTGCTAGTTCAGAGCTTTTCTTTCTTTCCTCATCTCCCTTATTACCTCCATCCTCTCTATTAATTATCTGCCATTTATGCTACCCATATCTTATTTGCACATAGTTGTTTGCATGTTGGACTGTTGGACTGTGAGATCCTGGAGAACTGACACCGTGTAGTTGGATTTTTTTTCCCTTTCCTCATATGCCCAGTGCTTAGCAGAGTGCCTGGCACACAGTAGTCCCTTTGTAAAAGTTGTTTGACTGACTGGCCAACTACAATATATGGCCTTGACACAGAGGGGGATGCTGAAGTCATCAGCTTTACCACCTACAGAGGAAGAAATGACCAAGGTCAGGTAGTATCACAAACCTGCCTGTGTGACATGCTGTCTGCCTGTCCTTTCATGAAGGGCAGGATATTCATCTTCGCCAATATGTAGATAGCCCCATACCAAGAGGCCATTCAATGGTGAGAGCACCAAGCCTGAAGCCAAGAAGGCTCATTTTCCAAATTCAAATCTAGCTTCTCAGCAAGTTACAGAAAGCTTAGTTTTCTCAACTGTAAAATGAGCCGGAGGAGAAATGGCAAACCGCTCCAGTATCATTGCTGAGTAAACCCCAAAAGGGGTCACAGAGTCAGACATGACTGAAATGACTGAACAACAAACCATACCAACGGAAAGGATTTACAATAACAACAGAAGTTTGCTGGAGCTTTTGTTCTGAACAAAAGTAGAAAAAGTTAATAAATGATTGACTTTCCATAATTTGACAAAGGAGTCTGCCATTTTGTATATAATTCTAACCCACAAGGATGAATTGAGCTGCTAGTAGATTAAGTGCTAGATTTGAGGAAAGGAAAAATAGAACTGAGATCCCAATTAAATCTCAGTTCCTTATCTGTACAATAAAATGTTTGGGATGGTCTATGATAGGGGTCCTCAAACTATGGCCTGTGGGCCACATGTGGCTCTCTGAGGACGTTTATGCCGCCTGCTGGGTTATGCAACTGGGCTGAGGGGCAGAGACAGAGTGTGAGCTTTTGTTTTTACTATAGTCTGGTCCTCCAACAGTCTGAGGGACAGTGAACTGGCCCCCTATTTAAAAAGTTTGAGGACCACTGGTCTATGAAATCCTTGCTAGCTCTTAACTCTGTAATCCCATGATTAGAATCTTGAGAAGTGTCCTGTACATCTTAGAATTTTTGATAGATATGGTGAGGAAAGCTGGTCAAATTTCTGGAGAGCAGCTTTCAAAGAGTACCAAAAAAAGATCAATCAGCTCTAGCTTAAAGCTCTCTATAACAAATTGGTTTAAAAGGAATGTGAAGCTTTCAAAAATCAGATCTTGAACTTTATACACAAAGGACTCTGCTGAAGATGAAAAGGGGGATTTCTCTAAAGACACTGCTGTATATAAACAAGGAAATAATCAACTAAGGGATTTTTTTTCTACCTTTTCTGAGTGTTCTGTCTTTTTAGTAGTGTCCTAGAACTTTTCCAGCAAAGTAAAGTTTACTGAGCCCGAGTTTTCAGGCTGTACTTCCTTCCTGTTTTTTTTGTTTTTTTTAATATTGTGACATCTACTCTTCTCTAGTCATGTGTCACCACTCCCTTTCTTCATGATCACTCAAAGGTTACCATCAAAGACTCAGCAACCAGCCACTGCCAGCTTTTCTTTTTTAATTGTTTTAAAACAACAGTTCACACAGTGTAGTCTGGGGATCCTTTTTGGGAATCCATGAGGTCAAAATTAGTTTCATAATAATACCAAAATTAATTTTTAATATGGTAAATATTAATATAACTCATGAAAACAAAAATATTGAGATATATACATATATATTATCACCATAAACAAAGCTCTTTTGGGGGAGATTCTCCATAATGTAGCGTAAAAGGGTCCTGAGACCAAAAAAGAATGCATTGACTCAAGAATGTACTTTGTCTTGCTGCTTAAATTTATCAAGGGCAGCTAAGGCCTCCCTTCTTTATTTCCCAACTGTTGGACCTAGGTTACAACTATTATATCTAATTGCTGAACCTCTATTAGTGATCCTTGGAAAATAATTTGGATTAAAAAAAAAAACATTAGAAGATGATTACAGAATAGTAAAACTCTTATCAGAATGAAAGTTTATCTGATTTATTAACATTTTCTCCATCACTTTATTAAGTCTGCATAATCAACAAAATAATTAAAGGCTGATTTAAAGTGTTTGTTGATTTCAGAAGGGTATAGTGCTCACAATGGATATTTAGCAATTTTTCCAGAGTAAGTGGGAGTTGGCTCCAGCACACTCCTGTCCACTGTTTTAACATGTTGAGGATTTTTACAATTCAAACTCTATAATTTAATGTACTTGCTATTTCTTCTAACTTTAAGTAATCTACATATCTGATGAACATACCTCTACTTTCCTTGTAGTCACTGATGAAAAAATGTTTACCAAAATGGGGCCACAGATAGAATCCCCTGCACTTCCTTGGAGACCTCTCTCCAAGTTCAACTCGACAAGCATTATAAAGGCACTGACTTTGGAGTTATCTACTGTAGTGCCTTACATACAATGGAGGCTTAATATATATTGGATTGGATATCAAGTTTATGGCATAATGATGAAGTGGGGAGTCAGGAAGACAGATTCATTTCTGACACTATATGAATATGGAGAAAACATTTTATTTCTTTGGGCTTCAACTTTTTCATCTACAAAAGGGAAAATAAATAAACATAATAAGAAGGTTGTTAGGAAGCTAAGATAAAATGCATAATGCATTGTATCCACTTTAAAGCACAATGACATTGAGGCAATTACACTCATCATTTTTCTATACAAAGCATTATTGCTAAGTATAAAATGAGGGAGATGTCAAAAAGATAAGGGAAGCTTTGCTCAGCAAAAAGTTTATAATTCAATAAGCAAAAAAATTCATATATATAAATAACTATGATACAAAGGGAAAAATGATGAGTGCAAAGGATGGGATCAGGGAAGGTCCTAAAAGAAATGAGAGTAAGGAAAATAATTTTCAGGTGAGTCAAAGTTAGCTTCATGGAGGACATGGCAACTGAGTTTTAAAGAAAAGGAAGACCCTCAATAACAGAGATGGATGGGGTGTTGTTTCAAGTATAGGAGATCAGTCAATCAATAAACTATTTATTAAGAATCAGCTATGTGCCAGGCACTATGCTAAGAGGAAAAAAAGACAATCTGTGATCCAGGACTTACAATCTAATACCATAAATCCAGAGTTGGAAGAGCACAAGATAAGAACTATGCTTGAGGAAGGGAAGGACCTGAAGAATATCTTCCTTTCCATCTCAAGGAGATTAGTCCCTTGGGAAAAGTGTAACATAGGGCAATAATTTAACACAGATAGTTGATTCAAGGTTAATTCGAAAACTTTTTAGAGATAAGGGAGAATCATGATTGTTGGTAAGTAGGTAGGAGATTAGAAAGAGTTAGGAAAAGATAGGAGAGATAATCTGGAGAAGATGGGAGGAGAAGGGAAAATCTAGGTGTGAGTCTGCCAGGATTGGTTTTAGCTAGGAAGAGATATGATCAAAGAGGAAATAGTGGGAAAGATATCTAGGTAATGCAAGATGAGAAAGAAAGTGCTCTTGGTAAAGGGACTCAATTTGTTTAGTGAAGTTTAAAGCAGTTTTCTTAGCTGAGAGGGCAGGAGAGGTCCAGAGAACATGAAGAGAGATGAGAAGTTTTGGAACAACCATTGTGGGGAATGGGAGAGAGATCTGACTGGAGAGGTGTAAAAGGATTGCCTCATTGCAGTGAAAGTCTTTTGAGATTATGAAACATAAATTTATAGTGGAAATCATCATCAGCTTATGATTTTCTATGAACTCTACTGACCAGCACATGTATAGGAACTAAGGAGGAGAGTGGTGGGTATAATCCAAGGTTGGAGGTGGCAAAGTATGATAAGCATTGGGACGAAGGATAAGGAATTCACAGAGAACTGTGTAGATGGAGTTGTATGGATCACCAAGGGATCAAGAGAGGAAAGAAAGGTCAGTATAGCCAGTGCATGGGGTTGGCAAAGAACTGAGAAGTGAGAATGATGACCAGTCACAATGAGGATGAGGAACACGATTAAGGTTTATGAGGTTTAGAGATAAAAAGTTAAAAGATGATGATAAAATACAGGAATTGAGGAGTTCATGAACATGACATGTAATGACAAGATCAAAGGTATTACCATCTCTATTAGAGCTGAGGCTGAGCAGAAGAGGTCATGAGAATAGAGTAGAATGAGCACCTGGGAATTTGGGGGCCAAATCTGGTACCGACTGTCTCCAAAGGCCATTGGTAGGTAGGACCTGGGGGTGGGCATTTGTAACCACTATTTAATAAATGTAAGGGTTATAGGATCATAATCAAGAGCTAGAAGATATCTTAGAATTCATCTAGATGAACTCCTTCATTTTACAGAAGAGGAAACAAAGGCCCAGAAAGCTTTAATATTGCCTAAGTTCATTCACAAGGTAGTCTTAGAGCCTGCTTCCTTAATTCTCCATCACTCCTGTCTTGTATTCTAGGAAGTCCAACTAACTTCTCTATGTAATATATTTTGTCTGCTCTCTATATAAAAACATATATAAACATAGATATAAAAACATCTCTAAGCTCTCTAAGATGGTATCAGTGTGTCATAGGAAAGGCTTGCTTAAACCTGGCATTATTGAGGTAAATTGTGTGCTTTGCTGCATGGTTAAATCACACAACCCACTAGTGCAAAGAGAACAACACACTGGCTTTTGTTTTTCTGAGAGCAGTGAGTCAGCATGCTTGGCCATCTGCTACCAGGCTTCGCTCCTTCACTGAGATCTGGTTGATCTGAGATGGCCTCTCTTTTGTTCTTAGTGACCTAAGATATCCTGAGACCATGCTGGAACGATTTTTGTCATCTCCAATCACTTTGTCCATCAACTCACACTTATGTCCCTAATCAATATGTCAGCTTTAAGTAAATTAAGCAATGTTTGTAGCACTTGGATTTTAGCAAAATGCTCAACAATGTCCTGTATGCTATTCTTCTGCGCTACATGAGAAATGTATTAGGTATATAATGTAAGTGTGGAACAAGTGACTGTCCAGGGGAAAAAAATGTATGTAAATCCAATCTAATCTGTTTTAATCTCAGCTGCTTCATTATTGCAGCAAGAAAATCTTTCTATTCCTTCCTAATCAGTTCTCTGTCCCACTTTCCACAGTGGCTATTCCAAATTTTCTTATCTCTTCAAATCTCCTGTTATATCCCACCCCAACATTCTCAGCTCAAGGCCTTAGCTCATACCCTGCCATCCCAGGTTTTGAAATCATTTGCCAAAAGCTTTCTACTTTTCTTCGTTTCACATCCTCCTAATTGATGAGCTGAATATTCTCAGAAAAATCTGGAAAGTCTTCCATGAGCTCAAGCAAATTGAAATGAACTGAGTAAAAAATAATAGCAACATGTTGGGATGATTAGCTGTGAATGACTTTGCTATTTTCAGCAATATAATGATCCAAAACTACTCTGAAGGACTAATGATGAAAAATGCTATTCATATCCAGAGAAAGAACTGATTGTGTCTGAATATAAACTGAATCGTATTTTCGAATTTTTTTTCTAGAGGATTTTTTTTGAGGATTGGAAGTGTATGTGTATATATATATATATATATATATATATATATATATATATATATATATATATATATATATATATATATACACATACACTTCCAATCCTCAAAAAAAATATATGTATATATATATATTGCAACATGACTTTTATAGAAGTGTTTTGCATAATGTTTTCTTATGATTGGGAGGAGAGGAGGAAAGGAGAGAATCTGATACTCAGTTTTATAAACAAATGTGGAAAATTGTTATACATGTAATGGGAAAATAAAAATATTAAAACATTTCACATCTTTCTGACATCATACTCCAGTATCTCCTCAATCTGATGAAGACAGCCCTTCACCTTAACAAGGTCCACTCCTCTCTGTATACCCTTGATCCTTAATCCCGTTCTCTCCAATCTTTTCCATCAGATTGCTCATACAATTATTCCATACATTTATAGTATATATGTTTATGTATAAATGCATATAATCTTTAATCTGTTTTTATCTACTTGTTAATCTCTGCCTATACAAGATGTACACTTCTCCCCCAACATTAACAAATTTTCAAGAAATTTTTACATTCCTGTCAGTTACCATCTTCCATCTTTCCTTTCTTGATTAAACTCCTTGAAAAAGCCATCTACATTCAATAACATCTATACCTCTCCTGTTTATGTAATGTTTTATCCCTTAGAATATGTGCTCCTTGAATACAGTGATTGCTTTTGCTTTTTCTTCACATCCCCTGTGCTTATCAAAATCCTGGTATACATTAACACTTAGTAATCAATATTTGTTGATTGGTAGTTCCACTATCTTCTGATCTCATCAGAATATATCTAAGATACTATCTTCATTGACAAGCTAGAGTGCATCTAGAGGAGTGTGACTAGGATGATAAGGGAATTAGAAACCATGCCATGCAAGGATTATTTGAAAGAACTAGAGATGCTTGTCATGGAGAAAAAAATTGGTTGAAGTGAAAGAGGGAAAGCAAGGAAGCTCCTAGCTGCTTTCGCGTATTTGAAGGGCAAAGAGATTGGTCTCATTTTGCCAAGACCTAGAAGGTAAGACTATTTGCAAGTAGAAGTTGCAGAGAGTTAAATTTCAGTTTACTCTAAGGAGAACACTGAAAAACATCTATCTCCAAGAAACAAGTAAATATGAGGAATTCAGAGAAACAGGGAAGGACATGAATGATGAAGTGAAACAGAACCAAGAAAAAAACTTGCCCCCTTACTTCAACAGTGGAATTAAAAGCAATATTGAAATTCTTAAAAGGTGTGCTTGAATCAGACAACTGAGCACTTAAGTCTAATTACCTATTGGACAATACTCTATTAGCATATGCTTGGAAAATGGCCCTTCTCACTATTCTGTGCTGGCTCGATCTTTTGGTGTATACAGATAATCATCAGAGGGATTAGACTCGCAGTGGTCCTCAAACTTTTTAAATAGGGGGCCAGTTCACTGTCCCTCAGACTGATGAGGTATATCCCTAATGATGAGGTCTATACCTCATTAAATTAGGATTGATTGAGGTCTAGTGGCAGGATTGGAGTATAGGGAGTCAAACGGAGCTCCCCTGCAACCCCTTTGGATTCGGCACAAGGATACAAAGTTAAATGAGGTCTAGTGGCGGCAAGAGTCCCCTGTAAATGAATTTACAGGCCCGAAAACCTAGATTGATAAAAAGAGGGTTATTGTAGGGTTTGGAAGCAAGGTTAAAGTCTAGTTAGTAAAAGGCATTAGATAGAAGAAGAAATACACCAGAAGCAGCGGGACAGAGAGTCTCTGATGGGCATCTTTCAACTCTATGCCCAGGGATGATTCCAACTTGGCTTTTTTATCTGCTTGAAGGGGCATATGGGTGGAGTTCCAGGTTGATTCCTTGAAGGCCAGAACCCACTAGTGGGTGTTGGGCTATCTGAGCAGATCATTAGAATGGGGGCTGAAAACCCAAGTCAGCTCAGATCCGGTGGGGGCTGGGTATAGCCCAAACCGGCTCAGATATGGATCTCTCCCCATGGAACACAAAAGTGTGATTTTGACCAGATCTTGTAAATCAAAGGACAGTCCCAAAGGAAGTTGTAGATCAGACAAGGAATCTTAAAGGGGCTATTGCCCCCATCAAGACTGTTGGAGGGCCGGACTATAGTAAAAACAAAAACTCACACTCTGTCTCCACCCCTCAGCTCATTTGCTATAACCTGATGGGCTGCATCTGGCCCATGGGCCATAGTTTGAGAACACCTGGTAGAGGGTGGAGTGAGACAAGCCAGATTCATTTTGCAGGAGGACCAGGAGAAGGGAGGTTGATGGAGAGCTTGTGGCAGTTTGTCTGTCTCCTTCACTTCTCCCACTAAAGACTAAGGACTTTTGCTTATCCTGATTCTGGCTGATTCTGAGGCCTCCAGGGAATTAGTCTGGAACTTACACTGAAAGGCAGCTGAATTCAAGATCAATAAGATCTGCAGCATAGCTATGGCCATGACCTAGGTGGGATAGAAACCATTACAGGTGAGCAAACAATGAGAAATTCATTGATCACACAGTGTCTGAGGTTGACTTCAGACCCAGGGCTTTATCCCCACCTGGCTGCCTCTGTTACTTGAGGATGGGAGATGAAGGGAGAGGTGACTATACTCTTATCACTCTACTTATCACTACTAGGGCCAGAACATCAACTGGCAAAAAAAAAAAAAACTCAGTCGCAATGACATCGACTCCTAAACATAAAACTTTGATTGACAAGACAAAAAACACAAATAATCATGCATTTATTCAGTATAAGGCAAAAGACAATGAATAATGAAAAAACCTAGATTACACTCCCACTACTATAATATAGTATCTCCATCTATCTATCTATCTGTCTGTCTGTCTATCTATCTATCTATCTATCTATCTATCTATCTATCTATCTATCTATCTATCTATCTATCTAAATGAGGTAGATTGAAATGTTATAGAAACTTGCCTGAATAATAGCATAATCATTGTTCAAAATACATTCTGAAACTGGAAAAAAATTTGGTAGTCTTCCTGTGTCTGCCTTTTGACTTATTTTCAACTGATTGAAAGCCTGTGCAAACATTCTGACATATTTCATCATTAAGAAAAAAATTAGAGGGTAGCTAAGTGGTGCAATGGATACAGTACCAGCTCTGAAGTCAGGAGGACCTAAGTTCAAATCTGGTCTCAGACACAACATTTCCTAGCTGTGTGACCCTGGGCAAGTCACTTAACCCCATTTGCCTCAGCCAAAAAAAAAAAAAAATTAGAAGGCCATGTTTTAGGGTTTTTTAATGCTTTTCCCTACCTTGTTTAGCTCATTTTTATATTTTTTCCAGATGATGTAGTGTGTCACATGATGACACACATATATATACATACAAAATATGCACATATATATATATATATATATCACCTTTCATTTTCTTTAAATACAGTCAGATGATCTTGATCTTTTTCCTCTTAGTTGTAAAATGGATTTATATTATGATTTGCTTCTAATTTTCAGATTCTGTGTTTCTATGAGGTGATTTTCTTCTTTTTTACAAGAAAAGGAGAGTAAAGAATGTGGACTTCAATAGAAGCATAGGGCAGATGCAACCACATTTGGTCATACATTTCACATATTTTTCTCTGGTGATGTTGGATGATAGCTGCTCCTGTACCTATTCCTGTTGTGTATTATCTTCCTATCTGGATTGTACTTTTTCTGTTTTTTAGGGTCTTAAATTTCTAAACCCAGATACAGGGACTGATTTACTCCATCTTAGAGATGCTTCTGTCTTTCATCTTCTGACCAGGGCTATTACTATCACTACTGGCATTCCACAGATAGCCATCTGATTAGTATTTGCAAATTATATATCTTTGTCATTGGGATTAGGACAATATGTAATAGAAAACAAGGCAATTGATTGACTAGGGGGTAAAGGACAGTGATAAATTAAAGATGATCTAGAAATTGGGAGCCTAGGTAACTGGAAGAATTGTAGTGATCTCAACAGAAATAGAGACAACTTTATGCTTTTTCCCTTGCAAATGATTTCCTTAGATCAGAGCTCTCTGGAAAGTTTTTTTTTTCTCAAACTGTAGCAGCTGCTGTTTCTTTAGCAACTGTGAAATTTTGTGTGTATGAAAATATGTACCTTTGTTTTGTTATTATCGTGAAATTTAATATATACATTTAAAAATCCCAATGTAATATTTCAGTTTCATATATATTGAAATATTTATTTGTATTAATTTTATAACAAAAAAGAAAATTTTAATTGGTGAGGGGAAGGCCTTTTTTTTTTCCTGAGACAATTGGGGCCTAGGATCACACAGCTAGGAAGTGTTAAGTATCTGAGACCAAATTTGAACTCAGTCCTCCTGATTTCAGGGCTGGTGCTAAAAACTTCCTTTTAGGCTCCATAATTTCTATAATCCTCTCTGCCTCATCTGATCCACTATTTCAGAAAGGGCCCAGAGAGAGACTTCACTTCCTATTCTCTGACCAACTCCTTTACAACCTCAACAAGTTATCCTTTATTCCAAAGCTGCTTAAGCTGTTGGTCGTGACCTCATGTGGAGTCTCAAAAAATTTGGTGACAGTAAAAGATATCAAATATTCTGCCAAAATTTAATTGTTTATATAAAAACAAACAAGCACATCATTTCATTAGCATACAAATTTACTTTCATCCTTAATAAAGATTACATATATATTTATACATACACATATACACACATACATATACATATGTATATCAAAGAATTATCTTAACATAAATTTCCTTATGATTTATTATCAGTAAATGTTTAATTTATAAACCTGTTTTATATCCCTCTATACTCAAGGTTGCATAAAAATTTCTTGGGTGAAAAAGGGTCTTGAGTTAAAAAAAAGTTTAAGAAGTCCTGCTTTATTCTCCCTTCTCTCCCCTGTTCCAGTTTTTGAAATTAAAAACTATAATCCTATCAACTGCGTCGTTGCTCCTGGATAGGCTGCATCAGTCTGCTCTCCTATAGAGTTACTTACCAGCTGGATAACTTTTCAGACCAAAATGCTTCTCCCTGGCCACCACTTTCTCTGGAAAGTGTCTCCTCAGGAAGTGTTTCCTCCATTAAGATATAAACTCCTTGAGATTTGTGATCATCTTTGCTTTTATTTGTATCCCCAAGTTTTAGCTTAATGTTTAGACACATAGTAAACACATAATAAACACTTTTTCATTTCATTCATTCTGCCTACTAAAATGGCTTGTACTAATATGGTCTTAGTGATTAAAGTCCCCAGTGGTAATGGCTTCATCAAAAAACAAAAACAAAAAAATTACAAAAAAAGGAAAAACTCAAAAGGAAATCAGTCTTTCCCTTTTGATTACCTTATTGCACACCTGTGCCATTGCTAGAGTTGAAATGTATATTATATATAAAGATAATGTTATGAAATATAATATATTACATATATGCATGTATTTGTATCTATGTGTGTATTCATATATATATATATGTATATATATATACACACACACATATATATGTATCTTGCTTGTATATAATTGTTAGCATGTTGTCTTGCCCATTAGACTCTGAGCTCCTTGAGATTAGAGACTATCTTTGGCCTTTCTTTGTGTCCCCAGGACTTACCACAAATGAATATTTACTGGCTACCCAACAGTTGGAAAATAGCCAAACAAATTATGGTTTGTCAAAAATAATACAATATTATTTGGCTACAAGAAATGATGCAGAAATAAGGAGAATAATTCATATAGTAACAAGGACAAGACAAACTTTTAAAAACTCAAGAATTCTGATTAACTCAAAAATTTTTTTCTTTCTTTTTCTTCCTAGGGGAAGAAGGGAAAGGAACAAGCATTTATTAAGTGCCTGCTATATGCCAGGCATTATTAAGTTTATGAATGTCATTTACATGTAATTTACATGCTATCAATCAATTTTTGCTTACTGAAAATATAAAATTAAATTAATTTTAATAGCATTTTATTTTTCCAAATACATGTGAGGATAATTTTCAACATTCATCTTTGTAAGACTGTATGCTCCAATTTTTCTTCCTCCCTCCCTTATTCTCCCCTGCCCAAGATAGTAAGTAATCTGATATAGGTTAAATATGTGCAATAAAATTAAATTTAAAAAATATTTCATTTGTGAAATTTTTATAATTTTTGTGTTTGATGGATACCTGTGGGCCCATCTACACACCTCTTTCTCCATAAGCCCAGACATTAGCTTTGATGCCTTGGAACTTAACATCAGTGTTTACAATTTACATTCCAACTCAGACAATCACTGTCAGAATCATTACTTTTTTTCCTTCCCACCCTTTTAAGGTATTTTCCCAGGCTGGTATTTCATTTCCTGTTCTAACTGCTCCTGCAGTCTCAGGCACCTGCAGAAAGAATCTAGCTGGCATGTCAGATCCTTGCCGCCTCACCTGACTGCTACCTATAGAGTTGTGTGCTTTCTTTCTCCACTTACCAGATCTCTTCCTATCCCTTCTCTGGTGCTCTGGACTTTTGCTCAAACCTTGCTGAGTTACATTCTTGACCAGATTCTCTCTCTCTTGATCAGAGGGGTTTCTCGTTCCTCTGGCCCTTCCCTCTGCGTGGATGAGTACGTCACACACATGGCCTCATCTCATAGAATTTCAGGTTTAGTTAAATCTTGTTCACTGCGATGGGCAGACAGGCCCAACCCAATGTGGTAGGTAGCCCCAACTAGGAACAGCATTCACTCTCACCTCATCAATTACTCTCTCAGGAAAGCATTCCCCCCTCCTCACCCATTAGTCCTTTCATTAAACCATGTCTGTTTTAGCCTACACTGTTTATCTCCCTTGGAGATTCAGTTCTGACTTCTCTTTTTTTCTTGAAGTTGCTCATATATGCCAGATACAGTGGATGGTTGTCTAGAGACATCAAAGAGATTAAGCTGAGGGTCCCCCAGCTTGGTATCTCATAGTTGTCCTTGTAAGACACTGGGGAAGCAGATCCTTGATGGGAAGGGAAGCTAAGGGCACTTTGGAATGGTTGAATGAAGGTTAGGGAAGGAACTTTTTTTAATAATAGCTTTTTATTTTCAAAATGTATGCAAAGACAGTATTCAACATTCACCCTTGCAAAACCCTATGTGTCAAGTTTTTCTCCCTCTTCCCTCCACCTCCTCCCCTAGACAGTAAGTCTTGTATATGTTATATCTTCTATACATATGTCCACATTTATCAATGCTGCACAAGAAAAATCTGATCAAAAATAAAAAATGAGAAAGCAACAGGCAAACACCAACAAAAAAGGTGAAAATATGTTGTGGTCCATATTCAGTCCCTGTGGTCTTCTTTCTGGATGCAGATGGCTCTCTCTATCACAAGTCTACTAGAATTGGCCTGAATTACCTCATTGTTGAAAAGAACCATGTAGGCCAGAAATTCTTAACCTGCTTTGTATCATGGACCCTTTGGCAACTTGGTAAAACATGGACTGTGTCTCAGATATTTGTAAATGCATAAAATAAAATAAAGGGAACCAATTATATTGACATAGAGCTATTAAAATATATTTTAAAAATATTTGCAGAGCACAGGTCAAGGACTTCTAGTTTGTGAGACAAATATTCTTTTTCCTGATGGTCTTAAGGTGCCTTTGCAAATAGGTCACTGGACATTCCTGGACAACATATCTAAAGGTGATGCCAGGTACCACTTAAGACAAAAATATGAGGAAGCATACCCTGGAGCCAGGACAAAGAGAGAAAGAGATTGGAGGGAAGGAGATGGTGAGCTCATCAGCTAAGAAACATTTCCTTATTGAGGGAAGACAGAGACCCTGGGGCTCATTTCCTCTTTGGTTCCCCCAGAACCAGGGGATCAAAACAACCATAGCTGGGAGGAGGCCTTGGACCTCACAAAGCCACTCTGAAGGCCACCTCTGAGGAGGTAACAAGGTAAAGCCAAGTGAATATCAGAATAGGAGCCCATGAGCTGGCTCTGATAAGGAGGAGATTACCTGGCTCACTATGAGGGCGAAAGGGGTCCACTTAACCATTTAACTAATTTTTCTAGGTAACTAATGTCAGTTGTTTCTACTTGCTGGTGAACAGGCAAACACAAAGTGTAGCTACACTGGCCTTGCTCTCCCTCCCTCCTTCTTCCTCCTTCTCCTTCTTCCTCTCTCTCTCTATCTCTCTTTCTCTCTGTCTCTGTGTGTCTCTGTCACTATCTTTCTGTCTCTGTTTTTCTCTTTGTCTCTCTCTGAGACTCTCTCTCTCCCCCCTTCCCTCCCTCCTCCTCTTCTCTCCCTGTCTTTCTCTCTTTGTCTCTGTATGTCTGTTTCCATGCCAATTCAATGAAATAAAAGCTCTGTCTGTGCCTTCTGGCATATTTTTTGGGGGTGAGGCAATTGGAGGGGACCCTACTTGTCCAAGGTCACCCAGCTAGTAAGTGTTAAAGACCAGACTTGAGCTCAGGCCTTCCATAATCCAGAACTGGTACTCTATCCACCATGCCATTTAGTTGCTGCCCCCCCTTCTGAATATTAGCACACTTGCATAGGTAGATGCCCTGCAGTCAAGAAGCACTGAGTTCAAATCGAGACTCAGATAACTACCACCTGAGCAAGTTATTAACCCCTACTTTGCTTGAATTTTTTCATCCTAAAATGAGGATAATTACACCTACTTCCCAAAGTTGTTGGGAAGATCAAATATAAAGCACCTAGCACAGGACCTAATACATAATAGGTTTTTTATAAATGTTGTGTGAGGTAAAAACCCAGGTACCCTTCTCTATTTAAGAACTCTGGACCCAAGAAACCCATTCTGACCTGACACTACTATATGGGGTCAGCTCAGTCCGAAAGCTGAATTGGAAGTTTGAAAGATCCCAGAAGAACACAAGTTAATTCAAATATTGATCTATCATTCTGACCTGAGGAAGACCAATTAAAAGGGGAAGAACCAGCGGTATAAGAGTATCCCATATATCTTGAGGTGGGGACCCCTGTAGTCTTCCAGGGTTGGACAATAAATTGAAGGATCAGTTCAAAGTCTGCTACATTTCAATCTATTTTAGAGATGGGAATTATATTAAAATGTCAAACTGATTTCCATCTACTGTTTAGGTAATTTAGTGTGCTTATCTTATCTCCCCCAAAAGATTGGAATTGCTTTAGGGTCAGGGGTCATGTCTTCTACTTTCCAATTGTACCTTGGAATATAATGCCAAGCACAAGATGAAAGCTAAATAAATGTTGACTGAATGATCAACTGATTTCACTGAAAAACAAGGCACAGAGAATAAGAAAACAGAGGCAGCACTATTGACCATATATCAAAGTCAAATAAACATCCTTATCTTGTCACCTTTTAGGGGCTGACCTGATTAAAAGGAAAAGTTTTCATATTATGTCCTGAGAATCAATAAATCAAGCAAGCTAAGTAGAACTATATTTTCAAAAACAAAAACAGTAAAATGTTATCCCTGGATGAAAGGTAACTGTATCAGCAACTTGAAATGTAAGTTTTCGTAACCTTTTCTGTGCGGTGGACTCTTTTGACAATTTGGTAACTGCTTTCTCAGTCATCAGATTGACCCCTTCTCAGATTCATGGTTTTAAATGCATAAAATAAAATACAAAGAATTATAAAGGAAACCCATTATATTAGAAGATTATCAAAATATATTTAAAAAATAAAACAAGGGTCAGCTAGGCAGTGCAATGGATAGAGCACCAGCCCTGAAGTCAGGAGGACCTGAGTTCAAATCTTACCTCAGACACTTAACACTGACTAGCTTGTGTGATCCTGGGCAAGTCACTTAACCCATTTGCCTCATCAAAAATTAATTGATTAATTAATTAATTAAAACAAAAAGAAATAAAAATTCACCAACTTCCTGGACTCCAGATTAAGAACCCTTGGTAGAGGATATTTCTTCTGGAGTCCTGGAGACACCAATAAGAGAATCAGGCACCCAGACTAACATGCATTTCTACAGAAAAGAGGATGGTGGGAGAAGGAACATTGTCATAAAAGGGTGAGGAGAAAGAACTAAAATAAGAAAAGATTGTACCAGCAGAAGCTGAGCAAAGTGTTGACTGATTGAAAGATGATGGAAGAGAAGGTGAAGGAAGAGTTAAGAAAGAAAAAGTCACTATAATTTTGGGAGGGAGGATGTCTCAGCTGGAGAAGGGAAGGAAAAGAAGCAATGGGCTTGGGCAAGAGGAACAAAGCTAAGCCTTGAATAATGGTGGTTTTTCCCCAAAGAAGGAAAAGGAAGTGAAGGATAAAGATGAATGGAACTGAATTTTCCCCTGGCCTGAGACTAGCTTTTTTAGAGAAGGAAATGAGCTCACTGAGTGTCTCAGGAGATGGAGTCAGGCACAGAGTCAGGAAGACCAGAGTTCTATTTCTCTCTCAGATAAACACTGGCTATATAAACCTTCATAACTCACTTAACTTTTCTCAGACTTGGTTGTAAAATACAATTGCATTTTGTAATAATTGTAACAATATGTCTGTAAAATACAATTTATAACACCTATCTATTGGAGTTGCTATAAGAACCAAATGATATAATATTTACACAGTGCTATATAACTGGTAGTCAAGGGTGAAAATATTCTTTAATTTGTATTCATTTTGCTCAGTCCTCTCTTTGGGTGCAGATGGCATTTTTTTAAACCCAGGTCTATTGAAATTGCCTTAAATCACCTCATTGTTTAAAAGAGTCAAGTACATCGCAGTTGATCATCATATAATCCTGCTGCTGTGTACAGTGTTCTCTTAGTTGTACTCATTTCACTCAGCATCAGTTCATGTAAGTCTCTCCAGGCCTCTCTGAAATCATCCTGCTGGTCATTTCTTACAGAACAATAATATTCCATAACATTCATATACCGTAACTTATTCAGCCAATCTCCAATGGATGGGCATCCACTCAGTTTCCAGTTTCTGGCCACTACAAAGAGGGCTGCCACAAACATTCTTGCACATACAGGTCCCTTTCCCTCCTTTAAAATCTCTTTGGGATAAAGACCCCCTAGAAACACTGCTGGATCAAAGGGAATGCAGTGTTATAGTTCTTTGGGTATAGTTCCAAATGGCTCTCCAGAATGGTCAGATAATTTCACAACTCCACAAACAATGCATCAGTGTCCCAGTTTTCTCACATCTCATACAACAATCTCCATTATTTTTTTGCTGTGATTTTAACCAATCTGAGAAATGTGAAGCGGTACCTTGGTTGTTTTTTCATATGACAATAAATGACTTTAATTTCATCATCTGAAAAAGGTTGAACAAAGGATTCTTTTGTCTTTCTTTTTATTCTCATCAAGCTACACTTGGCCTGGAACAGAGTAGTCAGTCAATTAACATGTATGAAGCATCTACTATGGGCTAAGTACTGAGGATACAAAGAGAAGCAAAAGACAGTCCCTGCCCTCAAAAAGCTCACAATCTAATGGGAGAGATGACAAGCAAACTAAATATATAGAAACAAGCTATACACAAGATCAACAGAAAGACATTAAGGAGGGAAGGCATTAGAATGAAGAGTAGGGAAAGTTTCCTGTAGAAGGTATCTTAATTGGGACTTTAAAGAAGCCAGTAGGTGGAGATATGGGGACTTAATCATTTTTTCCCCCTAAAGTGACGTAGGTGACTAAGGTGAGAGACATCCTCGGCCTGTAGCAGTCTGGACAGTGTTTCTTAAGAATCTCTGACATGGCTTTCTGGCCAGACTAGTTCCATGGTCTTCATGGGTCTCAGGGGGACCTGTTGAGACATAACATGCATTTCAGAAGTCTGTGTGGTCTCTGACTAGAAGGGAACAGTGATAGAGAAGAAAGAAGATGGGACTCTCCCTGAGAGCCTAACTAACTAGACAGGAGGCAGCTAGGTAGTATAAAGTGAGTGGGACGGGTAAGGCCTTGCAGCTACAAGCCCTGCATCTGTGGCTAAGCCACCCAGGAGCGTTCTCTCACTGTGACTTTCCTAAATCCATGGAACAGCTTCGGATGTGGACTAAAACCTCCGTCTCTCCGGCAGGAAGGGCTGAGAGAAAGCAGAACAAAATCTAGATGGTTTCCCCTCTCCCTTCCTCGCCCTTGATTGTTTCTCAGTTCTGGCCTCGGCCCCCAGGAAGTAAATGTAATCGTTCCAACGCAAACCTGGAAGTCATTCAATCCAGAATCCCTAAAGTCAAACCTCCCGAGCCTGCGGGAGAGCTAGAAGGGATTTTAGGCCTAATTTGGGATTAACTCTAATTTCCTGAGCCTACACTGCATCTGGGAAAGAGTGAAAGAGGAGAACTGTTTGCGGCCGGGATTCATCCAGACGTGCTCATGGAAAAGCACAGAGACTCATGAGACCAGCAGTCTTTCAATTCAATAAACATTTACTAAGCATCTACTTTGTGCCAGGCACCGCGCTAAGTGGTGGGGTACAGAAAGAACTAAAGGGCCTCCTTGCCCTCCAAGAGTGTGCAGTCTAATAGAGTTTAAAGCTGGGAGGGATCGCAGAGACCAGAGTCCAGCCCTCCCACAGAGAGAAAGAGGCCGAGGGAGCCCACGGTCAAACACGTCTGAGGCAAGGCCCGCGTCCCCGGCTCGGGGACACTGCCAGCGCCCAGCGCAGGCTTTTATCCCCCGGACTGCGGGGGTAGCCTGCTGCTGCTCCGCCTGCCTTGAGCCTCGCCCTGCGCCATCTGTGGCCTGCTCCGCTATTCTCTAAGATAAGTCCTCACTGCGGATGGATCAGTGCTTACAGGATCAAACGCGGAAGGATGCGTCTGGCGCCCAGGGCTTCTTAGAGCTCACCCCTTCCTGCCTTTCCAGGCTCTCTTTGTGCAGCCTCCTCCTAGTTCCGTGCGCGAGACACCCTCTCTAGTCTGTAACTATCTCCCTCCTCTACTTCCACCACCTCTCCTGTGGGGCGCCTCCTGTGGGGCGCCTCTTGTGGTGCGGGGTTTGGCGCCCAATGAGGGCACGCGCCAAAGCTGTGAAGAGCCCGTCATGGCAGTTCTCTTTGGCGGAAGGGGGATTTAATCTAGGGAGGTTACGGACCGAATGAAGGGACACAAGAGACACTGGGAATGGTGAACATCAAATGGAGCGGGAGAGTATGGGAAAAACGTGTTCCTTGAGGCAGCTAGGTGGCGCAGTGAACAGAGCGCCAGCCCGGAAGGCCTCCTGAGCTCCTGTCTCAGGTCAGGAGTTCAGTCTGACCTTCGACACTTAACACTTTCTGTCGGTGTGACCCTGAGCAAGTCACTTAACCCCGATTGTGTCAGGAGGAAAAAAGCATAGCGGAGTTGTGGGAAGGGCTATACAGCCGAGACAGTGCAATGGCTCATTGACCCCAAGGAAGGTGGCCGCCGCCGCGGGCTTACAGGGAAAATGTAACCGCAGGGACTTGACGGATTTCTGACGGGGCACGGCAGGGCGGACTGCTGGAGACCTCTGAAGAGGTGGGCGTCAGGGTCCGACTTAACTCGGATCTCAGACTGCATGACCGGCCCTCAGGGTTCGACCGGGAGCTAACTGATCTCTGTCGGAGCCTGCTCCCTGCCTGTCTCTCTTCCTTGCACTTCCGGGGTGGGTTATTAGCTAATTATAACCGGTTCCACGCCAAGTACCGAATCTTACAAAACAAAGCCCAGCGCGCACCAGATCCAAACCGGAAAAAGTGTCATCGCTAGTCCTGGTTCCCACAATATCGATTACGGCGAGCACTAGGCGGATTGCCGTTCACTATTATCTGTTCAGGGAACAGAGCAGGGAATTTTTTTCTGAATAAATTGATTTGTGTTTTTTCAGAGAAAATGAGATTTGTTCCTAATCGAAGGATGTACTGACCCCAGAAATGACGCGATCGCTTACTTACGGGAATATCTAGTGCGCAGGCCCACGACTAATCGTTTTACCGCTCTTTACACACCTCTCCTTCGATCCTTACAACAGCCGTGTAATATGGTGCTGCACATAGCATGCCCATTTCGCTGATGTGGACTGAATCCCACCCTGATTGAGGCCTTTCCTGGGAAGCACCCATCTGGAATTTAGCTTTTTAAACCAGGAGCTTGGAGCTGAAAATGCGTGTTGGGGTGGGCTTTGAAAGAGGTAATCAGATTGTTGCCTCTGGTAGAGTAAGAAAGCTACTTCGCCGTTTCTTTTCCTTCTTTGTAAACAGCCTGTCCTCAGTAAGTGGACAGGCGTCAGCCAGCTGGGAAAGAAAGGTGGGCTTCACCACTGCTGCAGGAGACTTCTGGGCTTGCTTTTGGCAAAGATGAGCCGACTGGGGGAAGCTGTCCCTAGTGCAGCTGGGGAAAGATTTGGCCAACCAGGCACTTCAGATTGCACCGCTGAAAACTGCTGCTCGGAGGACTTTGGGCAAGTCTTTTTTTTAATAATAGCTTTTTATTTTCAAAACACATGCAAAGATAGTTTAACATTCACCGTTGCAAGAACTTGTATTCGAATTTTGCTCCCTCTTTTCTCCCCACCCAGGCTGCAAGTAATCCAATATAGGTTAAACACACACAATTCTTCTAAACTTAAGCATTGCCCCACACCTAACACTATATAGCAAGGTAAGGTCGAAATGGGTCCATGACTTAAACATAAAGAGTGATATTACAAGCAAATTAGAAGAACATAGCATATTTTACCTCCCAGATCTGTGGAGAAGGAAGGAATTTGTAACCAAAGAAGAATTAGAGATCATTATTGGACACCAAATAGATAATTTTGATTATATTGAGTAGAAAAATTTTTGTACCAACAAAAGGAATGCCAACAAGATTAGAAAGGAAGCAATAAATTAGGAAAACATTTTTACATTTAAGGGTTCTGATAAAGGGCTCATTTAAGATAGAGAATTGACTCAAATTTATGAGAAATCAAGCCATTCTCCAATTGATAAATGGTCAAAGGATATGAACAGACAATTTTCAGATGAAGAAATTGAAACCATTTCTAGTCATATGAAAAGATGCTCTAAATCACTATTGATCAGAGAAATGCAAATTAAGACAACTCTGAGATACCACTACACACCTGTCAGATTGGCTAAGATGGCAGGAACAAATAATGATGAATGTTGGAGGGGATGTGGGAAAACTGGGACACTGATGCATTGTTGGTGGAGTTGTGAAAGAATCCAGCCATTCTGGAGAGCAATCTGGAACTATGCCCAAAAAGTTATCAACCTGTGCATACCCTTTAACACAGCAGTGTCTCTACTGGGCTTATATCCCAAAGAAATACTAAAGAAGGGAAAGGGACCTGTATGTGCCAAAATGTTTGTAGCAGCCTCTTTGTAGTGTCCAGAAACTGGAAGCTGAGTGGATGTCCATCAATTGGAGAATGGTTGGGTAAATTATGGTATATGAATGTTAGGAATATTATTGTTCTTAAGAAAAGACAAACAGGATCATTTCAGAAAGGCCTGGAGAGACTTACATGAACTGATGCTCAGTGAAATGCCCAGAACCAGGAGATCATTGTACACAGCAATATCAATATTATAAAATGATCAATTCTGATGGGTGTGGCTCTCTTCAACAATGAAATTATTCAGATCCGTTTCAGTAATCTTGTGATGAAGAAGAGAACCATCTACACCCAGAGAGAGAACTGTGGGAACAATGTGGTTTACAACTTTTCACTCTTTCTATTGTTTGCTTGCATTTTGTTTTCTTTCTCAGTTTTTTTTTCTTTCTTGATCCAATTTTTCTTGTGTAGTAAACTGTATAAATATGTATACATACATTGGATTTAACATATATTGTATTGCCTGCCCTCTAGGGGAGAGGGTAAGGGGAAGGAAAGGAAAGGTTTCCTATAGAAAGTGGGATCTTAGCTGAGCTGTATGTACTCATACAGTACATGAGTACTGAGATTCTGAAGCAATTTGTCATTGTTGCTTCTGGTTTGGGAGTAGGGTGGGGAGGAATAAGGGAGAGAAATCCTCTTCCCCTAAACTTCACTACAAAGTGAAAAAGAGGAATTGCACAAGGGCTGATAGTCCCTAAAGTATGTCCAGTTTGCCTTTATTGGCCAAGAGGACAGCTGCTCAGGATGTCCAGATTCCTTCTCCACCCTCCACCCCCCATACAAGGTCTTGGATAATTGCCTGGAGCACTTGAAAATTGGTGATCTGTCCAGGGTCACACAACCAGTACATAGCAGAGGCAGAATTTAAACCCAGTTCTTCCTCCCACCATGCCTTGGCTACCTCTTGTTCCTTCACTCTGTGTGTTTAAGATGTTTCAACTTATAAAATACAAATTCTTCAGGTAAGGCACTGTTTCTTTGTTATCAGAGGCAGCTACTGTTGAAGTATATAGAGCTTTAAGTGACATAGTAGATAAGAGTGCTGGGCCCAAAAGTCAGGAAGTCTCATGTTTCTGAGTTCAAATCTGGCATTCACTAGCTGTGTGACCCTAAGCAAATCACTTCACCCTGTTTGCCTCAGTTTCCTCATCTGTAAAATGAGCTGGAGAGAGACATGGCAAATCACTTTAGTAGCTTTGCCAAGAATATCCCAGATGGGGTCATGAAAAGTCTGACTGAACAGCAACCACAAAAGGAAATCTGAGTTCAAATTTTGCCTCAAGACATTGACTAGCTATATTAACCTCTATTTGCTTCAGTTTCTTCATATATAAATTGGGGATAATAGCAGTACCAATCTCCAACGATTCTTTGTGAGGATCAAATGAGATGATAATTATAAAGCTAGGTCTGACCTAGCTCTCTAGAGAGCAAGTATTTATATTGAGGTTTTTTTTTTGTTTGTTTTTTTAAAGGCAGTTTATGAGGGTAGTGACTGTGCATCATTTATAGGATAATAATTCTGTTGGCTCTACAAAATGAGGCTCTTGAGGCAGGCAGTACTGTAAAGTGAAAGAGCTATAAATGTTTATAGCATTGTTTAATGGATATGGGAGATTATTTTTTGTGGTATTCTATTACACAGAATACAACCTATATAATACATCTTGGTGAGTTGCTATGGCCAAAACCACTCATTACTACTTGGCCAACTGTTGGGGATGGGCTTTTCTAAATTTAGGATAGATTGCCTATGTCAGTTTATATCAGGCTTAAGGTCCAGGAAAAATAACATTGGTTTTGGAATCAGAGGGCCTAGGTTCAACTATGACTCCTGTTCTTACCTCTTATGAGATCCTCGTGGGCAAATCACTTTTCCTTTCCGAGGCAATAGTTTAAATGTGAGAAAGGGCAAAAAAGGAGGCATGTATTGGATGACCTCTAAGATCCCTTTCTATTCTAAATCTGGGTTCCCATAATCTTATGATTAGTCCCATAATCTATTAAAAAAAAGTTTTCTGTTTTTTAAAAAAAACTTTTTGAGATAATGATGAAGAAAAGGACAAACACTGCCATTTCAAGATAGAAGGATACTATTTTCTGAGATCTTGTCATTTGATGTCTCATTCAAACATATCAGAAATCTTAAACCTTAAGTCCAGCTTTAGTTTAATTTCAAGAGCTTGTGCTCTGCTGAAATAACCTTTAAGAGGCAGAATCTGAGAATTTTAGAAAGGGACTTTAGGGATCATCTCAACCAAGTTTCTCATTTTAGAGATGAAGGACTGACTCCCAAGGAGATGAACTGTCTTGTCTAAACTCACACAAGTAGTAAGTGCCAGAGCCAGAACCCAAACCTAGGATTTTTGACTCCAAGTCTTTTTTTTATTATTATTATAGCTTTTTATTTACAAGATATATGCATGGGTAATTTTTCAACAATGACAATTGCAAATCCTTTTGTTTCAACTTTTCCCCTCCTTCCCCCTCCTCCCGCCAGATGGCAGGTTGACCAATACATGTTAAATATGTTAAAGTATATGTTAAATACAATATATGTATACATATCCATATTTTGTTGCACAAGAAGAATTGGACTTTGAAATAATGTACAATTAACCTGTGAAGGAAATAAAAAATGCAGGTGGACAAAAATAGAGGGATTGAGAATTCTATGTAGTGGTTCACGCTCATTTCCCAGAGTTCTTTCTCTGGGTGTAGCTGGTTCTATTCATTATTGAACAAATGGAACTGATTTGGTTCATTTCATTGTTGTGGAGAGTCACATCCATCAGAATTGATCATCATATAATATTGTTGTTGAAGTATACAATGATCTCCTGGTCCTGCTCTTTTCACTCAGCATCAGTTCATAAAGGTCTCTCGAGGCCTTTCTGAAATCACCTTGCTGGTCATTTCTTACAGAATAATAATATTCTATAACATTAATATATCACAATTTATTCAGCCATTCTCCAATTGATGGGTATCCACTCAGCTTCCAGTTTCTAGCCACTACAAGGAGGGCTGCCACAAACATTCTTGCACATACAGGTCCCTTTCCCTTCTTTAAGATTTCTTTGGGAGATAAGGCAAGTAGTAACACTGCTGGATCAAAGGGTATGCACTAATTTGATAACTTTTTGAGCATAGTTCCAAATCGCTCTCCAGAATGGCTGGATGAATTCACAATTCCACCAACAATGTATCAGTGTCCCAGTTTTCCCACATCCCCTCCAACATTCACCATTATCTTTTCCTATCATCCTAGATAATCTGAGAGATGTGTAGTGGTATTTCAGAGTTGTCTTAATTTGCATTTCTCTGATCAATAGTGATTTAGAGCACCTTTTCATATGACTAGAAATAGTTTCAATTTCTTCATCTGAAAATTGTCTGTTCATATCCTTTGACCATTTATCACTTGGAGAATGGCTTGATTTCTAATAAATTAGAGTAAATTCTCTATATATTTTGGAAATGAGGCCGTTATCAGAACCTCTGACCGTAAATATGTTTTCCCAGTTTGTTGTTTCCCTTCTAATCTTGTCTGCATTAATTTTGTTTGTACAAAAGCTTTTTAATTTGATATAATCAAAATTTTCTATTTTGTGATCAAATAATGATCTCTACTTCTTTTTTAGTCACAAATTCCTTCCTCTTCCACAGGTCTGAGAGGTAAACTATCCTATGTTCTTCTAATTTATTTATAATCTCATTTTTTATGGCTAGATCATGAACCCATTTTGACCTTATGTTGGTGTACAGTGTTAAGTATGGGTCAATGACAAGTTTCTGCCATATTAATTTCCAATTTTCCCAGCAGTTTTTGTCAAACAGTGAATTCTTATCCCAAAAGCTGGAGTTCTTGAGTTTGTCAAACACTAGATTATTAAAGTTATTGACTATTTTGTCCTTTGAACCTAACCTATTCCACTGATCAACTAGTCTATTTCTCAGCCAATACCAAATGGTTTTGGTAACCACTACTTTATAATATAATTTTAGATCTGGTATAGCTAGGCCACCTTCATTTGATTTTTTTTCATTAGCTCCCTTGAAAGTCTTGGCCTTTTGTTCTTCCAAACAAATTTTGTTGTTATTTTTTCTAGGTCATTAAAATAGTTTTTTGGGGAGTCTGATTGGTATAGTACTAAATAAATAGATTAGTTAAGGTAATATTATCATCTTTATTATATTTGCTCACCCTATCCAAAAGCACTTAATATTTTTCCAATTGGTTAGATCTGACTTTATTTATATGGAAAGTGTTTTGTAGTTTTGCTCATATATAGTTCCCTGATTTTCCCTTGGCAGATAGATTCCCAAATATTTTATACTATTGGCAATTACTTTAAATGGAATTTCTCTTTGTAACTCTAAATGTTGGATTTTGTTAGTGATATATAAGAATGCTGATGACTTATGTGGGTCTATTTTGTATACTGCAACTTTATTAAAGGCATGGATTATTTCTAATAGGTTTTTTTAGTAGAATATCTGGGGTTCTCTAAATATACCAACATAACATCTGTAAAGAGTGATAATTTTATTTCCTCATTATCTATAATTCCTTTAATCTCTTTCTCAATTCTTATAACTGAAGCTAGCATTTCTAATACAATATCGAATAGTAATGGTGATAGTGGGCAACCTTGTTTCACTCCTGATCTTATTGGGAATGGTTCTAGTTTATCCTCATTACCTATGATGCTTACTGATGGTTTTAAATAGATGCCCCTGATTATTTTTAAGAAGTAGTTTTTTTTAATAGGAATGGATGTTGGCTTTTATCAAATGCTTTTTCTGCATCTATTGAGATGATCATATGGTTTTTATTAATTTGGTTATTTATAAAGTCAATTATGCTAATAGTTTTCCTAATATTGTTGAACCAGCCTTATATTCCTGGTATAAATCCTACTTGGTCATGGTGTATTATCTTGGGGATGATTTTCTATAATCTTTTTGCTAATATTTTATTTAAGATTTTAGCATCAATATTCATTAGGGAAATTGGTTTATATATTTTTTTCTCTATTTTCAACCTATCTGGTTTAGGTATCAGTACCATGGCTGTGTCATAAAAGGAATTTGGTAGGAGCCCTTCATTCCCTATTCTTTCAAATAGTTTATTTAACATTGGAGTTAGTCTTTAAATGTTTGGTAGAATTCACATGTAAATCCATCTGGTCCTTGGGGATTTTTTCTTAGGCAGTTAATTAATAGCTTGTTCTATTTCTTTTTCTAAAATGGGGCTATTTAAGCAATTTACTTCCTCCTCTGTTAATCTGGGAAGCCTATATTTTAAAGGTAGTCCTCTATTTCATTTAGGTTATCAAGTTTATTGGCATAAAGTTGAGCAGAATAATTCTTAATTATTGCTGTAATTTCCTCTTCATTGGTGGAAAGTTCTCCTTTTTCATTTCTAAGACTGATAGTTTGATTTTCCTCTTTCCTTTTTCTAAGAAGCTTTACCAAAGGTGTATCTATTTTATTGTTTTTTTTTTTCATAAAACCAACTCTTAGTTTTATTTATTAATTCAATAGTTTTTTACTTTCAATTTTATCAATTTCTCCTTTTAACTTTAGAATTTCAAGTTTAGTATTTGATTGGGGGTTTTTAATTTTGTCTTTTTCAAGCTTTTTAAGTTGCAAGTCCAATTCATTGATCTTCTCTTTCTCTATTTTATTCAAGTAAGACTCTAGAGTTATGAAATTTCCCCTCATTACTACTTTCACTGCATCCCACAAATTTTGGTATGTTGTCTCATTGTTGTCATTCTCTTGGGTGAAATTATTAATTGTTTCTATGATTTGCTGTTTCACTCATTCAATCTTTAGGATAAGATTATTTAGTTTCCAATTACTTTTTGGTCTATTTACCCTAGTTTTTTGTTGAATGTAGTTTTTATTGCATTATGATCTGAAAAGAATGCATTTACTATTTCTGCCTTTCGGCATTTAATTTTGAGGTCTTTATGTCCTAATATATGGTCAATTTTTGTATAGGTTCCATGAACTGCTGAGAAGAAAGTATACTTCTTTCTGTCCCAATTCAGTTTTCTTCAAAGATCTAGCATACCTAACTTTTCTAATATTCTATTTACCTTTTTAACTTCTTTCTTATTTGTTTTGTAGTTTGATTTATCTAGTTCTGAGAGTGCAAGGTTGAGGTCTCCCACTATTATAGTTTTGCTATCTATTTCTTCTTGCAACTCTTAACTTCTGCTTTAGGAAGTTAGATGCTATATCACTTGGTGCATATATGGTTATTATTGATATTGCTTCATTGTCTGTGCTATCCTTTAGCAAGATAGTATTTCCTTCCTTATCTCTTTTAATTAGATAAATTTTTGCTTTTGATTGATCTGAGATGAGGATGGCTACCCCTGCTTTTTTGACTTCACCTGAAGCATAATAGATTCTGCTCCAGCCTTTTACTTTTATTCTGTATGTATCTCCCTGCTTTGAATGTGTTAACTGTAAACAATATATTGTAGGGTTCTGGCTTTTGATCCAGTCTACTATACACCTCTGCTTTATGGAAGAGTTCATCCCATTCACATTTACAGTTAAAATTGCTAATTCTTTATTTCCTGCCATCTTATTATCCCCAGATTATGCTTTTGTTTTTATTACCCTCCTTACCCCTCTCCCCAGTGTTAAACTTATGGGTACCACTTGCCTGATGTAGCCCTCTTTAGAATCCCTCCCATCCACTTAGAATCCCTTCCTCTTTCTTATACCTTTGCCTTATTACTCTTTTCCTTTTCCCTTTTCCTCTCCCACTTTATAATAAGGTGAGAGAAGTTTCTCTATTAAACCAAATATATCAATTATTTTCTCTCTCAACCAAATCTGGTGAGAGTAAGATTCATATAATGTTCCTCCCCCTCCATAAATTCCCTCAGATATAATAGGTTTCCTTTGCCTCTTTGTGGGTTGTAGTTTCCCTCTTTTTATCTTCCCTTTTCCCTTTTTCTGATACTATCCCCTTTCCATTTCTATTTCCCTTTTTATATTATATCAGTAAAATAAAATTATACATGCACTTTTTATGTATGTCTGTAACAAAAATATAGTTCTCAAGAGTTCTTTTTATCTTTTTCTGCTTCTCTTGAGTCCTATAGTTGGAGGTCAAATTTTTTGTGTAGCTCGGGTTTTTTCATTAGAAACAAATGGAATTCACCTGTTTCCTCAAATGACCATCTTCTTCCCTGGAAGAAAATGCGCTGCTTAGAAGGGTCATTTATTCTTGGCTGCATTCCAAGTTCTTTTGCCCTTCGGAATATCATATTCCAGGCCCTTCAATCCTTTAATGTGGAAGCAACTAGATTCTGAATGATACTTATTGTGGCTCCTCGGTATTTAAATTGTTTTTTTTTTTTTTCTGGCTACTTGTAATATTTTTTCCTTAGTCTGATAGTTCTGGAATTTAGCCAGACTATTCCTTGGAGTTTTTATTTTAGGTCTCTTTCAGAAGGTTTTTGATGAATTCTTTCAATATCTATTTTACCCTCTGTTTCTATAACATCTGGGCAGTTCTCTTTGATAATTTCCTGTAAAATAGTGTCTAGGCTCTTTTTTTCATCATAATTTTCAGGAAGTCCAATAATCCTCAGATTATCTCTCCTAGATCTATTTTCCAGGTCTGTTGTTTTTCCAAGTACATATTTGATGTTTTTCCTCTAGTTTTTCATTTTTTTAGTTTTGCTTTACTAATTCTTGATGTCTCAATGAATCATTCATTTCTAATTGTTCTGTTCTGATTTTTAATGAGATATTTTCTTCATTAGCTTTTTAAAATTTCTTTTTGTATATATCCAATTGAGTTTTTAAATGAGTTGCTTTGCTTTATGGAATTTTTTTTCCATTTCATTAATTTTTTTGAACCTGCTGTGCAGTTCAGAGGCTGCCCTAGGAAGAGTTCTGCACCAGAAGTGTTTCTTCCCTGGGAAGCACTGTGCTGCAGAAGTTCTATTGCCTAGGGCAGAGCTCCTCCCTCCCCTCCCTGCAGATTTGTGGCTGCCCCAGCAGAGCCCCCCTGGGGATCAGAAGTGTGACTGCCCTGGGCAAAAGCTCCATGCTGCAGAATGTGACTGCACAGCTGTGCTGTGGTCTGTGCTGAGTCACTCTGGTGCTGGGTGGGTGTAGCCAGATACTGTTAGGTTCTGGCATTTTGTAGTACACTCTACCTTTGGCTTTAACTTCTCTGCTGATCTATTGCTTTGCAACCAGAGTAGAGCAGCCAACCTGTGGTAGAATCCTCCCTATAAAATCTCCACCTGCACAGAGACCGACTTGTCTGCTCAGTGTATTAGCCTCCGGTTCTGCCTCCCTGTCTGTGCTGCCCTGTTTCCACTGATCAGGACAAACCTTTTCTGGTGATCTTCCAGATTATCTTCGGCTGGTAATTTATTGTACTCCCAATATTCATGGATTTTAGCAGTCATGCATTATTTCTGAGGCTAAATTTGGTAATTAGTATGAGAGTAGAAGGGGAGCTTAGAATGATGTGTGTGTCTTCTCAGCTATCTTGGCTCCAACCTGACTCCAAGACTTTTTGCTATATCCCCATTGGCTCTAGGGCTACTGCTATTTGTCATGACTGAGGCATGGATATACAGCCTTAATTAAAAATAACTATTCTTTTAGCAACCTGGTTCTAAGACGAAATATCTGCCAATGATGTTTTCTAGGATAAGAGTATCACCAGATAAGAGTAGGTACCAAAAATTGGGGGTTTGATCATGTGAATAACTCATCACAGCCATTCTCTTTGACAAAAGGTAGATTTATTTAAGGGAATAGGTTACATACAAAATGAAGGGATACATAGACACCGGAAATGGTAAATATGAAATAGTGGGAGAGCATATGAAAGACAAGTTTCTCAGCGGAACTCACAACTATCCAGTAGAAAGGGAGCACCCCATGAGATTTGGGCATGGCTTTAGCTGGCAGGTTAAATCCTGAAAGGGACTAGCACCCTAAAAGAGTTATCTGTAAGGAGAAGTGGGGTTGGGAAACATAGTGGAGTTAGGGGAGGTACCACTTGGCATGGAGTGAGTAGGGAGAAAGACATCACAAGGCAGAGTATCCTGGCAGACTGACCCCAAGGAGAGTAGTAGCCATGGGATGGTCCATAAGTAGATCTTTCAGGGAAAATTTAAGCTCAGGGAAATGACTGGGATTTCTGAGAGTGAGTTTCAGGAGTTTGATATTAACTTGGATGACTGGGTGACTCCTTCAAAGAGCTAAACTGTTCTTTATCAGAGCCTTCTGCCTGCTTGTCCTATGGACCAATTCCTCTGCTAATACACCTAACACTAAAGATCTCATCACCCTGATTTAATTTTTTCAAAGAAAGAATTTTCTCAGTGTCTTGTCAAAATTTATTCAGAGAAAAATTTTAGGGAAGAAGGGATATCAAATGAACATGTACAATTTTAGGAAGCATCAGATAGAAAGTGGAAAACCAGTGAATCAAATTAAGGACCCTTCACTTTACCCAACAAATAAACTTGAGAGACAGAAGAAGTATTCGTTTCTATTAGAGGAACATGCAGAGCAGTAAGGTATTTAAATACTTATGATATTTACTTCTACACAGAGTTTTTACCAGGGGAGGTTATAGGGAGTGAGCCTTTAGAACTTAGTGAGTCTCCCTGTAGGGGGAGTTGTCAGTTGTGCCTTGGTCCTTTCCCAAGTTCCCTTTGGATCATCAAGGAGTTCCTAACCAGGAAGAGGAGCAAGGGGATTTTCCAGAGAGCGAGACTTTCAGTGAATAGGATCAGGCCAGTGACTAGCAGCTTCATCTGGTGGTTAAACTGATATTTGTCTTCTCTATTCCGCAGTGCTTTCCTGAGAGAGAATCCTCTCCCTGAGTTCTATCCCCTCCCTCTTCTTCCTGGGCTGGTCCTGTATCTTCCCCTGTGCTTGTGGGTCTGTGACTTGTTCCCACTACATTTCTCACCTTTTTGTAGGTCTTCCACATTGCCTTCTCTCCGAGGGTGGGTAATGCTGTTGTGGTCGTGGTTCAGTCGTTGGCTTGTGGACTGCTCTTTGTAACTGAGGACCACAGCATGCCAAGCTGCCCTGGGGTTCTCTTGGCAAAGAGACATGGCTTGTCATTTCTTTCTTTAATGGATTAAGGAAACCATAGGTTAGATCACTTGCCCAGGGTCACACAACTTGTAAATGTCTGAGGTCAGATTTGAACTCAAGTCTTCCTGACTCCAGGCACAGCACTCTGTCCACTGAGGCATTTAGCAACTGAGAATCATTGTAACCATATTCTCTAATGTTAGTTCTTCCCTTCTTTCTCTATTTTCTTTACTTTTTTTAAAATAATATTTTATTTTTCCAAATGCATGCAAAGATAGTTTTCAACATTCATCTTTGTAAAACCTTGTATTCCAAAGTTTTCTCCCCCTTTTTCCCTCTTCCCAAGACAGGAAGCAATCTGATACAGGTTAAACATGTGCAGTTTTTCTAAGCATATTTCCATATTCGTCATGCTGCACATAAAAAAAAAAAAAAACAGATCAAAAGAAAAAAAAATGAGAAAGAAAAAAAAGCAAGGAAATAATAACAAAAAGGTAAAAATATTATACATTGATCCATATTCAGTCTCCATAGTTCTCTAGATGGATGTGACTGGCACTTTTTATCCCAATTTGTTGGAATTGCCTTAAATCACCTCATTGTTGAAAAGAGTCAAGTCCAAAGTTGATCATAAAATAACCTTGTTGTTACTGTGTACAGTGTTTTCCTGGCTCTGCTTACTTCACTCAGCATGTTAAATATGAGTTTATCCAGGCTTTTCTGAAATCAGCTTGCTCATCATTTCTTATAGAACAATAATATTCCATTACATTCATATACCATAATTTACTCAGGCACTCCCCAACTGACTCCATTTCAATTTTTTTGCCACTACAAAAAGGGTTTCTACAAACATTTTTGCACATGTGGGTATGATCTCTTTGGGATACAAACCCAGTAGAGATACTGCTAGATCAAAGCGTATGCACAAGTTTTGGTTTGTGATTTAAAAAAATGTTAGTTTTTATTTTTCAAAATAGATGCAAAGATAGTTTTCAACATTCATCCTTGCAAAATCTTGTGTTACAAAATTTTCTCCCTCCCTCCCTTTCCCCCCTAGTAATACAATATAGGTTAAACATGTTATGCACAAGTTTTATAGCCCTTTGGGTATAATTCCAAATTGTTCTCCAGAATAGTTGTTTCATTCTGATATTCTTCCTGAGGTCATTTTACCGAAGATGAAGACCTAAACTGAAAGCCATGACAGCTGAATAGAGGAAGGACTACAGCTAAGGTCTCCTAATATTCCTGTCCAAATAACCTAAAATACCTCTTTAAATCAAATTCTGGAGAAGCAGAATCAACAAACAGTTGGGATGAGATGTTTTTCCAACTCAAGACAAGTGAGGAAGTCTGTGACAGCGGAGTGTAGGATGGCCCAGAAGAGCTCAGTCTCTGCAGCCCGTGATGGGCCTTAGAGGTACTTGGAACAGCAGCAGCAGTTTCAGAGCTCTCAGTCCAGAGACAGTAAATGGATTAGATTAGTCAAGTAGTCAGAGATTATAGGAGACTTCAGGGCTAGCTCTCGGTACATTATCAGGTGCTGTTCAGCAAGACCATTACACATCCCCAGATCCAGATCACAGTCTCAGAGCTGAGAGGAGGGCTAAAGTTTTTGGCAACAAGGATGCCCTTGCTAAGTAAAGAGCAGAACGGCGACTATAACTCTCCCAAGTTCACACCACGCTAGAAGCACTGACCACTAACAAATCCCCAGAACTAGCTGTGAAAACAGCTGCATGAAAAAGCCTAAAGCTTGGTACAGTGTTATCCATGCCCTGCAGGTGAGCAGTGACCGGCTATCTTTTTTTTTCCCTTCTTTTTATTATAGCTTTTTATTTATAAGATATATGCATGGGTAATTTTTCAGCATTGATAATTGCAAAACCTTTTGTTTCAATTTTTCCCCTCCTTCCCTCCACCCCTTCCCCCAAATGGCAGGTTTACCAATATGTGTTAAATATGTTAAAGTATAAATTAAATACAATATATGTATACATGTCCAAACAGTTATTTTGCTGTACAAAAAGAATTGGACTTTGAAATAGTGTACAATTAGACTGTGAAGGAAATAAAAAATGCAGGCGTACAAAAATAGAGGGATTGGGAATTCTATGCAGTGGTTCATAGTCATCTCCCAGAGTTCTTTCGCTGGGTATATCTGGTTCAAATCATTACTGCTCTATTGGAACTGATTTGGTTCATTTCATTGTTGAAGATGGCCATGTCCATCAGAATTGATCATCATATAGTATTGTTGTTGAAGTATATAATGATCTCCTGGTCCTGCTCATTTCACTCAGCATCAGTTCATGTAAATCTCTCTAGGCTTTTCTGAAATCATCCTGCTGGTCATTTCTTACAGAACAATAATATTCCATAATATTCATATACTGCAATTTATTTAGACATTCTCCAATTGATGGGCATTCACTCAGTTTCCAGTTTCTGGCCACTACAAAGAGGGCTGCCACAAACATTCTTGCACATACATGTCCCTTTCCTTCTTTAAAATCTCTTTGGGATATAAGCCCAGTAATAACACTGCTGGATCAAAGGGTATGCACAGTTTGATAACTTTTTGAGCATAGTTCCAAATCGCTCTCCAGAATGGCTGGATGAATTCACAATTCCACCAACAATGTATCAGTGTCCCAGTTTTCCCACATCCCCTCCAACATTCACCATTATCTTTTTCTGTCATCCTAGACAATCTGAGAGATGTGTAGTGGTATCTCAGAGTTGTCTTAATTTGCATTTCTCTGATCAATAGTGATTTAGAGCACCTTTTCATATGACTAGAAATAGTTTCAATTTCTTCATCTGAGAATTGTCTGTTTGTATCCTTTGACCATTTATCAATTGGAAAATGGTTTGATTTCTTATAAATTAGAGTCAATTCTCTATATATTTTGGAAATGAGATCTTTATCAGAATCTTTGACTGTAAAAAATGTTTTCCCAATTTATTGCTTCCTTTCTAATCTTATCTGCATTAATTTTGTTTGTACAAAAACTCTTCAATTTGATATAATCAAAATTTTCTATTTTGTGATCAATAATGATCTCTAGTTCTTCTTTGGTCATAATTTTTTTTCCTCCACAGGTCTGAGAGGTATATGTTCCTTCTAATTTATTTATAATCTCATTCTTTATGCCTAGGTCATGAATCCATTTTGACCTTATCTTGGTGTATGGTATTAAGTTTGGGTCAATGCAGCTATCTTTTGTGAATGACCCTGTAGTGGGACAGGGACTACAGTGTGCCTGGTGCTGCTGCCACTCATCCCTGCTTTATATCTGGGGACACACTGTAGGCTGCAAAGATCTGGCATCAAATTGATTTCCAAACCAAAGAGAGATATGATCAAATCTGCATTTTAGGAAAGTCAACTTGACAGAGACTTCAGGTAGAGAACCACCAGTTGTAGTGTCAGAGGAGAGATGATGTCATAAAAGAAAAGTGTTGAAATAGTAAAATATACAATTATTGACCACTTATTGGATATGAGGGGGGAGGAAGAAGTAGAGGATGACCCTAAGTTTGGGCCTGGGGGTTTGGGATGGTGGTATCACTCTTGACCATAATTGGGAAGTTAGAAAAGGGGAAAGTTGGGCATGGGGAGTAGAGATATAATGATTTTTGGACATGTTGAATTTAAGATGTCTATAACACATCCAGTTTCAGATGTCTAAAAGGCAGCTGAAGATATGAGACAAAAAGCCTTAAAAGAAGATAGGGCTGGTCAAGTAGATCTGAGAATTAGTTGCATATTGTTATTTAGTCATGTTCTACTCTTTGTGACCTATTCATTTAGGGTTTCCTTAGCAAAGATACTGGAATGGTATATAATTTCTTTCTCCAGCCTATTTTATAGATGAGGAAACTTGCCCAGGTTCACACAGCCATAATATCTGAAGCTAGATTTAAACTCAAGTCTTTCTGACTATAAGACAAGTACTCTATCCACTTTACCATCTAATTCACCCTGGTATAATTGTCATATCTACATAGAGATGATAATTGAAATCATGGAAGCTGAGCTGATGAGATCCTCTAGTGAAATAAAACATTTTAGGAAAAAGAGAAGATGGTCCAGTACAGAACCTTAGGGGAAATCCCACCATTATTGAATGAGATGCAGATAAGGTCCAGCAAAGAAAACAGAAAAGCCATCAGACAGGTGTAAGGAGAACCTGGGGAGTACAATATCATAAAACCTTAGGAGAAAAGAATTTCAAAGAGTAGGTGGTAATTGACAATAATAAAGGCTTCAAAAACGCCAATAGATTCTGAGAACTATGGACAGGTCAGAAGATTTGGCAATTAAGAAATCATTAAGATAGGCCTCCCACCTCTAGAAGCCTTCTTCCAAGTAGCCTTCAAACAATAAGTTCTTCATTTAGACACACCTATCACACACCTCAGTAGCTATCTTAGGATAAACCACAAATTCCTTAATGAACTGGCATTCAAAGCTCTCCAATCTGTCTTTCTACCCTTATTTCACAATACACTGCTTCGTCCTCTCCTCATTCTAGCCAAACTGAACTACTAGCCTGATCTTGTCTTGTATTTCCTCCATTCATTTGTATACGTCAGTTCTCATACCTGGAATTTAATCCCTTTTCACTTTATGTCTATTGAAGTAATTTTCTTCCTTGAAGGCCAACTTTGTTTCACAGCAGTGGTAGTAGCAACACTAAGACTCTTGCCATGTAGGGTAAATTTGTTTTTCTCTAAAAGGCAAGGAACCTGCCTTGAAAACTTAGCTGATCCAGCACACTAAGACTGCAGTTATTGACAAAGTTTCTAAGTGACCCACAGCATGAAAAGCCCTGCCCCATCAGGAGTCAGAGATTCTCCAATATTATGGAATTGCTACTTGGTGATTTTCTCTCCTCCTCCTCTCTGTCTGTCTTTGTCTCCCTCCCTCTGTCCCTTCCTCTTCCCCCCCTCATTCTGTCTCTGTGACTCTCAGCACATTTATTTGGTATCAAGATAACTGTTGTACACACAAAGCTACTTCTCCATCTCTCTGTCTTCCGCTCTGCCCTTCCTAAGCCAATCCAAAGTCATTTGCAAGAAAAAATGCTCACTTGGGTTATCTTGGGTATCCTCAGCTTTAGTATCATAGTCTACCTGGAATGGGAAGTTAGGGTGATGGGTCACTTCAGCTTCCCTCTTTAAGACTTTTTCTGATCATTCTTTATTGAGGTTTAACATCTGCAGGATAAGTGGAGTCCATCCACCAGAATAATCCCCTTGGTGGTGGTGGTAGTGATGGAGGGGTCTATACAAAGGCCTATCTTTTCTCTCCCAAGGAATTAAACTTACTTTCCCTATCCAAAATTAATACCCCCTCCCAATTAATCACCCAGAGTATTCCCACTTGACCTCTCCTAATACTGATATCATTCACTCTGTGCTTGGAACACTTTTCTACTAGGATGCATGGGAATGTGCTGATTCCTAAAAACAAAATCTATGATTGAAACAATTCTTTATTCTTACAGTACCTTTGGACAGATGGCTCAAGGTAGCAACTGTCTTGAATACTGATAGCTTCTTAGCAGTGACCAAGGGATAAGTGGGGGCCTTTCTCTGCCTTCTCCCCAACCTTAGAGAGCCTTAATCCAGGATGATAGTGAGCAGCCTGGGCTGTCTCATATATGCCAGGAAAATCCTGGTATGGGGGAGCCCAGCCCAGCACTCCTGAAGTGACCAAAGAAGTAACCCAGTGGAGAAGATGCCAGGGCCAGGCCTGATGGCACAACACAAGGGGTACAGATGGGACCAGACAAGTGTCTGGAGGACTCGGCTGGCTGGAATGATGGTGTACAAGGAGTGCTAACCTTGATCATTAGGTTTGGTAGCTCCACAGATCATCCCTTGGAGCACAGGATCACTGGAGCCCCAGCATCAGTGCATGGGCTTCAGGTCCTCTCTATGCTAAGGTGGTGGGTGAGTAGGAGAAAATGCAGAACCAGTACCCCCAAGTTTACAACTACAGCTCAGAGACTGATGTCCCAAAACAGACTAGCCTGAAGGAATGGTGCAGTTTGCCCCTGGAGGCCCCTGGGCCTCAGCCCACAGCAACACTGGGGAGCCCATTTCTCTCTAGGTCTCCTGGACAAGCCTGAGATTCTGGCCAGCTCCAGCACCGCAGGGGAGAGGCACTTGCTACACACTCCAGGGAACCCTCTGTAAGTACAGTGTAGGGATGGCAGCTTCTTGTTCTCCTAGAGCAAACTGTTCCCTGCCCATTGCTCTGGGCCTCTGATTAGTTGGTCAGGGGGGTGGCCAATATCCGCAGCTACAGCTGAAGCTGCATCCCCAGACCCTGGTAAGCAGCCCCCTCGGACTCCACCAAGAGCAGCCCCCATCTTCTCCAACGGAGGCACTTAAGAGCCGGGCCAGAGACCCTGTGGTGCTGCCCCAAAAGTTTCTGTCCTCAAGGAGCTTGCAAACTAATGAGAAGGGACCACATGCAGACAAGCAGGTACAAAGATGGCAAAGTAATGGATAAACAGGAAATAATTAACAGAGGAAAGAAACTAGATGTAAGTGGGGTTGGGGAAGATGTCTGATTTAAAAAAAAAAAAAAAAGAAAAAAAAAAGAGGATTTTAGTTGGGACTAGTCAGGGAAGTCAATAGTCAGAAAGAAAAAAAAGTGTTCCAGATTGAAACACAAGGGGTGCTAAGGAATATAACATGAAATAAGATTAGAAAGGTAGTTTGGGGCCAATTTGTGGAGATTTTTACATGCAGGACTAAGTCTTATTCTAGACATAATAGGGAGCTACTGAAGGCTTTTGAGCAGGTATGTTACCTATTAACTATTAACTACCTCTTTAACCACTATGTTAACATATTAAAATGCCCTTTTTTTAGTTGAACTGAAAATATTGAGCAACAAATATTTTTTCAGTATAAAGAATGTAAGTATAATAATATATAATAAAAGTATAAATCTAGACTTAATGAAGTTTTTTTAAATCCCAACAGCTTTGTCAGTATTGAATCAAACTTTTAAGAAATACTTCATGAAAAAAGGATTAAGAATAGTAACTAGACTTAAAATAGAGAAATACCTTACCTCTGTTTAAGAACATAATCTTTCTCATTCCCCAAGGGAAGAATGTATTGATCTGAGGAAGGAGGTCCCTTAATTACTTATATTACCTGTGGCCAGTTTATATTGGGGATGGGAGGATTGGAAAGAGCTTTTGAATTGTTGTTGTTGTTGTTAGTCCTTCATTTTCGAAGTAAACTAATCATATCCTAGGTGACATTTTTTACTTTCTAGTGAATTGGATTTAAGTTAGGCAGAATTGTACAAAGTAGTCAGCTTCACTCTCTCTTTCTGAGTCATCAAAATCTAGTGGCAGAACACTGGTGTTGGCCTAGGATGTAGTGGATGACCTTTGATGTCTGATCAAGCTACAACTTCACAGCATCTGCTTCAGCTGCCCTCATGGCCATTAGAACAAAGTGTTCTCATCTGTTTCATCAGGGAAAGTCTTCACATGCTTGGTGGTCACAGAAGGACTGTTTTAGGAGAATGATTCTACAAGATTAAGTGAATATTGTTCAGGATTGACTAAGCAAAAAGCTAACTTTTACCTTACCTTAAGTTGTGCAACAATATTTTGTCATATAGTGAAATTTTCTTTGATTAAGATTCCTTTGAATGTTATTTCAAAAATATTTTGTGGTAGAGACACATATCCTAGAGCATTAGGGGATACTGAATTTGGATTGATTTATAATATTTCTTTCTCTCTGTCTCTGTCTGTATCTCTTTCTCTCTCTTTCTCTCTCCTCTTTGTGCCCTTGCTACCCCCCACTTGCTCCCCCCTACCTAGAATAATGCATCAATTTAGAATAATAATTACAGTAATAACAATTGTTCTTTGCACAATTAGGCCTGTAACACAGAGTACAGGTTTTTTTTTCTTCCAATACTACTTTGCATCTTTTTTTGGTCCTTATTATATTTTTTCTTGAATTATATTTATTTTTGTTTGGGTCATATCTATCATTTTTATTAGATTAGTTTTTTAAACGTCTGTATTTTTAATACTTGAAAATAATAGGTGTAAAACAAATGCCAAAATGTAAACAGTTCACTTGCCTCCTTCTTCATAAAACTTTTTCTCTGAGATACCTCACTGGAAGTACTTACTTCTCTCTCTTCTCCATGTACAATCAATGAATCAATTGATCTATAAGCATTTTTTGTCTACTGTGATATTACATATTTTATTGTAATTATTTTCCATATATCTCCCCCCAGTAGAGTGTAACTCTTGCTTCTGTTAAAAGTACCATTATCCTTCCAGTCATCTGGACTCAGAATTTTAGTCATCCTTTTATTTCACCCCCACTCCTGCTTCTATGTCCAAATAATTCCCAAGTTCCATCAGTACTATCTCCAGAAGACTGTATCACCTTCTCTTCACTCCATCATCAGCCCCTACCTGGCTTCAAACCTTCATTAGCTCTCATATTGGCTAATGTAAAAGCATCCTAATTGCATTTCTCCCTTTTATTACCTCCCTTTCTAATTTTCCCTTTATACAATTGCCAAAAGAATATTTCCAAGCCATAGATTTGACCACTTTACACTCCCACTCAAGCATCTTCAGTGGCTCTCTTTGCTTTGGGAATAAATTCAAGCTTTTCAGCTTTTCAATTAAGGTCTATTCTAACCTATATTTTTAGCCTTATTTCACATTACTCTCCTTCATACAATTCTCTAGTCCAAGAAAATGACTATTTGCTGGTCTTTGAAATCAGCATTATATCTCCTCTCCCCATCTTTTCCGTGCCTAGTTTTCCATACTTCTTCCTGCCCCCACTCTACCCCATATAATCTTAGACTCTAGCTTCTTTCAAGGTTCAATTCAGGGGCCACTTTCTATGGAAAACGTTTCCTGATCCCTTTGTCAGTGTCCTATTTGTTCTCCAGTGATAACTATTTAAATGTTTGTATATTTTTCCCTCCCAGCAAAATTTAAGATGCTTGAAAGCAGAAATCATTTTTTCTTTTTCCTTTTCTTCTTTTTGTATCCACTTAGTAGGGGTGATATCCACTTAGTTAGGTGATGCAGTGAATAGAGTGCAAAGTGCAAACCTAGAATCTGGAAGACTTGAGTTCAAATTTGACCTGAGATACTTACTAGCTGTGTGACCCTGAGCAAGTCATCTAACCCTGTTTAATCTAGTTTCCTCATCTGTAAAATGAGCTGGAGAAGGAAATAGCAAATAACCTCCACTATTTTTGCCAAGAAAATCCCAAATGGGGTCTTGGAGAGTTGGACCAGCCTGAATACTACCACCATCCACTAAGCAGAGGTATTTAATAATTGCTTCTTGATTGAATTCTGTCTCTTTAAGCCTATGGTGATGTTCTACTTTAGGAATTACCTGGAAGAGGACCATCTCTCTGTGTTATGGCACTCTGTAGAACATTAACCTCAGTTTCTCCATCTACAAAGGGAGAGAGGTAATAATACTTTTACTACCTATTAAAGGGTTTGTTGTGAGAATTGTTAGATGGTAAAAGTGAGATTCTACTATACTGTGAGCTCCTTCAGGACAGGAACTGTCATTTGCATTTCTTTGTATCCCTAGTGTTTAGCATACTATATGACACACAGCAGGTGTTACAATGCATATTGACTGTCTGAATGAAATATTTGTTGGATTGGATTGAATTGTTTTATAATCCTATAAAAATGAGTTGTTGCCTTAGAGATTGCCTTCTCATGGGAACTGTATGTACCTTGTAGGTATGTGTTTTTTCATATTGCATCCTTGAGAATAGGAATTATATTTTTGCCTTTCTTTGTATCTCTTGTGCTTATTTAGCACCCTGCCTAGCACATAGTGTTAGTATTTATGCTATTTTGTTTGTTTTATTATTTACCAAGAACTAGTTTTTAGTAGGAGGGCCAGCTATATAAGATTCAGACTTCACTATTCTCTGATCAGGAAGTCTTAGTCATAAAAAAGCAAGAGGAAAGAAGAGATGGAAGAAATATCATTCAGTATGAGAAGAGTGCTGGACTCCAAGTGCAAGAAAACTGAATTCAGATTCTGGCTCTTCTACTAATGAATTACCTATTATTATTAAATATTATACCTATTAATTCTTTAGCAATTTACCCCACCTTTCTAAGCTCAGCTTCCTTTTCTATAAAATAAGATGAACTTGAAGCTCCCCTTGAGCCCTGGCATTCTATGACTTTATGGGAATTTAGGAGGAAAACCAACCAATCTACAGTGACCACAAAGTTAAAATCCTGAGTTCCAGTCTGTCTCTGACACATCCTAGCATGTAATACCAGTGTATTACAATGTATCAGTGGCTTAGGAAACACTCTAAAACTCTAAGCCAAAGTGCAAGTGCTGATCTTCATTTGAAGAGGAATTTTCCTTTTTTGGAGCCAGTCAATAAATAGGAATTGTGCCAGGCACAATGCTAAGTACTGGGTATATAAGGAAAGGCAAAAGAGAGTTCTTAAGAAGCTCACATGAGATAAATTTTCAAAAGGAAAGGCATTAGAATTAAGGGCGTTCCTTTTCTTCAATGAAATCATAGATCTGGGCCAACCAATCCATCAGTAATAATAATAGCAGACATTAAGTGACTCCTACCAACCAATCCACCAATAATAGTTGATATTTATATGGGACTTTAAGATTGTCACTTTTCATACTTATCTAAAATAAGAAGGTAGCTTGTGGTAAAAAGGATAAAGCTTTGGCCTTTGAATCAGAAGACCTGCCCCAGACACTTCCTAGCCCTGTGGCCCTAGGCAAATCACTTCCTTCTTCTCTCCATCATCATCATCACTATCACCACCACCACCCTGGGAAGTAGCTGCTTCAAATATTATCATCAAAGATCATTATCACTCAAAGAGTGATTTTCCTGGCATTATGTAGCTACTGTCAGAACCAGGATTCTAAGCAAGTGCCTACTGGTCCAGCATGAGTGTTTTTTTAATTAGTATTTTTTTTTCCAATTACACATAAAAACAATTTTCAACATCCATTTTTTGAAAGATTTTGAGTTACAAATTCTTCTCTACAAATTCTTTTCTGTCTTCTTCCCCCTTCCCAATATGGCAAGCAATTTAATATAGGTTATACATATACACTCGTAAAATATTTCTATATTAATCATATTATAAAAGGGAAAAACACATGAAACAACTTCTCTCAAAGAGTAAATAATATGCTTTGATTGGAATTCAGATCCCATCAGTTCTTTCTCTACATGTGGATAGCATTTTCCATTATGGGAATTTTCTTGGATCATTGTATTTCTAAGAAGAGCTAAGACTGTCATAGCTGATTATCAAACAATGTTACCATTAACAATATTGCTGTTACAATGTACAATGTTCTCCTGGTTCTGTTCACTTCACTCAGCATCAGTTCATGGAAGTCTTTTCTGGTTTTTCTATTATTATTTTCTCATTATTTCTTACAGCACAATAATATTCCATTACTTTCATATATCACAGCTCGTTCAGCCATTCCCTGACTGATGGGCATCCCCTCAATTTCCAATTCTTTGCCACCGCAAAAAGAGCTGCTATAAATATTTTGTACATGTGGGTCCTTTCCCTTTTTCTATGATCTTTTTGGAATACAAACCTATTAGAAGTATTGTTGAATTAAAGGGTATGGATCTCTGGACCCTCCTTCTCTTAATCAATAAATATTTATTAAGCACCTACTATGTGCCAGATTGTTATTTTGTTCTTTGTTCTCTAAAAGTACCAACATCAGGAAAATGATACCATGACATGCAAGTAAATTCAATTTAAGTGAGGGAGGGCTGTGCAAGGTCACCTGCTTTACTTTCCACTCCAGAGACATTTGGGTCCAGGGGCAAGATGTGGATCAAGATGACTAGAGATAAAACTGTTGATAACCTTTAACTCAGTAATACCACTATTGGGTCTGTATCTTACAGATATCAAAGGAAAAAGAACAATATCAACAAAATATTTATAGCAGCTCATTTTGTAATGGCAAATATTTGGAAATTGAGGAGAATGGGAAAATGGCTGAACAACTTGTGATATATAATTGTGATGGAATATTATTGTGCCATAAGAAATGATTAGCAGGATATTTTCAGAAAAACCTGGGAAGACTTATATTAACTTATGCAAAGTGAAGAGAGAAGAACCTGGAGAACACTGTACACAATAACAGCAGTATTGTAATGATGATCAACTATAAATCTTATCTACTTTAATCAAAATAAAAATCCAAGACAATTGCAAAGGACCCATGATGAAAAATGATATCTATCTCCAGAGAGCAAACTAATGAAGTGAGTGCAAATTGAGGATACTTTTAAAAAGTTTCTTCATTTTTCATGCTTTTTTTTGTTTTGCAACATGGCTGATATGGAAATGTTTTGCATGACTTCACATGTTTAAATGATATCATAGAACTTGTCTTCTGAGTGGGGAAGAAATGAATGAGGGGAGGGAGAGAATGTAGAACTTAAATTAAAAAAAAATTAATGTTTAATTGTTAGTGGAACTATGAACCTGATCCATTCATTTGAAGAGCAATTTGGAATTAGGCCAAAGGACTATGAAACTGCATAGCCTTTGATCCAGCAGTATCTCTATGGGGTCAGTATCTCAAAGAGATCATAAAAAAGGAAAAGGACCCACATGTGCAAAAATGTTTGTGGCAGCCCTTTTTCTAGAGGCAAAGAACTGGAAATTGAGTGGATGTCCATCAGTTGGAGAATAGCTGAATAAATTATGGTATCTGAATGTAATATAAATATTTTTGTTCTATAAGAAACGATCAGCAGCATGATTTCAGAAAAGCCTGGAAAGACTTACGTGAACTGATGATAAATGGAGTAGAACCAGGAGAACATTATACACAGCAATAAGATTATGTGATAAAGTCTGAAGGAGGTGGCTCTTTTCAACAATGATGTGATTCAGGCCATTTCCAATAGTCTTGTGGTGGAGAGAGCCATTTGCATCATGCACTCATGTGAGTGAGTGGATTGTGGGGATCATAACATAGTTTTTTCACATTTTTTGTTGTTGTTTGCTTATTTTGTTTTCTTTTTTATCTGATTTTTCTTGTGCAGTCTGATAAATTGTGGAAATATGTTTAGAAGAACTGGACACACTCTTTGCAGATGACATGATGGTATACTTAGAGAACCCAAAGACTGCTAAAAAGCTATTAGAAATAATTCAGAACTTTAGCAAAGTTGCAGGATACAAAATAAATCCACATAAATCTTCAGCATTTTTATACATTGCCAACACAATCCAAGAGCAAGAGATACAAAGAGAAATTCCATTCAAAATAACTGTCGATAGTATAAAATATTTGGGAATATATCTACCAAAGGAAAGTCAGGAATTATATGAGCAAAATTACCAAACACTTGCCACAAAAATAAAGTCAGATTTAGATAATTGGAAAGACATTGAGTGCTCTTGGATAGGCTGAAGAATATAATTAAGATGACAATACTCCCTAAATTAATCTATTTGTTTAGTGCTATACCAATCAGACTCCCAAGAAACTATTTTAATGAGCTAGAAAAAATAACAACAGAATTCATATGGAACAACAAAAGGTCGAGAATTTCAAGGGAAGTAATGAAAAAAAAATTAAATGAAGGTGGTCTAGCTGTACTTGATCTAGAACTATATTATAAAGCAGCAGTCACCAAAACCATTTGGTATTGGCTAAAAAACAGACTGGTTGATCAGTGGAATAGATTAGGTTCACAGGACAAGATAATGAATAAAAATAGCAATCTAGTGTTTGACAAACCCAAAGATCCCAACTTTTTGGATAAGAATTCATTATTTGACAAAAACTGCTGGGAAAACTGGAAATTAGTATGGCAGAAACTAGGCATGGACCCTCATTTAACACCACATACTAAGATAAGATCAAAATGGGTCCAAGATTTAGGCATAAAGAACGAGATCATAAATAAATTAGAGGAACATAGGATAGTTTACCTCTCAGACTTGTGGAGGAGGAAGGAATTTGTGTCCAAAGGAGAATTAGAGATCATTATTGATCACAAAATAGAAAATTTTGATTAGATCAAATTAAAAAGTTTTTGCATAAACAAAACTAATGCAAATAAGATTATAAGGGAAGTAACAAATTGGGAAAACATTTTTACAGTTAAAGGTTCTGATAAAGGCCTCATCTCCAAAATATACAGAGAATTGACTTTAATTTATAAGAAATCAAGTCATTCTCCAATTAATAAATGGTCAAAGGATATGAACAGACAATTTTCAGATGATGAAATTAAAACTATTTCCACTCATATGAAAGTGTTCCAAATCACTATTGATCAGAGAAATGCAAATTAAGACAACTCTGAGATACCACTACACACCTGTCAGATTGCTAAGATGACAGGAACAAATAATGATGAATGTTGGAGGGGATGTGGGAAAACTGGGACACTAATACATTGTTGGTGGAGTTGTGAAAGAATCTGGCCATTTTGGAGAACAATCTGGAATTATGCCCAAAAAGTTATCAAACTGTGCATATACCCTTTGATCCAGCCATACTACTACTGGGCTTATATCCCAAAGAAATACTAAAGAGGGGAAAGGGACCTGTGTGTGCCAAAATGTTTGTGGCAGCCCTTTTCATAGTGGCTAGAAACTGGAAGATGAATGGATGTCCATCACTTGGAGAATGGTTGGGTAAATTATGGTATATGAATGTTATGGAATATTATTGTTCTGTAAGAAATGACCAGCAGGATGAATATAGAGAGGCTTGGAGAGACTTACATCAACTGATGCTGAGTGAAATGAGTAGAACTAGGAGATCACTATACACTTCAACAATGATACTGTATGAGGATGTATTCTGATGGAAGTGGATATCTTCAACATAGAGAAGATCTAATCCAATTCCAATTGATCAATGATGGACAGAATCAGCTAGACCCAGAAAAGAAACACCGGGAAATGAGTGTAAACTGTGAGCACTTTTTTTTGTTTTTCTTCCCAGATTATTTTTACCCTCTGAATACAATCCTTCCTTTGCAACAACAACAACAACAAAATTCAGTTCTGCACATATATATTGTACCTAGGATATACTATAAGATATTTAATATGTAAGGGAATGCCTGCCATCTAGGGGAGGGGGTGGAGGGAAGGAGGGGAAAAATTCAGAACAGAAGGGAATACAAGGGATAATGTTGTAAAAAACAAAAAACAAAAAACAAAAAACCCTATGCATATGTATTGTCACAAAAAAAAGTTATAATTATAAAATTAATTAAAAAAAAAAAAGAACTGGACATATTTAACCTAGGTAGGTGGGAGGAAGAGCAGGAGAAAAATTTGGAACATAAGGTCATTTGCCAGGGTGAATGTTGAAAACTATCTTTCCGTATATTTTTGAAAATAAAAAACTATTAAAGTTTTTTTTTAAATATTGAATGTTTAAAATAAAGAGAAGAAAAAAAACGATTCCTGCCTGACAGGAGGTTACAATCTAACGGCAGAGACAATATTCAAAGAAACCTAGTTCTTTGGCCCTACAAGGGTGAAGCTCCACTTAGCAACTGCTCCGTTAGAGCCGAGAGAAGCCCGCCTCCCTCCATCCGAAGGGAGGGACTCCGCCCCTCCCGCCCCCTCGCCCTCCGTCTAAGCGGAGGAGAGCCCCGCCCCACGCAATGTAGCGTCAGGACCTGAGCCCTCCTCCCGCACCTCATCGGACTTCGGCTCCAGGCTGCTGCGTAGCGGGAACCGGCCCTCTGCAGTCACGAGCCCCAGACCTCAGCTTGGCAGTTGGCGACATGGACGACAGGATTGATAATCTCTCCGTGGTGGTGCACGGACCCGGGGACCTGCGCTTGGTAAAGCAAGAAGGGAGGCGGTGGTGGGGATCCCACTCCCTCTGATCCCTGAGCCTCCTCTCCCTAACACTCCTGGGCCCAGCACCGGCCCCTTGGCTTTCCCTGAAAACATTTCCCCGTCAGATTCTGTCTCTCCACCCCTGCCTCTCATCCAGCCCCAGAGATCTCCCCTCCACCAAGTGCCCGATTCAGCCCAGAAGTGTTCCCTCAGCCCCCCTCAACTTAGGCACACTCAATTTAGGGTCTAAGGCCTTTGGGATTGGGAAAACGGGGGGGGGGGGCAGAGTCACTCTCCCCCATGCTGACTGTAGGTGCACCCACAGGTGCATTTGCACCTCCCAGAGCGATACCAAGGAAAACAGATGAGGTTATCCCCAAGATCCCTGGCCCGTCCTTCTCTAAACACTTGATTGTCTCCTGGCCTCTAGTACTCCACTCAGTTTTCATACCCTGAACAAGGTCCCCCACTGTGGGTCATTATGGGTCGGTGGGTTCCCTCTACAGCCAATTCTGTCTTAATTCTTTCACTATTCCCTTTTCTTTGGATTTTTTCTTTTTCTACTTCTCTTGGGACTTTCCAAAGAACATTTTCTCATTCTCATTCCTTCTCCCCGGTGCTTGATTTGCTTACTGGGTATTTGTCCTTTTAGGCCCATTCCAGTCTCCCAGGCTCCTAGCTACCTTTGTTTCCCTGTCTCTGGGTGCTAAAGATCGAGCAACTGCCCATCAGCTAAACTTAGGCCAATCCTCCCTTCACTTGAGCTCAGGTTGCTCAAGATCAGCAATCATTCAGATCAGAGGGGGAAAACTCTTTTTAGCACTTTAAGGTTTACAAAATCCTCTTCCCATAACTTAACTCATTGAAACAAGTTCAAGAGACAGTGGTCTCTTGCCAGTAAGTGTCATTCCAGACTGAGAATCCAGATGTCTTTTACCTAAGTGCTTTTTAACTATGCCCCACTCTTTCCCTTAGTGCCTTTTGTGCCTTTGAAGAAAATAATCACATTTTGATTTTAAAGAAAAATTTAGAGTTTGTTGTATCAAACCCCAGATTGTCTTTTTAGGGCTTCAGTTTCCACTTTGAATCTGGACTCATGTGATCTAAGGTCATTTGCAGCGCTAACAACTTACTGTTTTGTGATTAATAATTAGAGAGATGTTCCTTGAGATATTGGTATAGAGAGAAATAAAGTGTCCCCAGGGTAAGTGGTCAAACTAGTTCTTTACTGAATTCACAGCCAACATCATCATTGACCCATAGTGTCCAGTACCCTGCCATCTCAACCTTGTGTTAGATGCATTGTGGTATGGTGGATGGAACATTGGACTTGGAATCAAGATAACATAAATTCCATTTCACCTTAGAACTTGGAAAAGTCACTAAACATCTCTGCCTCAGTTTCCCCATCTGTAAGATCAGGAGGTTAGATTATCTGATGGCCTTTTAAGTTTCCATCTAGCTCTGAATCTCAGGTTCCATATTCTAACTGATAATATTGTTTTAATATTTTGTTTTTCCCCTATTAACATGTAAAAACATTTTAACATTCATTTAAAAAAAAATTGAGCTCCAAATTCCCTCTCTTCCTTTCCCTACATACTCTTTGAGAAGACAAGCAATTTGATACTGGTTTAACATGTGCAGTCATGGAAAACATTTCTATATTAGTTATATTGTGAAAGAAAACACAGATCTGATACTATATTCACAAAGAAGAGAGTTTGATATTCACTTATCTTTCCCTCCTCACTCCCCCCTCCCCCTCCCCAATAGTCCTTCAGCTTTGAAGGCAGAGATTAATACCACTATAGTTACTTTGCCACCTTTCTTCTAGAACAAAGCAGAAGAGTATGAGGATGGGCTGTGTAGGATACAATTCTAGAATGAACTTTTGTATCTAAATAAATGTGAGACAGGCAACTTTGTAAATAGGGAAGACCTGAATAGAGAGTCCCATCCTTTAGACATCTACTTATCCTAAACAGTGCATTGAGAAAGATTCTCAATAGGAATTCCTTACAGTTATGAAGAATCATTTGGTTATGCAAAATGTAGAGATCAACATTTCATGGAACACCTGAGTTTTTAGTGAGAAGTATCGAAAGAAAGGCTGGATTTGGGAATGAGAACGCCAGATTTTGGATCTTTCTTCTGTTAATTACCTGCGTAACTTTTGGGCCATTCACGTCATCTCTCAGGCTCTGTTTCCTCATCTGTAAAAACAAGCCACTTGGATTAGATAATCTCTTCTATCTGTCTCTGGAATCTTCTGTTCTCAAGCTGGTTTCGGTGGTGGTGGTTTGCCCTTCATTCTTGAAGAGCACAGTGAGATGCAAGTGAATTGGATTTAAGTGAGGGAGGGCTGTGCAAGTCACTGCCTCACTTTCCCCTCCAGAGACAAATACCTGGAGATACTCCTGAAGGAGTTGACTGAGAAACACACAAAGAATTTATAAACAAGACCCAGAGAAGAGATCCAATCGGAAGCTCAAGGCCAGTGTTGTAAACACAACCACAAATTAGATATTAGTCCCATTGGTTTCCCTTCCTACATGAAACAAAGAAGGCTTCAGGACCAAAAGAGGATGGATGGGCAGGGGCAAAATGTTGGGAAACAGGCCCAAAGGCTTCTGGAGACGTGGGCAAAACAGATAGAGTCAAGCAGTTTACAAAGAGGTTTCATTTCACATAGAGGCTGGGAAAAGCCTATCTAATTTAAAATGTAGAACTTTTAAATCTATAAGATTATTATCTGCAGTAGCCAGAATTCCTACACCAATAAAATCACAGGTTGGTGATCTTAATAGCTGTGAGAAAATCTTAGACTTAAGAGAGATTTTTAAACATTATCTAGTTATTTTTCCCCTTTTTATTTTGAGGAACATTCTGGCCTGGTAGCTTAGGGCTGGCCTTGGGAATCAGGACAGCCAAGGTTTTTGCTCTATTTATTGACATATACTAACTAAGAAAGTGTCTAAATGTCTCATTGCCCCAGGCTACTGTTTAAATTACAGATTAATTTTTCCTTTACCTTAGCAAAGGTCCATATAGCCAGTGAAATAATAATAATAATGATTATGGCAACAATAAAGTGACTAGCCTTTATGTATCTCAAATGAGATATTTGTAAAAATGAGGACAGCCAATGAAAGTGCCTGAATTTGGAAGATGAGTGTCATGTAGTAAGAACAGAAAGGAGTCCAGTATCACTGGAATGAAGAATACATGTGGGATGGAAGTATGATGTGTAAGACAACTGGAAAGGTAGGTGGTGGTGGTGGGATAGGGTTATGAAAGAGTTTGAACATAAAATAGGATTTTGTGTTTAATCCTGAGGACAATAGGGAGCCACTGGAGTTTATTGAGTGAAGTCTTAGAAAGATCACTTTGATAGCTCAGAGGAAGATGGATTGGAGTGGAGAGGGACTTTTGGCAGGTGTAATCAGCAGGTTATTTCAGTAGTCCAGTCTCAAGGAGGCAAGGGCTTTGTACTAGGAGAGAAGACTATGTTGTAGAAACATAATAAGGGTAAAATCAACAGGACTTGGCAACAAATTGGATTTAGGATATGAGAGAGAGTGAGGAATCAAGGATGACATTTGGGTTTCAAGCCTGGGGGATGGTTGAGCCCTTCATAGTAAGAGCAAAGTTTGGAAGGGGAGAGATGAGTTTAGTTTCAGACAAGACATGTTGAATTTATGTTGTCTACAGAATATCTAGTGGGAGATATGCAATAGGCAATTGGATGAAAGGTAGATGGGAATATGGAATTCAGAGTTTAGATCTGAAAAAGTAGATTTGAAAATCATTGAATCGGTGAGAACTGATAACATCATCAAGAGAAACAGGGAAAAGAGAAGGGCCCATGATAGAACCCAATAGAACAATCATGATTGTCGGGCTTGACCTGGATGCAGGTCCAATAGAGAATCCTAGGGAGTGGTCATATGGGCAGGAGGAGAACCAGAAATTTTAACCAAACCAAAAATTTTGGGAGAAAAAAGTATCATGGAGAAGAGAGTGATAGACAAAAAGGTTACCCAGAGGATGAGAATGAGGGTTGAGAAAAGGCTATTGGATCTGGCAATTAAGTATCATTGGTAATTTTGGAGATAGTTCCAGTTGAATGGTGAGATTGGAAGCAAGATTTTAGGATCAAAGACAGGTGAGAGAAGAGGAAGAGAAGGTATTTGTTGAAGACAGCTTTCTCAGGGAGTGTAACTACAAAAGACAGGAGAGCTATGGAATGATAGTTTTTGGGGATGGAAGGATCAAGTGAGGTGTTTTGAGGATGGGTAGATGGACATACTTATTGGCAGTATAGAAGTAGCTACTGGACAGGGAGAGAAGATATTTTAGAGAATGGGGATAATAGAGGAGGAGGTTTGCTGGAAGAGATGGCATAGAACGGGATAATTTGTGTAGATAGAGGCATTGAGTTTTAGCAAATAGAAGCACATCTTTTGTGAGACAGGTGAAAAAAAGAGATAGTGGTAGAAGGTATTGGGTGATTTGAGCTACAGAGGAGAAAATGTAGCTTTCAAAGAATGTATTCTCCCCCCCCCCCAATAAAATATGTAGTATTCCTCAAGGTCCTAAGATCCTCCAGGAGAGTAATTCTTTTCCATCATGGTCCATTTGATTGCAGGTTGACTGAAAAACAACTGAATAACAACAACAACAACAAAATCACAACACTAAATTCAGAGGCAGGATAGAAGATAAAAAAAGTTTAATTATCAGCTCATGTGCCTTTGCTAGGTAACTAGCAGATCTGCAGAAAAAAAGAAGATGTACTTACATGTAGGGTTTCATACAGCTTTCACATTACAGATAGCAAAAAACTTACTATGTAAGGCTGTTCATCTATTTTCCTTATTTGGGAGGTAAAATAATGACAAGATTGGGTGGTTTGCTTGAGATTCAAGCTTCGGTTATAGTTTATTAACCTTGTCTCTTGAATCACCTAAAATCGTGGCTGTTCTGTTGGGGATTTTTTTCTCTGTAGTTGGTGTCATCAGATCATCTTGGTGTGGAGCTGGAAATACAGTTTAAGACTAATTTTTTTTCCTAGCAAAAGATGTTTCCCCCCCCCCAAAAAAATCATAGCATACAGGTTTTATTTCTTTCTTTCATAATTCTTAGCTGAGAGGGTGGGGGAGGTTTGGGATACTTGAAAAGAGATGAAAAGGTTTGGAAGTGTCTCTGTGAGGGCCCAGTTGAAACTGAATAATATAAATTTGTAATGGAGCCAGTTAGGATTGTTGCATAATTTTTGCCACCTTCATTCAGTAGTACATGTGTAGAAATAAAGATTATGGATGATGGGAGTGATCCAAGGCTGAGGTGTGGCAGGATATAATTGATATGATAAGAAGACCAGGGACTCTAGAGGAATATAGAGATGAACCTGTTCACCAAGAGGTCAAGTTGGGGGGGGGGGGAATTGTGCTAATACAGGAGTGACAGATTAGAAGAGATTTGAGAACTCAAGAGATTGGAGGTCACAGTGTGAACAAAGCAGGGCTTGGTATTGGCAAGTAGTAGACTAGAATAAGAGAAATTCAGAGTTTATGAACATGGAGGGGATATATTTATTTATGCATAGTCCTTATATTTGAGAGAGGTGAGGGGTTTGAGTATTAATACGTATGTTGAAGTGCCCTAGAATTGAGGTAGGAAGTGGGGGAAGAGATAAAAATGGTGAGCCAGTTGTTGAATAATTGAGGAGGTTAGAATGTCCCCTGGGGTCTGTGGACAAAACAGTTATCAAGATTTTGACTGGGTAATAAATGGGGATTGTGTCAACTATAAAGAAGAAATTCCTGAGTGGTAGAGGCAGGGGCAGCTAGGTGGTGCAGTGGATAGAGCACCAGCTCTGAAGTCAGGAGGACCTGAGTTCAAATGTAGCTTAACACTTGCTAATTATGTGACCCTGGGCAAATCAGTTAACCTCAAATAGGGGAGGGGTAGGTGTAGTGAGAGAGACAACCTGCAAACAATGATATTATAAATAAGTTATATCCAGGATAAAATGGAAATAATCAAGAGAGAAAGCACTAGAATTAAGAGATAGGAAAAGGCTTCCTGTAGAAGATGGGATTTTAACTGAGGGAAATGGGGATGGAAATGAAAAGGGAAAGTATCCCATAAAAATGCCTGGAGTGGGAGATAGAGTGATTATTAGTTATTTTCAAGCAAATAATGATTTAACAGAAAGAAAGGGTAAGGGAGCAAGGGGAAAAAGGTTAAGTTGATGTATGTGGAGGCAATTATGTAGGGAAAACAGCAAGAATAGATTGAATTGTAAAAGAAAAAGTGAGGAACACGGAACCCATTGGGTTTATTGATATTTTATTTAACTCTTAAAAACACAGCAAGGTAAGAGATAATGTCCAAACATTTAAAGTGATTGAAGTGTCTAACCATAAATTTAATCTAATGAGTAGCCTCTAGGCTCACATGGTATCTGGGGAAGGAGAGATTTTTAACAAGGTACAATTAGAGGAGCAGCATGGATGCTTTTTTTTTTGGGGGGGGGGGGAAATATGGAAGACAGCATGAAAATAGAGAAGTATGGACATTGGCTTAGCTGACTCCAAGGAGGTTTTTTTTCCCCCTTCAATAGTATTTTATTTTATTTTTCAATGTTCATTTATTTTTCTTTTTAAAAAAAAATTAATAACTTTTTATTTTCAAAATACATGTAAAGATAGTTTTAAACATTTACCCTTGCAAAAGGTTGTGGTCCAAATCTTTCTTTCTCCTCTAAATAGCAAGTAATCCAATATAATCAACATCTATTTTTCTTAAGATTTTGTGTTCATTTCTTCCCTTCTCTCCCCTTCCCCAAAACAGCAAGCAGTCTGATATATGTTAAACTTGTACAGTCCTTTTGGACATATTTCCCTATTTGTTATGTTGTGTAAGAAAAACCAGACCAAAAGGGGAAAAAAAAAATTGAGAAAGAAAAAGCAAAGGTGACAAAAAAAAATTATGTTTCAATCCACATTCAATCCACAATTCATAGTCAATGTCTGGATGTGGATAGTGTTTTCTATCACAAGTTTTTTGGAATTGTATTAAATCATCACATTGCTGAAAAGAACCAAGTCTATCATAGTTGATCACATAATTTTGTTGCCATATGCAGTGATCTCCTGGTTCTGCTCATTTTACTCTGCATCAGTTCATGTAAGTCTCTCCAGACCTCTCAGAAATCCTCCTGCTGGTCATTTCTTACAGAACGATAATATTCCAGAGCATTCATATACCACAGTTTACTCAGCAACCCAACAGTTTTTAGCACACACTACGCAGACTGTAACATAATTCAGAGATGAAAATCTATGGACAAATGATAGCAAGGAATGTAGAAAATCTTATCCTCTACTTTCAGGTATTATATACCATAGAGGGGTTATTATTAAATATACTGGTTTTAGAGTCAGTTTAAATTTGCCTTGGATGCTTCTCTTTACCTATATGATCTTGGACCCCCCCAAAAAAACCCCTTCATTTTTCTTATCTGTCAAGGGGATTGGATTACATGCCATCTGCTCTGAATCTTCATCATAAACTTTGGTTTTGTAATCAACAATATAGGACAAATTAAAAAGGAGCAGTTTTAGTTTGCAGTTCATAAAAATTAGTAGCAGTTTATATTTATTCTTTATGATTAGAAAGTACTTCATGTGCACTGTTTAACTAGAGATATGTTTTATCTCATTTAAATAGAAATTCTATGTATACTTTAGGGTTACAAAACATTTTGTGTTTAGTGTTACATTTTGATCCACATAATCATCATTCTGGGATGTAGTTATTTTCCTCATTTTATAAATAAGTTGCATGGACTTTTTAAAGTCAGACAGCTGGTAATAATAACTCCTACTTATTTAGTGAGTCATTTATGATATTTATTGTTGTAATGATAATGACTGATGTGGTTTGAGGACCAACATGATGTAGTTGATGTAGACACCAGTTGATGGTAGTTACCAAAAGTTGAGGTCTGGTCATGTGAAGAATTCACATGGCCATTCTCTTTGGCAAAAGGTGGATTTATTTAGGGGAATGGGTTATAGACAAAATGAAGGGATGCAATAGATACTGGGAATGTTAAATATGAAATAGAGTTGGAAGAGCATAGAAAGGGGTTTTCCTAAAAGGGACATAGCACCCTGAAAAAACAAGTTAGCTATAAGGAGGAGAAGTGGGGTCTAGAAGGATAGGGGGAGATACCACATGCCGTTGGGGATAGGAGGGGTAAGGAGAAAGACACTGCAAGGCAGAGTGCTATGGCAGCCATGGATGGGAAAATTTAATTTCTGGGACATGACTGGGAGTTCTGGCAGGGCACGGCAATGTGAGACTGCTGGAGACCCCTCAGAGGGTGGGCATCCGAGGTCTGCCATAAATTATATTTCAGACTAGATGACCTCCCTAGAGGGTGGGACTATGGAGCTAAACTGACCTCTGTCAGACCTTCTCCCTACCTGCCAACCACACTTAACACTGAAGACCTCTCTTCAATAACCCACATTTATTTAAGGTTTAAGAAAACACTTCCCTTCCTAACAATCCTGTGAGGATGGTTGTTAATGCAGTTATTCTTATCCCTACTTTATAGATGAGGAAAGCAAGGTTCAATTAGATTAAGTGACAGGGAAGTTGGTGGTTTAGTGGGAAGTGCCCTGGATTTCCAGTCAGATTTTTGATCCTAGAACTGGTTGTGCTCCAAGGGTAAATTACTTCTCTCTGGGCTTCTTGTTTCCTCATCAGAAGAATAAGGGGATTCCTAAAGCCATCTCTAAACTTTGATTCTTGGTTTATGAGTAATGCATCTGACTTTGGAATGGTTAATAGATTATCTAATTTTTTTTAAACTAAGAAGAAAATTATATAGTTAATCTTAAGATAATAGAATTGTACTTTTTTTCATTGCAATGGTGGAGAACTGTGGTATAGTTGATTGTTGATTGGTTTTGCTTTTTCCCTCTTTTTTGTTACAAAGGATATCTCTGGCTAGGGAAAGAAGAAGGAATATATTCAGAAATGAATAATGCAGCAACAATAAAACATCAATAACAATTTTAAAAATTAAAACATTTGTTTTAGAAAAATCCAAAATAACCATGAGTTGTATTAATTTAATTAATTATTTACATTCATATTTTATTGCAAAAGGGAAGTCAGGATTATGTAAAGATTGTGCATGAACTCTGAACGGTGGCTCAGTTTAGGGTTTGGCTGACAGCCTGTTTTTCTCCTGTGTCTTCCACTGAACCATGGGATTAGAATTTCAAAGGATAACCGTTAATATGTAATAGGATTATACTTGCAATTAATCTGAGTCCAGGGGTCCTGTTGATTAGCCTAGGCCTGTTACCAGAAATACCTAAAAATTTAATATTTTATTTTCATTCCTCCAAAAAAGGGGGAAAACAGTTTCTTCCAGATTGAGCCATGAGCACTGGACATCATACTCAGCCCTTTACTCCAGTCAAATTTCCAGTCAAAATCAACCAAGCTGAAGCCTTCAGATAGGATTTCAAGTATAAGGTTGTGAATTCCTTCTGTCTGAAAAGCCAGTAGAATTGCTTCCTGTTTGACCTGATTTTGAGAATGCTTCTTCCTTTTTTCTATACCCTTGCTGCTGTTGGTGAAATGCATTTCTATTGTTTGTCGAACTTTGTAGAAATCCTATTTATTATATTAATTTCAAAGGAAATTGGAACCTAGATCTGAAACTTCTGTCTCTGCTCTCCACCTTTGGGCAAGTTGATTCTTTGCTTTCTTTGCATCTTAATTAAAATCTTGTCTCCTATAAGAAAGAAGCCTTTTTCAAGTCTTCTTCATTTTAATGTTTTCCCTTTGAGGCTGCCTGCAGTTTACTTATTTGTAGGAAGTTTACATGTTGTTTCCCTCTTTAGATTGTGAGTTCCTTAAAATCTGGAGCTGTCCTTTCTTTTTCCTGAGGTGATTAATAAATATTTGTTTACTAGAAAACCTATTTTGGCCTTGGTAACTACCTAAGTTATCACTTTGAGAGGCTCTGGACTGTTATTATATTGTTTAGTCAGTCAACTAGCATTCTGGACTCACTAAGTGCAGAGCCCCATGAGACCTTCTTTTCCCCCAAAAGAAGTTTCTGCCCTCAAGGAGTTTATATTCTCCTGGTGGGATGTTGCTTATTCATAAGTAAATTCAGAATATATGCAAAATAAATATGGAGTGATTGTGTATATTTGGAATTTGGAATGGAGAGGAGCTTCACTGATGACTTTCGGAATTCAGAACGAAGTGACCTTTAAAATGAACTTGATAGACAATTTGGGGTTCTCAAAGGTGGGGATGTGATCCAGGAATGGTTCCAACTTATTTGAAGGTTGATCATAGAATATTGTGTACTGGGAATATTGACCACAAGAGAAAAGGGAAATAATTTTGTGTGAACAGTTTTGAGGAATAGGCTGGAGCCAGGTTGCAAATAGGCTTTTTTTATTTAAAAATTTTTTGCAAATATGTTTTAAATGACAAAGATGGAAGTTAGTATCATTGGATTATAATGCCGGAGAAATTGAGGCAAGATAGAGATTAGAGAGTTTTAAATATTTTATTAATTGGAGAGTTTGATTGACTGGACAGGACTCTTGTCTCAAAATATCCTGTCGTGAATGTGAGTTCTCAATGACATGTATACACACATGGCTCAGCTACAGGGGTAGACCAAGGCAGGGGCGGAGTCAGAACATTGAAACTAGGAAGATGTCAATGAGATATCCCAGATGATCTTATCTTTTGGAATATTTAGAGAGGGGTAGTGCCGTAAATTCTTTAGAACAGAAAGAGTTAGGAGCCAGGAAGTCTGATCTCCCCCTTATCTTGAATTTTACATTAATAATTTATAACCTTAGAGCAAGTCTTAATGAACTTGGGGGGGAAGGGTTGCAACTAAGGGTATTGAAGTAGAATAGTTAAGGAAACTGAGGCAGAACAATAGTCAGGACAATTAAAGAGAACTGTGGCACAATAGGATCTTACTGGGAACTGATGAGGTGCAAATGATGAGGTTAGTGGTAGTGAAGAGGTGCAAAAATTGGGGTGGAGAATCTCCTCAGGTCTGCACAGGTCCAATGCGAAAGAATTCACAAAGCAGAAATCTATGGCAAAGAGGGAATTTTATTGTTCACTAAGAAGGATGTTTTCTTAGAGGGCAAAACTCTTCATTAGGAATTTGGCAAAGGTTAACACTGAGAAGAGAATATCTTCAGAGCGGGCAAAAGTCCTGGCAGGCAGCTTTGCAAAGAAGAGAGCTTTCTTAGCAAGCATAATCCTGTTTCGGACTTCTGCAAGATTCAGGATTCAGAGTTGTCTTTTATTAGCCATATGAGGCTTGAGTTTCAATGCCCCAGATCTAGATTTCCAGTTGAAAAGAGATGACTTATTTTGGAGTTTTGAGCCACTCAATAAGGACTATCAGGCCGAGACCACTTAGCTTGGGGAGGGTTTTGTCTGGGAAAAGTATGCTTTTCCCAGGGGAGAGCCTGGGACCCCCCCTCCCCCAATCACCAGTCTTTTACAGATTAAAGGGGATACAGTTTCAGGATTCACCCCCATTAGAACCATTAGGACCATTAGAACTTTTTAAGACTTTTATTACTATCTTTTGGATTTGCATTGCCTAGATTTCTTCCCTTTATCCTTTCCCCTTCTAGAGAGTTGCCCCTTAAAACAAAAAATTAAAAGAATAGAAAGAGAAAAAAATCACTAAAATAAATATATTAGAAAAAATTTGAGGTTAGATGCAATATGCCACACCCATGGAAAGGAGGAATTGGAAATGTCTTTTCATATTTCTTCTTGGGGCCACAGTTAGTCTTTATAATTTTATGACTTTTGTTTCAAATTGCTTTGTGGTTGTTCTTTTTATTTACATTATCATTCCATTGAAATTGCTCTCTTCAAAGCTATTAATGATCTCTTAGTTGCCAAATCCAATGGCCTTTTTTTCAGCCATCAGAGACTTTGGCATCAACCTTTTGATAAGGTTCAGCACAGGGCAGAGAGTTGTGGGAACCCCCTTCTGGTGGCGCAGGTCCTTCATAAGTGAATTAACAAACCCAAAAAATTAAACTGGCAAAAGAAGCTTATTGGCACTGGTAAGTCAGCTTTTGCAGGCTGACTTTTTTAGTGGCAAGGTCCCGACAGAGAAGTAAAGGTCTAGCAGAGAAGTCCTGGCAGAAAGAGAGAGAAAGTTCTTAGCAGAGAAGTCTCCTAGCAGAGAAATCCTGACAGAAAGGTAAAGAGGGGAATGGTCCTGTTAGGGAAATGTGTGAGAGAGACAAACAGAGGTCAGTGCTGAAAAGCACTGAAAAGCAGTGAGCAGAGAGTCCTCTCGGGTGGCTATGCCAAGGGAAGACCTTGGCCTGGCATGATTCCTGCTGGGCCTCTGCAAGGAGTTGAGCCCAGTTGCCTCTTTTTATAACTGAAACTTTGGCTAAAGGCTGGGGCAGTTTGAGTTGAAATCAGACAGAGATCTTGGAGAATTGAATGAGCAGGCCTAGACTAATCTTCAACTCAATAGAGAGCAGGATCAGTGGTGAGTGTTATCAATAGGGGTGTGTCGGTATGCTCCATGATAACGGAATGAAACTACTTGTCTTGATTATCCTGGGGCGGGTCTTTTGCAAAGGGAAGGGTTCAAGGAGAATCTCAAGCAGTTTCTACCTCAAGGCCCTCCCCAAGTCAGAGAGAGAGAGAGAATTTCAGGGTTCCTTTGTTGGCTCTCTCTCCAGCTTTGAAATTCTCTTTTCTTTAGGTTTTCTGGACACAATTTTTTCCTAGTTCTCCTTCCCTTATCCATCTGATTGCTCCTCTGTCTCTAACCATAAGTATCTCTCAAGGCTCTGCCCTGGATCCTCTTTTCCTTTATATTACTTCACTTGTTTTCAATAGATTTCATGGGTTTAATCACCATCTCTCTGCTATTAACTCTCAAATCTATCATACTCCAAATCTCTCTGCTATCCTCCATTCTCACGTTTCTAATTGCTTTTCAGATATCTTGAACTGGACTTCCAGTAGACATTTTAAACCAGACATACAAAAGCTCACAATCTGGGAGTCATCTTGGGTTCCTCTGAATCCAGTCTGTGGCCCAAACCTCTCAATTTCACCTTTACAGCATCTCAGATGTGCTTCTTTCTTGTGTTCTCCAACACTGCTGCACCCACCTCTGGGACAGACTCATCACTGCACCCAGAGATTATTTTAATAGTCTGCCACAGGTCTCTTCTCACTCCAGTTTTTCCACCATTCAGCTACCAGAGTGATTTCCCCAAAGTATAGCTCCAACCATGTCATCCCTATCCCATATCCAATAAACTCCTGTAGCTCTCTCTTGTCTCCCACATTAAATAGAAATGTTTGACATTCCTAACCTAGCCCCTTCCTACCTTTGCAGTCTGCTTACACCTTACTTCCCAACACCTGTTCTTTGATTACTGATCTCCTGGCTATTCCACAGACAAGACACTTCTGTCCTGGCTCCTGGCATTCTCTCTGTCTACCCTTTGGCTGGAAAACTCTCCCTTCTCTTCTCTGACTATTGAACCTCCTTGGCGTCCTTTAGGCCCCACTTAAAACCCCACCATCTAGAAATCTTCTCCAACCTTCTAAATTCAGGTACTTCCACTCTTCTATGTATTTCCAATTTATCTTGTATGTAACTTGCTTTGTTTGTATTTGTTTGCATGTTGTCTCCCTCATTAGGTTGTGGGCTCCTTGAGAGTAGGATTCTCTTTTGGTCTTTTTGTGCCAGCACTTAACACTGTACCTAACATAACAAATGCTTCATAAATGTTTAAATTTATCATAATCATAAATTATTCATAAGTTTATTGATTGTAGACTATATATATATTTAGTTGTCCTGGCCCTGCTTACTTCATTGCATCTGTTTTTAAGTCTTTCCATCCTTCTCAATAATCATCCTATTTTTTGTTTCTTATAGCACAATAATATCCCTTTCATGTATTACAATCTATTTAGCCATTTCCCAATCAATGAATATCTACTTAGTTTCCAGTATTTTCTGGCCACAAAAAGTTCTACTGTTGGCCTCATTGGCCTATATGCCTAGCATCAGGAGGTTCTTGGATAACGGAGCAAATGCCCACCTGCTGCCTGTGTCTTCTTGAGCTCTCTGGCCCTCAATTTTCTCCTCTGTAGAACTGAGGGATTCAGTTAGATGATCTTTGGAGTTTCCTTTGAACTTTGAACCTATGACTTTTAATACATTGTGAGTATCAGTTTGGCAACTGGTGAGAGACTAGAGGCCTGGAGGCCAATTTGGAGGCTGTTGCCAGACAAAGGTAGAGGAAGTCCACAGGTTAGAAAAGGTATAAGGGGAGCTCTTGACCTGTGGCCACAGGGACGTTTGTTTTTTAAAAGCATTTTAATAATTGCACTTCCATGCAATTGGTTTCTTTTGTGATCTTATGAATTTTATTTTGTGAATTTAAAAACTTTATCCAAAGAAGTGGTCTGTAGTCATCATGGATTCCCAGAGGGCTAAATATATCCCTCCCCAAAAAGGGGTGGCATGGAGTAAGAACCTTTTTGTTGTGGTTCAGTTGTTTTCAGGCATGCCCGATTCTTCATGGCTCCATTTAGGGTTTTCTTAGCAAAGATTCTGGCGTGGTTTGCCATTTCCTTCTCCAGATCATTTTACAGATGAGACAACTGAGGTAAACAGGGTCACACAGCTAGTAAACATCTGAAGCTGAGGAAGACAAATACTACCTCATGTTTCCTAGAGAGACTACATTAAACTTAATGTGTACTTTATTAAAAACACAATTGTTAGTGTTTTGTTGTTGTTGTTGGGGTTTTCTGTTGTTTCTCACTTTTTGTGACCCTATCTGGGGTTTTCTTAGCAAAGACATTGGTGTGGCTGGCCATTTCCTTGTCCAGATGAGTTTTTATAGATTTTACAGATGAGGAGACTAAGGCAAACAGTGAGCTACCCAGAGTCATACCCCTAGGAAATATTTAAAGCTGGATTTGAACTTGGTTCTTTCTGTCCCCACTCTTATCACTGTGCCTAGCTGTCCCAAGAACCTATAGTACAATGAAACAGAAGAAGGGACTGCATCACTAAGATATTTTAAAGCAGTTTCTTTCTCATAGATATCAAAGTGACTGTTTGCATTGCAATTGCACTGCAGTATTTTAAGAAGTAACTTTTTAAAGTTTTATGGGTGTTTTACATTGCATTACATTAATTAAAATTGTTTGACCTTGAAACTTGGAGTAGGATAAATTCTTTTGCGGGATTTTGATTTGAAATACCAGGAACTAAGCTTGGATTCTAAAAGCCATTGTTCAAGCTTGAATACATTCCGGTTGCTCAGTTATTTTTAAAACATTTTGGGTCAGCCCACACTTTAAAAGAAATCTTTAGATCAGTGTTGTGGGTGGATTTCAGTGCCTGAAAATGCCTCTCAGGCGGAGTCAGGAAACTTGAAGAGTGACTTGGGGGGGTAACATATGATTTACTTTAAAGGAGAAAACCAAGCTCTCTTTGCCAAGGAAATTGGAAGGTTTTTTTTATTTGTACCCACACACGACCCACACATGAAAAGAAGATAGCTAAGACTATAAGTGACAATGTTTTCAAGGGAAAAATTTTGACCAACCAGCTTCTGTTCAGCCCCTCATTAATGTCTAACATCCCTTAGATATGAGAAATCTGCAGCCTCCAAATCTCTTTAATATGCTTGATTGAGCATCAGAAAACTTTGGGACATGAAGATATGAGACGGGAGACAGAATGAAAACTCAGGCTGTCATAGGTTTTGTATAGCAGCTGGACCAATAGAAGCACATTACCACAGGAATAGTCCAGGAATAGACCAGGAAGAAAAAGCATCAAATAGAGCAATTTGGCCAATGAAGAACCACAAATGAAAAAAAGCAGACATACTATTCCTCTTTAAATATGTAATTGCAGTTTAAAATGTGAACTATTTAGCACAGGGCCTACTGTAATCTTTACCTGATGATATATTGATTAAACTAAAGTGATAATGTAAAGGAAGACTGTTTCTCCATTTTAAAGAAAAGCAACCAGATTTAAGAATTGAATAATTGAGGATCACTTAGCTCCATATTTATAAATAATGATATTTTATCATGCCACAAACTATGATTATGTCATGTACCACTATATCATCTTTTGCCCTAAACTACTGTAATAATCTCCTAATTAGTGTTTCTGACTTGTCTCTTCCCAACCTAATTTATCTCAATACAATTGCTAAAGCAATTTTCCTAAAATGCAGATCTGATCCTGTCCATTTCTGTTTCAGTGAATTTCAGTAACTTCTCCTCTCTTTTAGAATAGGAGTTTTTAATCTGGGGTTTATAAGTAGATCTCGGGATGTCACGAACTTGGTTAGCACATGATTATTTTTACTAACTTCTCATTGAAATTTACCATTTCTTTCGATTACTTAAAAACGTTTTGAGACAGGATCGCTTGGTTTTACCGGATTTCAAAGGGATCTGGGGATGACACACAAAAAGTTAAGAACTACTATGCTATGATAAAATAGAAAATCTTTTGCCATTTAAAGCCCTTCATAATCTGCCCACAACCTACCTTTCCTGCCTTATTACATGTTACTCCCCTATACTTTACAGTGCAAACTGCCTTTCTAAAGCACCTCCCTCTTTCCAATCTTTATACCTTTTGCTGGACAGTCTCCGCAGCTGGACTGCAGTCCCACCTCACCTGGGACGCCCCAGTTTCATTGCAGACCCCTGCTTAATTCCTTCCTTTCTACTAGCTGTCATGCCCAGTCGCCTTGTGTTTAGTTTATAAATATGTAGATGGGCACAGGTGCCTTCTTGGATAGAACGTACACTTGTTGAGGGGAGAGACTTCACTTTTGGCTTCATAACCCCAAAATTGAGCTCAGCGCCTGACACGTGGTAGGTGCTTAATAAGTGCTTATGGATAGACATTATATTGTGTATGTGTACATTGTACATCTGTGTCTACACTGCACATGCATGCACCACAAAGCCTGTAAGTGGTCAGTTGGCCTGTCTAAGTGCATCGTATGGATAAGCTTCTCCTCTTTTTCCTGGGGGCCTGCTGCCCTTAGAGGGGGCGGCCTGTTGTTCGCTTGGGCTGACCCTTTGTGAGACGGAGCTTCGGGGCCCAGCACTGGGCGCTCCTCTTATGTGGGGTCCTTGTCCGTGGATCTTCGGGATCCCTCCCATCTCTGATGTGATACGGGATCATCCTGGCCCGCAGCCAGTGCCCACTAACTGCCAGAAGTGAAGTTAGCCTTCGTTCCAGTCGTTACAAGCATCGAAAACTTAAGTTCTTGCCAGTTCCATCGGGACTGCGGTGTCGGCCCTCTGTGCTGCTGAGGCGGGGAAGCAAGACCTGTATTGTATGTAACAGGAGGGAAAGGGAAGCGGGACAAGGTCGCAGACGAGCTCTCCGGGCTCCGCAGCGTGGGGCCCTCTGACGGCCTCACGTGGCTGCTGTTTTTCAATCGGTCAAGGGCTTCTCTGGCATTTGGGAAGAGCACCTGGCTACCTGAACAGCGCCCTCTAGTGTCGGCCTAATGGCACTGTCGTGTCTGTGGTGCGGGCACAACACCAAGCAAACATTCCCGCTTCACTGTGCAGGCTTGTCCGTGATTGTTTTAGTTAGAAAGCAAAGGCCCGGCAGCAGGCTACAGTCTGATTCCTCAAGCGCTGTCTGCTTTAGAAAGCAGAATGGTCAGCAGCAGCCTGGGAACGGCCGTCCTCTGGCCTGTCTGCAAGGAAGTGTGCCCTCCACTAGTCTTATACACGCGGGGCCTATGTTATATATGTGCACGTGCCTCTGGGTAAATATTTAAATGTATGCACGTATATATAATGTGTTACTGATGATTTTTTTGTCTTTCTCGCAATGAAATCTGGAAACTTCCCCTTCCACACGGAACAACGAAGCACGAACCCCGGGCAGGATCCACAGCCGGCAGCGCCTACAGCCCTGTCCCGTAGTCTTGCTTTGAGCCAGGAGGGGGAGGTGTGTTTTATTGTCGTTTTCTGGGACCTTCACTCTGTTCTTCCCTCCCAGGATTCAGCTTTTAGTGATCTTTTTGTTATATTTCAGATATCGTTCTTCGGGTACTGCTAATTTTACATTATTATCAGTTCGTTCAGACCTTCCCGTGTGCCTCTGTTCCCTCGGAGTATAAAACCTTTAATGATAGGAACCGCGTAGTCTCGTTTACCGCCTCGTTCCAACTTGGCGCCCAGAACATCGGGCCAGCCGAAGTGCTGCCGCAGCTGCCGCCGTGACTGCCGCAGCCCCTCCACCGCTGCCTGTTTGTGGTTTGGGTGTCTTTGCTTATTTACTGATACTGACATCTTGAAGTTGTTTGAAAGTCCTCCTATGAGTCCTTTGCAGCTTTTCCCCACGTGGTTTGTAGTTTTCAGCGTTTCCTTGGAAAACTCCGCCTTTGAGGCATTAGGGCTGCAGTGGATAGAGCAGCAGTGCTTAGAGTCAGCCGGCCTGCCTTCAGTGTGACCGCAGACATTCAACACTAGCTGTATGCTCCTAGGCAAGTGACTCAATCCCAATTGCCTAAAAAAATAGAAAGGAAACTATGCCTTTTAATCACTTCTCTGTTGGAAAGTGGCTTTTGGTGTTACAAATTTGTGTCGATTCTCTACATATATTGGATGTGAGATTTTGCTTAGTGATGTTTGATGCAAATATTTTTTCTCTGCATTTTTTCTTCTTGTTCTATCTTCATTTATTTTATTTTATTTTAAAACAGTATTTTATTTTTCCAAATACATGCAAAGATAGTTTTCAGCATTCACCTTTGCAAAAACCTTTTGTTCCAATTGTTTCTTTCTCTTTCCCTCTTTTCTCCCCTCCCCAAGAGAGCAAGCAATCTGATATAGGTTAAACATGTGCAGTTCTTCTAAACATGTTTCTGTATTTGTTATGCTATCCAAGAAAAATCAGATCAAAAGGGGAAAAAATGAGAAAAAACACAAGCAAACAAACAACAAAAAGAAAAAGTTTGAAAATACTATGCTTTGATCCACATCCAATTTCCATAATTTTCTTTCTGGATGAGCATGGCACTTTATATCACATCTATTGGAATTGTCTTGAATCACCTCGTTTTTGAAAAGCCAAGTCCACAGTTGAATACATAATCTTGTTACAGTATACAATGTTCTCTTGGTTCTGCTCACTTCACTTAGCATCAGTTCATCTAAGTCTTTCCAGATTTTTCTGAAATCAGCTTGCTCATCATTTCTTATAAAACAATAATCATTTATTTTATTTTTGCAAAAATGTCTTTTTAAATTTCATAATCAATACTGTCCATTTTGTCTTTTATGATTTTTAACCCATGTAAGAACAAGTGGGTGGCATAGTGATTATAGAGCTGGACCTGGGGTCTGGAAAATCTGAATTCAAATCTTGCCTTACACACTATTAGTTGAGTGACCCTGGGCAAGATATTTATCACTTGTCTGCCTGCCTCAGTTTCTAAATCTGTAAAATAGGGATAATAATAGCACCTGCTACCAGAGTAGAATGAGATAATATTTGTAGAGTGCTTTTCAAGTCTTAAAGTATTATAGAAATGTTAGTTATGCTAAAAATGTTTGGTCAAGAATTGTGTCCATAGCAGATAATTGTGAAAAATACCTAATTTCTTAATGATGTGACATTTTATATTCAATCACATACTCATTTCAAATTTATTGGGAATATACTGTATAAAGGATTAGTTGAAATCTAAGTTTTCCCAATTTACTTCCAGTTTTCCCTGAAGTTTTTTTAAAAAGAGAATCCTTCCTCCAGTAACTGATTTAGGCTTTCTCAAACACTGGCTACTATTATATTTCCTTATGATCAGGGATAATCACTTATGTTCTTTTATGATGATTCTCTCCCCAAAAGGAAAAAAAAAGTCATAAAACAACAAAGTGCCCAGCATGAGCTTGGGTGAAGGGGATGGAAGAAGGTACAGAGTAAAATCTATCAAATCTTTTAGTAATTGGGAGAATTAGCTAGGGCTAGAAGGAATTTGGGATTATAATGTAGAGGTTCTGAGAGCTATTCTCTACCTGTGTATCTTTAGAAAAGCCTCTTATGTTCAAATCCTAGCTCCATATTGCCATTGTCTCTCAACAGGCAGTTGGAGGGCTCCATCACTTAATTATATTTGCCTCTTGGAGAATGGTTGGGTAAATTATGGTATATGAAGGTTATGGAATATTATTGCTCGGTAAGAAATGACCAGCAGGAGGAATACAGAGAGGCTTGGAGAGACTTAAATCAACTGATGCTGAGTGAAATGAGCAGAACCAGAAGATCACTGTACACTTCAACAACAATACTGTATGAGGATATATTCTGATGGAAGTGGAAATCTTCAACATAAAGAAGATCCAACTCACTTCCAGTTGATCAATGATGGACAGAGGTAGCTACACCCAGAGAAGGAACACTGGGAAGCAAATGTAAATTGTTAGCACTAATATCTGTCTGCCCAGGTTGCATGTACCTTCGGAATCTAATGCTTATTGTGCAACAAGAAAATGATATTCACACACATGTATTGTATCTAGGCTATATTGTAACACATGTAAAATGTATGGGATTGCCTGTCATCAGGGGGAGGGAATAGAGGGAGGGGGGGGATAATTTGGAAAAATGAATACAAGGGATAATATTATAAAAATATATATATAATAAAAAATTATTAATTAAAAAAAAAAGAAAAGAAAAAAAATTATATTTGCCTCAATTTCCTCATCTTGTGAAATGAGCTGGAGAAGGAAATGGCAAACCACTCCAATGTCTCTGCCAGGAAAACCCCAAATGGGGTCACGAAGAGTCAGACATGACAGAAATGATTCAACAACAACAACAATAACAAAAGTCACTTGACAACTCTGGGACTCGGTTTCCTTATCTGTGAGCTCAAGGAGTTGGGCTGATAATATCTAAAATGATTTCAGCTCTGAATCCCATAATCTATCTTCTAAAATTGAAGTTTCCATTTCTCCTTGCGTAAGATAGACTGGATTAGATGACTGTTAAAGAGATCATAAGATCTTTCTCAATACTAAATTTTAAAAACATTTTATTGATACCCTTTTCTTTAATATTTCGTCTTTTTTCAAATATATCTCATCCTCTTTTAAGCAACTCTAAAATTCATTTCAATTCAACAAGCATCTGTTAAGCACCTATAATTAGCAAAACCACAATATGATATTTTAGGAATATACAAACAAAATTAGTCCCTGCCCTGACAGAGGGGGCCTGGCTGGAGGTCATAGTGGTTCTTTAGAGGTTATGATTAAATATTCAGTACAGAGTATTTATACCTTGGAAATCAGCAAGTGGGCTTAATTTATTGTTTATTGTCTGTACTTAAGAAAGTAATAAAGTGTTAATAATGCAGATTAAATTTAAAGGTATGACCTGCATACATTTTGTAGGGAGAGCCCACCACTGCCTATACGGTAGCTTGCATTTCCATGATTAGAAGTGAAGACCATAATCCTTCGTTACATGATTCATCTGCAGTTGAAGATTTGATCCAGCTCAAAAGAGCCTTACAAGGTTAGCTACTATCACAGGTAAGGTGTCAGTGACATATAATATACCAAATATGGGAAGCTCATTAGGCTCTGAATTGTGAGCTAGGTTTTGTATTGAATTTAATTAAGTGCAGCACACATCTCCTCTTCTCCAAATGCTCTTTCCACCCTCTCTCTCTCTTTCCCTTTGCACTAGCTGAAGTTTTGCCTCCTCATTTCTTTGCTGCTTAGAATCTTGACTTTCTTCAAGACACAGTCCAAGACTTTCCTAGTTCGGGTACACTTCTCCCTCCCCACCCCTCTTTCTGCTCTTCCCCAGCTGTAGTGCCTTATTCCATAAGGGTTAGCTTCCATCTATCTCATCTATTCTACATGTATCTTGTATGTATTTAGCTATGTGACTGTTTTTTCCTGTGTTAGAATGTTAGCTCCTTGAGAGCAGAATATAAGTGTTTGCTTTCTGTTTGTTTCAGCAGCACTTAGCATCTGCTGAATGAATATTTGTGAATTGAATGATCTGTGGCTGTGAGACTGGCAGGAGGATATTGATGGTTGCCCTCTCTGATTGCTATCCCAAAGGAGAGCACTTCTTGGGAATCTTTTTCAAGTGTTAATAAAACATAAAATGGACACTTCTGCTCTTCATTTCCCCCTTTTGCTGATAGTTACCAGTAATTTCAGAGACTGCGAGAAAAGGAAAATAAACAACACAGGTGGTCTGTAGAGTTTAGAGTAGCTCTGAGTATAATGAAATGAGTAATGATCTTGGGATCAGAATATCTGAGTTTATTTACTTGGTCCTTGATGAGCTGTTCTACTACAGGTGCATGGCAGCTAGGTGGCACCATAGTGCATAGATCACTGGGTTTGAAATCAGGAAACCTTGAGTTCAAATGCAGCCTCAGACACTTAGTAGTAGTGTGTGTGACCCTGGGCAAATCATATAATCCCATTTGCCTCAGTTTCCTCATTTGTAAAATGAGGTGGAGAAGACATTGAAAAACTACTTGGTATTTTTACTCAGAAAACCCCAAATGGGGTCACAAAGAGTCAGGCACAACTGAAAAAAAGTGAACCATAGGCAAGCCACTTAGCCTTTCAGTCTTCCCCCTCTGGAATTTAAGTTCCTTGAGAACAGGGATGATTTTGTTATTTGTAATTTGTATCTCTAAGTTCTGTATCAAACATCTGTCTGATGTTTGATAAGTTCACATTGATTGTATTGTTGTAAGGGAATTTTCTGTAAAAAAAGGATATAGGGATCAGACCTATGATTTCATTACCTCAGCTAGGTCTCGATTTTAGTGCAAACAATTCCATTCCATATCAAATAATAAATGTAGGTTCATGTATGTCGGAGATGGGACTTGACTTCCTGGTTTCAAGCCAGCACTCTTTTCAGGTTGCCTCTTAAACCTTTTAAAGCATTCTGTAAATGGGAATCATTACTACCCTACTTCACTTAGATGGCCAAAAATCCTAAAACTTCCTTTAAAATTTCTGATGCTAAAGTGTGAGCTGGCTTTCTGGAAGGAGTGGAATAAACATTAGCTATCCATCTACCTTGAAGCTTTTCCCCCAATCTTTGAAAATTATAATATCTTCCTTTGAGATTATCCCCAATTTATTTTGTACATATCTTGTTTGTATTGAGTAATTTGCACTTCATCTCCTTCATTAAATTGAGCTCTTGAGAGTAGAGACTGTTTTTTTTGTTTGTTTGTTTTGTTTTTTCCCCAAGCTTTCACACAGTCCCTGGCACATAATAAATGCCAGTTGACTGACTGAGGGAGATGGCTGGGATGGATTCTCTTTCCATTTTTTATTTCTGTTCTAGAAAGAAGGTGCTCTTGGAATTGATTACAGAGACCAAACAAATAACTGTTTGACTATGTCTAGGAATATATTTTTTCCTAAAGGGAGGAATCCTAGACTGAATAAGACCCCAGGGCAATCCCAAAAATTATTCCTGTTAGAGACAGCTGAATTCCAGGGAGTTGTGAGAGGGAGAAGGTGGGGTGCGGAACAGAGAAAACTGGTGCATTCCCCTGTTCCCCTAAGCCCCAGGCAGTTTGTAGAGGTAGGTGGAAAAAACATAGGTATTTGGAGCTTTTTCCCTCCTCAGCCCCTCCTGTGCCTGTCCCTCCATTCAGGGTTGGACTGCCCCAGAGAGCTATCTAGGTGTTTTCCCCTCTGTGGTTTAGCTGGCACTTCTCCAGGTGGCAGGGGAGCAGGGGTAACCCTCTACAGCTCTACCTCTCCTCTGCCATTCCAGGAACTTATGGCATTGGTGTTACCCTCTTGGGGTTATCTGCAAACTTAGTGAGCTTGCTGTCAATGTTATTTACAGGTCAGTTGTTCCATTATTCAGGAAACCAGTGATTAAACAGCAGAACAAACCTTTCCACAGCGTTGCTGCTCTATCCCCCCGGGTTGACTTTGGATCATCAGTAACTATTTGTGTGGTCTGACATTGAACACCTTGCGCAGCTGTCTAACAGTAATGTCATCCTGAGAGCTGCTTGCCTCCCACAAAAAGAAATGGTTTAGTGAAAACAAGATTGTTAGAGATTGAGAGTCAGAGGGGACTTAAACCCTTTGAGGTGCAGTGCACTACTCACAGCCAGGTGTGATTATATGATCATAAATGGAGAAGGATCTCTGCTTTTCAGAGAAGGAGAAGAAAGCCCTCACTCAACTAGTAAGGGTCAGCTAGCTAGGTTCAAACCTAGGCTTTCTGATCAGAAACCTAGGCTCCTTTCCATTGTACCTCTAATCTCAGCCAGAAGTATCATGGGAAAAATGTTCCTAGAGCATCAGAGGCAGTGTGAGAAAAGAGCTGGAACCTTGAATTCAGAGTTAGGGAAAGGCCTCTTCACATCCTCCCTTAGACTTTTACTCGCTCTGTGATCAGCCTTTGGGTCTCAGCTTCTTTTTCTGGAAAGGGGAAGACATCATAAGTTCTAGCTGACAAGGTTGTAGTGAGGATAAAATGCATGTAAAATTCTCTGAAGCACTCCTCGGACATGTTGTTGTGGTAATTATCCTGATGATAATGGATGCTGAAAATTTTGTGTTTTGTTTCCTTTAGGAAAACTATCCAATTCATGAACCAGGCCCAAATGGTAAGTCTCCAGTAGTATTTTTTTTTCTTTCTTTTTTTAATTGTTGTAAGTTTGTTTATTTTTAATGCACATTGCTTTATGAATTTTGTTAGGAGAGAAAAATCAGAGCAAAAGGGTAAAACCATGGAAGAGATTTAAAAAAAAAATAGAAAAAAGTGAACATAGCATGTGTTGATTTACATTGAATCTCCATAGTTCTTTTCTGACTACAGATGGCATTTTCTGTCCAAAGTTTATTGGGATTGCATTGGATCACTGAATCACGGAGAAGAACCACACTTTTCATAGTTGATTACCACATATTCTTGCTGTTAGTACTGTGGGTCTAGTGATAGAGAGTTGATATGAGAATCCCCTCTGGTCAGAGACGCAGGTCCAACGTAAAAGAATTTACTAACTCAAAAAGTCTTAATGGCAAAAGGGATTTTATTGGCACTGAGAAGCCAGCTTTGCTAGGAAGACAGACTCCTTGTTGGCAAGCAGTCCTGTCAGAGAAATAACAAAAGGTTATCACTGAGAAGAGAATGTCTTCATAGCAGACAGGAAGCTGTACCAAGAAGAGAGGTCCCTTGACAAAGCATAATCCTATTTAGGACTTCTGCAAAGATTTGGAGTTCAAAATTGTCTTTTTATTGGCAGTCTGGGGATAGAGCTTCTATTGAATGAGATTCCTTCAATGTTGTCACTGCCCCAGGCCAGGATTTCCAGTTGAAAAGAAAGTACCTATCTTGGGAGTTTCAAGCCACTCAATTACTGGAAGTTGTAGCTACTGGGAGTGGTTCTAGGCTAATCTACTCCATAGAAATATCAAGTCAAGATCTCCAGATAAATGAGACCACTTAAACTACTGGGAGTTAATGAAACCATTTAACTGCCTGAAAGGATGGCTCTGTCAGTAGAGAGTTTCAGAGCTTACTTGCTTCCCCCCAAAAGTCAAGGGGGACATAATTTGCATCATTAGTGTGTACAATGCATTCCTGGTTTTGCTTGTTTCATTCAGCATCAGTTCACGTAAATCTTTCCAGGCCTTTCTAAAATCAGCTTGTTGATCATTTTTTATAGAACAAAGATAATCCATTACCTTCATGTATCCCAGCTTGTTCAGCCATTCCCTAACTGATGGGCATTCACTCCTTTTCCAATTCTTTGCTACAACAAAAAGAACTTCGCATAGTATTTCTTTCCTGTTGTTTTGCCCATAAATGACCAGATGGAACATTTTACTCTCTCATTGTCTGCTTCTCTTGACTTGCCAGCCTGCCAGCTCAGGCCCATTTTGCAAAGTTTGGGTGGTTAGTTTAATGGAAGTATATGGTGACATAGTGGAGAGAGTGCAGAGTCTGGAGTTGGGAAGATCAAAGTTCAAAGCCAACCTCAGACACTTAATACTTCTTAACTGTATGGCCTTGGGCAAGTCACCTAACCCCAGTTACCTCACCAAAAAAAAAAGTAAATTAATTAATGGGCTTTAATGAAAGTATTTTACTCAGCAAACTTTAAAAAGGAATAAGACAAATAAAAAAAGGAAGCAGAGAGGCAAGTTTAAAAGAGGCATTCAAAGCATTAATAATCACATAATCAGAAATGAGAGCATAAGATATTTTCTCTTCCTCTTTATCTCCCTTCTCAATGAATATAATTTTAATTTTTTAAAAAGTGATTTTATCATCAAGTTGACCAACACTCAAATGGGGCCCCTTTATGTCTAGGATGTCTTCACCTTCTGCCTAGGATAGCTTTATAGGGGCTGGCTTATGAGACTAGCCAGTAATGAAAGTCTGTCTCCACCCTTACAAAATGTATGTCTAATGTGTCTAAATGGGACAGAGGATAAGAGTCAAAAAGTTTGGTAAGCTGTTCTGCCAAAAGGAAGGGAGACCCGTGCTTCTGCCCTACTTTGGTTCTGGTGATGGATATTAGGTTTCTGGGCAGATGTCCCCTTGCCTTTCCTAGCCCTACAAACCTCAAACTCAGATTCATCCAAAAAGCTTCTGTTTCCCACCAGGTGTGTATAGTGTAGTGCGGTGTATGGAGAGCAGAGCCAGGGAGACCGAGTTCCAGTTTTGCATCTGGAACATCCTGCCTGGGTGACTCTGAGTGAGTCACTCTCCAGGCATCTCTCCAAGACTGCAGGGTACTCACAAGATACTGATTGACATCAGCAAAAGAGTTCCTCACCTGGGGTGCTTTCTTTTTATAAATCACAAAAGTAATAAAAGCACTCCCCCACCAAACACATACATGGAAGATTCTAACCTTAAGTAAATTTACAATTTACTTTTTCCCTTTGGAGAGGATCATGAATGATTTCTGTAGAAACTCCTTTGTGCTACTTACAGTCCCTAATTACTGGTATTGATCTATTTTGGAGAGTAGGGATGACTCAAGAGGACTTTGAGGCCTTCATCTCCACATTTCACACAATAGTAATCTTTGGTACTTATAAGTATTTTGGACTTTTAGATTAGAATGACTTATTTTATGGTAAATAGAGGAAGAATGAGGTTTCCAAAGAAACCTATTCAGAGATTTTTATGATGCAAGGTTGGGTAATGTAAATATTTGTCATTTATTCATTCAAATGTGGTTGAACTCTCTTGTCTTCAAATTACTTTTCATGTATTGATTTGTGTCAGTCAATAGGTAGTGATTAACCATTTATTGAGTGTCTACTATATGTCAGACACTGTGCTGTCACATTGAGGATACAAAGAAAGATAAGCCTCTTTTTTGAAGGAACTCAGTCTAGTGGGAGAGACTACATATAAACAATTATGTGCAAATTCTCTTTATGCAGAATAAATTAGAAACAATAGACAAAAAACACTAGATTTAAGAGAGTTCAGGAAAAACCATGTAGAATGTGGAATTTTAGTTGGAACCTGAAGGAAGCCAGCCAAGAGGTAGGGATGAGTAGGGACAAGATTTTAGGCATCAGTGTTCCCCAGATAAAATGGAAGCATAGTAGGGGAGGGGAGGGTAAAGCATGATATAGGGGAAAAGGTTCATGACATTGGGAGGAACAGGACCAGGATTTGACCGTTTCCTGTGTGACTTTGATGAGGTGTGAGAATTGAGGGTAAGAGATCCCCTAACAGCAGTGGGATCCCCTTTGGCTCTGTGAAAAAATTCACAAACCCCAATGAATACAGGTACAAGGTTTGTGGCAGAGAATGGGATTTATTCATCAGTGGGCCAAGTCCAGAAAGGCAAATAGCTCCTGATTAGGAATTAGCAAAGGTGGGTTAACACCGAGAAGAACATACCTTCAGTAATGGGTAAGATCCTGATAGGACTTCTGCATGTTTGGGCATACAGCCCTAGATAAATTGGGGCTGCTTTGATCTTTGGCCCTGAACTGGGGGCCAACTCCTGAAAGACTGATTTTCAATTTAATTCAGCTCAAAATTGAATGAGATTATTTAACTAGGAGTTTGAGCCACTCAATATTGACAATGCCCCAGGTCTAGATTTACAGTTGAAAAGAAATTACTTATTTTAGCAAGGGTGTGGCCCCTCCAGAGGAGAGTTTGAGACCCCGAATCAAAGGGGACACAGTTTCAAGGACCCCCTCAAAGGTTAAAGGGGCCACAATTTACATTAGTTTTGAATAAATCCCTTAATTCTCCGATCAGAGTTTGTGTAAAATGAGGGGGTTGGAGTGGATGATCTCTGGTCCTTTCCAGCTCTAAAACTGTGAGCCTCTGAGTTTTTCCACACATAGTAGACTTTCAGTAAATGTTTGTTGAATTAATCTAAGAAAAACTAAGACGTTTTTAAAATTCAGAACTATCTAAATGTTGTTGCTTTCTAACTTCTGTTTTAAAACTGAGAACTAGAAAAGTTCAGTCACACCCAGTCTATTCTTGTAATTCATGGTGTGGCTGTTCAATTAAGGAGATTCAGCAGTAAAGCTGAGATTCTTCCTTTTTTTTTTTCCCCTCCTTCCAATATTCTCAAAATAAAGCAAGCTTTTCTTGGGAGATATTTTTGTAATATATGTACTTTAATTTTAACATAAATGAAGCAAAATTAGGCATTCTATAGCATAATTTTTCCCAAGATTAAAACAAGATAATTAATAATGCAGTAGAACCTCATTAATTCAGACTAATTAGAGAGAAAAATAGTCAGAATTAGTGGAGGATTTGAGTCACACAATATTTTTTAAAAGAAATGCCATTTTATTACTTTTAAGTAGAGACAGTAACTCACATTAATGGCGCACAAAATGGTGCCAAGTAGGATTCCTGCCAAATCTAATGGAGAAATAAAGATCGATGACAATTAACATATTAATTGCTTGAAAACAATCACTTACTGATAAATAGTTCCTTCTCTTAAATCATTTAGACCTTCTCCTCAGTATATTCTGTTACTTTTCTTTTGCAGATTTTTCCACCCATTGTAAGCTTCCCCCAGTTTATGAGATTTTATTGTTTTGTGTATGAAAGTGTGAACTTGAGCAAAAGAAAGTCCTTAAATCCTGATTGATTATATTTGAGGATTCTTCTTTGAAGTGCTTTTTACTCTGTAACCAAAATGTCTTGCCTTTCTCAAAACTATCCTCAAACGGAAATTCAGTGAATCACTCAGTAAATGACAGTTTATTAAGTTACTGCATGTACCAGGCACTATGTAAAGCAAAATGAAACAAGTCCCTGCCCTCAAGGAGTTCACATTTTATTGAGGAGAAAACATGTACATATATTCAATGCACTAAACATTTATTTGTGCCTGCTGTATGCCAGGCATTGTGCTAAAGGCTGGGTATCCAAAAAGAAAAGGAAAAAAAGGCAAAAGACAGACCCTGGAGCAGCTGGTGAAGAGGTTCGGCTCCCCTCAATTTCCGGTGGTCAGGGAGCCAAATAGAGAGGTCAAGGTTGTGTCCCCAAATGATGAGGATTGGCACAGGGCAGGGAGTTGTGGGAACCCCTTTGGTCGGCCCAGGGGTCCTTTGTAAAGGAATTTATGGACCTGAAAAGCTAAATTGGCAAAAAAAAAGTTTATTATTGGCATTGGAGGCAGCCTTTGCTAGAAAGACTGAATTCCTGGGTGGCAAGGTCCTGTCAGAGGGATATAAAGTTTCTAGTGGAGGAATTCTGGCAGAGAGAGAGTTTCTAACAGAAAATTCCTCTAGCAGAGAAGTCCCTACAGGGAGGTAAAGAGGGCATAATCCTGTTAGGGAAATAGATAAAGATAAAGAGGGAGTAACGCTAAAGGAGAATATCATTTCAGCAGGCAACAGGTTGCAGTTTTATGCCAAGGGGAGAGAGAAGTTCCTTGGCACGACATGGTAGATCCTCTGCAAGGAGTGAGGCCCAAGTTGTCTCTTTTATAATTGAAACCTTGGCTAGAAGCTGGGGGCAGCTTTTGGTGGGGGCTGGGAGCAGTTTGAGCTGGAATCAGAATAGAAAATCTTGGAATTGAAGGAGTGTCTCTGAGCTAATTTCCAACTCAATAGGTTTAGGAGTCAACCAGTCCCACACAGATAACAGAATGAAAACCACTTTATCTTGATTCCCTGGAGCGGGTTTCTCAGGGGAGACCTTAGGGTTCCCCCCCAAAGTCATAGAGAGAAAGAAAGAAAAAGTTTTAGGGCTCCCCTCGTCACTAGGTGGTCAGTGGCTGGGGCGCTGGGCCTGGAATCAGGGAGATGCATCTTCCTTAGTTCATATATGCCTTCAGACACTTACTAGCTGTGTCACTTTACCTTTTTTCCCTTAGTTCCCTCATCTGTAAAATGAGTTAGATCTTGGAGTCCTTAATTCTCCTATGGTGAATTAAGGGTGTGAAAACATTCCGGGGCCAGGCGGGAGAAGTTGAAATTATGAACTCTTCAAAGTTTATTGATCAAAGAGACAAATATATATATTCCTCAAGTGCTCATAGACTTTATACAAAGTACACTCTTTGAAGTTCCTATAGTTTTCTCTAACAAATAAGATCTACTGAGATGTAAATGATTAAACCCCAGATCTTAGTTACTTAGAGATACAAATAGTTGAGCTACACAATGGGGTAAAGTTTATCATACCATTGTCTTAAGTATCTTTCTCCCAAATGCCTTTTAGTCTCTATTATGAGCTGTTTTCCTGTCCTAAGTTCAAAGGTTTTCTTTTAATCTAAAAAGTAGTATTTGCATTTTGCTTTAATCACTAGATTATTAATTTATTATATTGACAAGCAGTCTCTGCTATTTCAATAAAAAAAGGGGTGCTTTGGTGAGCCAAATTACTGTAAGATTCAAGACCTGAAATGGATTCTTACCTCCTGGCCCTCTACAATTAGAGAAAAAAATGTCCTGTTACTCCAGTATCTCTGCCAAGGAGAATGTCAAGGAGCTTACAAATTAATCAATTTACAAATAAATATGTAAGGTAAAAATTTTGGGTGGGTGGAGCTGAGGAAGACATAAATATCAAAAAGATGAAGGAAAGGCTTGAAAGTCTCTTGTGCATTTCAGAGTTTTTCAATTCTTTCTTTCTTTTCCCCAGAGGTGCTGCTGAAAATGCATTCAGTTGGAATCTGCGGCTCTGATGTCCATTACTGGAAGCATGGTCGAATTGGAGACTTTGTGGTTAAAAAGCCAATGGTGCTGGGACATGAGGCCTCAGGAACTGTGGTACAGGTGGGAGCGATGGTAAAGAACCTTTTTCCAGGTGAGCAGAGTCCTTTTCCAGTCAATCAGTAATTGTTTGGGGAGTCTTCTTACTGGACCATAGATCTGAAAGGACCTACCTAGGGAGATTATTTTGTTTCACTCCCTCCTTTTCCTGATGAAGGAAGTAGGGCCTTGCCTTACACTGATAGGGTCATAGGGTCATGGATCTACAATTGAAAGAGATTCCAACATGTGGTTCAACCGTTTTATGAATTCAGATTCTTTGTGTCCAATTCTGGAGCTCTTTCTATACAAGGCTATTTCCCACTACTTCTCCTGTATGCAGAAAGCGAGGATTAGTAAGAGAGGACTTACCAAATTCCTCTTTGAGACACTTAATCGAGGAGAAAAAAACCTCACCTCTGAGATTCTGGGACCGTCTCCAGAATGTCTTGTTATAGCTGTTGGCTTTGATTAACATTCCAATTTATTGGCAAAAAGGCTTCTATAAAATCATATGGTGGAAGCTATTGCATTCCACCCCTTCATCACATATTCAGCTCATTCCATGAAGTTCTTGGAGTCAAATTAAATTTACAGAAGTTGACTAAAGCACGTAGATGTGAGGATTAGAGCTGCATCAGCTGGTTCAAACTCATAGCCCACATAATGAGCAAAATTTCTCAGTTCAACCTGAATCTGAATTGGGAAATATTTAACAAGATAAATGAAAATAAAATAAACTATAAATTAATGTTGTAGTTTTCTAAATAAATATGCGGCTTTCAGGGATGTATTTGAGTTTGACATTACTAGTATTAGTCATCTGAGAATGTTCCCTGAGAAATATTCTGCTTTTGTATTGGTGATTATCAATGAGCTTGTCAATCAACAAAAGTCTCTCAAAGCTACTCCTTAGAGCAATTAGACACTGGTTATCTGTGAAGCAGTAATAGAGAAAAAGTTCATTGACCCTTTAATCTCATATATATAATGGTTACATTTATATTTTTAAGTATATATATTTGTTATATATTTCTTATATAAATTATATATTTGTATATTAATTCTGTAAACATACATGTGTGTACACATGCATATGATTATATATGTAGGAGATGTATGTGTATATATGTAGGAGATTTGAGTGTTTTATATACACATATAAATAGATATGTGTGTATATTTATCTAGTAGATACATTATTGTTTGAAGGATGTCTCCTAATTAGAATGTGGGGTCCTTGAGGGCAGGCACTGTTTTTGCCTCTTTTGTTTGGAATATTGTCTGATTATTAAGTTTAATAAATACTCATTGATCTGACTTGACCGATCTAAACTCATTCGTCTTACATTCATGTCCTTCCTATGCTAAGTAAAGCACCCCAAACGTTTTGGTAATCAGCAAATTCAAGCCTTATTATTGAGACCTGGGGCCCCTAGGGTGAATGAATTAAATCTCCTAGGAGTTTGATTTGTTCATCTTAACTGAGTAAAACTCTCCATTTTCCTGCTAAGGGCTGCTTTTATCAAGCCATTCCTAAACTCTTCATTGTTGATTGTTGTCGATCCAGCCTCAGTTTATAGGTCTTTCCTGGGGATTATATCATGAGGCTTCTTGTACCATCTGTGAGTAAATTCTGTTTAGCTACTGTAAGGTTCTGGATAGCCAAAAAGGGAGGCTTCACATCTGAGCTATGCAGTCTGGCCCTCTGGCCAGAGGCCAGCCTCCCCCAGGGTGTTCTGGGCTGTGATTTGATTGGCTGCTGTGAATCACACCCTGAGTTGTTGGGATTTAAATTTGCTCAGTTTTGTGTATGCTTTTGTTTAGTGGACTACAATACCTGTAACAACAAATTTACAACAAATTTACCCCCACACCCTCTCTCAAATCTCTTTTTTCTGCAAAAGTCTGATTACCCATTTGACAGATGTATAGATAATTTGGAGCCCTTTTCCATTTTGCTGTTCTGATCTGCTCAGCCCAGCTCTGGCTACTAACATTTGTGCTGGGTCAGGAAGGAGGTTAGGGTTGGGCCCTAGGCTGAGTATCTGGTGTACTTGTGATCTGCTCTAAAGCCAAATACAAATGGCACCTGGATTATCCTTTTTTTTCAAATCATGCACACCTCATTCTTGCCCTCCATTAACACAGATAGGAGATTTTTTTTTTTGTCACCAATTAAGAAATGCCCTTGAGCAAGGATACTTAGCATCATAGGATCATAGGATCATGGGATTTCAGAACTGGATTTCCAATATCTAGAATTGGAAGAGATCTCATCCAGATCAACCCTTTCACTTTGTAGATAGAGAAACTGAGGCTTACAGGCAAAGGGTTTGAGCCAGCAATTTCCTAAACAGTCTCCTAAAGTCACACAAGTGTGATAAGCAAGTAATCAGTAAACATTAATTTAGCTTTTACTATGGGCTAGGTCTTTTACTAAGCATTAGTAAATGGCAGAATTGGGATTTGAATTAATGTCTGGAAACTCCAAAGGGGTTAACAGCTAGGTAGCATACCGATAGAACGTTGTGCCTAGAATCACAAAGATTTGAGTTCAAATTTAGTCTAAGATACTTACTGTGTGTCTGGGTAAATCATTTACCCTCTGTTTGCCTCAACTGAAAAATGGGGAAAGGACAGCTAAGTGGCATAATGTGTAAGTGCCAGTCCTAGAGTCAGGAAGACTTTTTTCTGAGTTAAAATTTGGCCTCAGACACTTAACAGGCCGTTGAACCCTGGGCAAATCACTTAACCCTGTTTGTCTGTTTCCTCATCTATAAAATGAGCTAGAGAAGGAAAGGCAAATTACACCTCTGTCTTTGCCAAGAAAATCCCAAATGGAATCATGAAGAATCTAACCTGACAAATGACTGAACAACAACTTTCCTTTCTTCCTTCTCCTTCCTTTCTTTTCTCTTCCCTCCTTTCCTTCCTTTCTTACTCCCTCCTTCTTTCCTTCTTTCCCTCTTTCCTCCTTTCTTCATTTCTCTTTTTCCTCCCTCTCTCCTTTTTTCCCTCCCTTCACTTCCACTGCAGTTTTGGAGATAATGTAATCCAACCTCTTTATTTTATAGATGAAGAAACTGAGACCCATGGTGCTGATTTGCTTAGCCGACTCACATAATAATTTCTTTGGTTCTCAGTTTATCTTTCTATAAAACAAAGGGGAGGGTATACTTGGTTCTGTTTAGTTCTTTAAGCTGTGATGTCATTATCACACAGGTAATAATTTTCAAAGTAAGTTTGCAGAACTGTGATCCCAGTTTCTCTTATGTGTAGTCATTCCTCAGTTTTTGTGGCCAGCATTGCTTTTCTTAATTGAAGCGTTTTATTTTCAAAACATATGCAAGGATAATTTTTCAACATTGGCTCTTGCAAAACAGGATAATTTTTCAACATTGGCTCTTGCAAAACCTTGTGTTCCATTTTTTCTCTTCTTCCCCTCACCTCCTTTCCTAGCTGGCAAGTAATCTGATATATGTTAAACATGGTCATAATACATATAAATCCAATATAGGCATACATATCATATAATTATCCTGCTTCACAAGAAAAATCAGATCAAAAAGGGAAAAAAATGAGAAAGAAAACAAACCGCAAGCAAACAACAACAAAAAGAGTAAAAATGCCATGTTGTGATCCATACAGAGTTCCCATATTCCTCTCTCTGGGTGTTGATGGCTCTGTTCATCACAAGATCATTGGAACTGGCCTGAATCATCTCATTGTTGAGAAGAGTAGCCAGCATTTCTTAAAACAGTTTTATCTCATTTTCAGGACAGGCAGGCTGTAAACTCCCAGCCCCTGGTACATCATTTTTTGGGGTCTTTTAAAAGGAAAGGAACATTGAGCCTGCTTTGGTCCTGCATTGGCTTACTGTCTTCCTTAAGCTTGGTGGCAGCCTTGAACAGTTAGTTGGGTTACTCTTTGTTAGTTGGTGAAAGGCATACTTTAGAGAATTAACAAAAGGGTTCCCTTTGCTGAGGAAGATGGCCATGTCCCAAATTCACTGAGAGCATGAATTTATGGCAGGATTTCTTTGGCTTCCTTAGGTTGAGCCTAATAACAGATGCCCTGCAGCCTCCTGGGGGAGATGTAGTCCGGGTTTTCTCATTGTGGTGCCTGCTGATGAATATTCATCCCTGCACAACATCTGTGCCTGCTACTTAGCCAGGGTAACCCGCCAGCCGAGACTTTCTCCTGATCACAGAGAACAAAGAATCAGGAACAAAGCCCCAGGGCCCACATTTCAGTAGGAACTGCCACTCGGTGCCCCTGTGTGTTGAAGGCTGCTTATTTTCTTCTTTCAGGTGACAGGGTTGCCATTGAGCCGGGTGTTCCCCGAGACATCGATGAATTTTGTAAGATTGGCAGGTACAATCTGTCCCCCACCATCTTTTTCTGTGCTACGCCCCCGGATGATGGGAACCTCTGCAGGTTTTACAATCACAACGCGGATTTCTGCTACAAGTTAGTACTTCATGCATCTTCAAGACTGACTGTTCCTCCATGTGACAAAAATCTCTTGGCTTGCTCTTTTTTTGATGGGGAAAACTAGAAGGGAGTGAGAGATCATCTTTTTGTATCTGTTTGTTGCCCCTCTTTCCCCGCATCCTCCCAGCAAACTTCCCAGCATGTTATCAACATATTGTTAGGAAGACCTTACTTACAAGTATCATGGCAGAACTGATACTTCCCCTCTCCCCAAACCACAGGAGGGTCCTGTCCTGGTCTTGTACTTTTTATCTGATGTTCCACAGCACCCTTGCATTCAAGTAGAACATAGTGGCAGAAATCACTCACATCCTGCCTGTGGGAGAATTTGATCACAGAATGCTAAGCAAAGAACTTAGTCACAGTTTCTATTTCTTTACAAGACAACTTCTGGTGAAGCTACCTGAAAAAAAAAAATCTCATTCAAAACTTGTTCCTTGGAATATGATCAATAAGTCAAGTTGTTCTGCATACCAATGGACTGAGATGCTCAGTAAGGAGGGTGATGCAGAGAGATTGTGTTCAACCAGTTGTTTGAAAGACAGTATACAAAGAACTTTTAAGACTAGGAAAGTTTAAAAAATTTTTATTTGCTTCTACTATACCCATTACTATAAGATATAAGATTTGTTTCAAAATAAACCAAAATGGGGCTTATTCTACTCTTCATAGAACAGACTTTTCCAAAATAAGAAGAGATCTTAGATTTTATTCCAGTCCCCTCATTTTATAGTTGAAAAAAACTGTAATTCGATAAGGTCAAGTGATTTGTCCAGGGTCACATAGTTAACTTAAGGGACTTTGAATATAGGCCTCTGAACTGCTAGAACTGTGGTCCTATTTAGTGGTAACACTGAGTTCCTTGCTAAATTTTCCACCTTTCCATCCCACTTTCCAAGGCCCCTCATCTCATTTGGGTGTGGAGTTCATGCCCAGACAAAAGCAACTTGCCATTGGCCCTTCGGGGGGCCTCTGATCAGCCCCACAATTTTGCAAATTCTCTGATTTGAGTGTTCATGAGTGCAATCCTGCAGACCTGAATTTGAGTCTCTTACAACGCAGCCTCTAAAGTCACAAATCTCTTTACATGCTTATCTCACATTACCTGGGTACATTCAGCATCTATGCAACTCCTTGATAACAGAGACTATTTTTCATTTTGCTTGGGTAGCTTTGTCACCTAATACAATGCCTTCCTTAGGGTTTCCTTTAGAAGAAAATGGGTTATATGTGCAGAAGCCATGGAATCTAAGTGTAATATCTGACATGTGACTGGGGGCCCCTAAATAATAGAGGTTACTTCCTGCAAGAGCTGATATTTTCTTTAGACATCGTTCAAGTCTAGTCTCAAAAGAGAAAACATTGTTTATAGCAGTGAGTAGCTCCTGATGTGGATGATAGAGAAATCTGCATTAGAACCAGAGAACTCTCTTTCCTCGCTATTCCCTCTCTGGTTGTGGAGTGATTGGGAGATCTGGCATTGCGGGCACTCTACCCATCAGTACATGTCCCTGATTTTTGGTTATCCCATGGTACAGTGGGGACTTATGGATCTGCTTGAGACAATCTGGAGAGCAGCAGCAGCCGCGCTGGACCCTCAGCCAGGACACAACTGACTGAGACCTGGTTCTAGATTTTGGCTTCAGCGCCTCCCTGAGCCTCAGCTTCCTCACCTGTAAAGTAGGAAGGATCATACTGTGGGGGTATCATCATTATTATTAGATGAGAATGAATGAAGGAATATACAGAACACACTATCAAGTTTAAAGCTCTGTAGAAATGTCAACTTTGTGTGTGTGTGTGTGTTGTGTGTTATAAGTGTCGTGTATGTGGTGTAGGGGTTATGTGTTGAATGGGAAAGGATCCAGACCTGTGACTTTGTAGGAACTTCCTGAGGCTGAAACTCTTTGTGCCGATCAAACTCATTAGTTAGGACTCCTTGCTGTACCAGAAGCTAAGAGGACAGTTTATGACAGGGGCAGAATATGAGCCCTGGCTTCTCCAAGACTGACTCTCTAGCCTCTCTCCAACCACACTGCCCTCCCCCCATCACCACCCCTTTCTTTGCCTAAAAGGGAATATTGCCCTTGGATTTATTAAATTCATGAGGTGCCTCTGATAAGGAAGGCCTTGTGGTAGGTGACAGGGCTACACAAGCAAAATGAAAAATGGTCTCTTATCAAGGAGTAGATAGATGCCATAGGAACCCAGATAAGTAAATGCAAAGTGATTGAAGGGCAAAGAGAGCAGTATCAGCCGAGGGGATTAGAGAAGGGGAGGTGGCTGGCCCCTGAGCTGGAGGGGCCTGCAAGTCTTAAGCAGGGGTTCTCAAACTACGGCTTGTGGGCCACATGCAGCCCGCTGAGGACGTTTATGTGGCCTGCCAGGTTATGGCAAATGGGCTGAGGGGAGGAGACAGAGTGTAAGTTTTTGTTTTTTACTATAATCCAGCCCTCCAACAGTCTTGAGGGACAGTGAACTGGCCCCCTATTTAAAAAGCTTGAGGATCACTGGTCTTAAGCTTAGGAGGCTGCTGTGCACAAGACACAGAAGTGGGCTCTCGAATGGTGAGGCCCAGGAACCACTAAGAAGGTGATCAAGAAGAGTACCGTGCAATAAAGTTAGAAAGAGAGGCTGAGGCCAGAGTGCCCTAATGGCAGGGCAGAGGGTTGTAGCTTCTTAGGCTAGAGACCCTGGGGGGCTGCTGGAGGCTTGTGAGGAGTAGTGAGTGGTCCTGGCCCAACTTGTGCATTTCTCAGAGCATGGTTTTTACAGGGGGTGAGGGGGTACTAGAGAAGGAGGAAATGGGAGTCAGGGAGGCCAGTAGCCTAGACAAGAAATGGTGGAGACTGGAACTAGGATCAGAATGTTGGCTATGTTGGGGATCAGAGAGGAGGGATCGTAGAGATCGGATTGGGTACAGGCTCTAAAAGACAGAGAAGGGCCAGGTGGTCACTGAGGCTTTGAATTTGACAATCAGCATGACTCTAGATTCTAAGGGCTTGAGAGATCATCATTTAGTTTGTTTTACAGATGAAGAGGAAAGCTGAGAGAAACACAGACGAGTCAGTTAGGGGTGAACAGAAGGTTGCTGTATAGCAGCGAGGGTCCAAAATGCAGATAGATGGTGGCGGTCACCCAGGATGGAGGAGTAGCAGCATCAAGCCAAAGAGCCAGCAAAGTGCTGGGCAGGGGGTAAAGCCCAGTGCCCAGTCTGGCCAGCTATGGGACCTCAGGCAGCTTACAAAGTCTCTGTGTTTTGTTTCCTCCCCCATGAAATGGGGATAAAAATACATGCCTTTGTTGTTTTGCTGGGCGAATGCAAAACTCAAATTAGGTTATCTACTTGAAGTACTACATAGGGTTGATAATGTGACCATGAAAGTTGGATGGAATTCAGCAAGTATTTAGTTAACTGTCTGTCGTCCACTAGTTTAGATCAATAAAAGTCAAGAAGCATTTATTAAATACCTGTGCTATGTGTCGTCAATGCCCTCCCTCCACCCAGACACCAGTCCCTGCTGTCAAGGAGCTCACAGTCTAATGGGGGAAAAAGCATGCAAGCAACTATTTACAGAGGAGATATGTAGGATAAATTAGAATCTCCAAGGGAAGGCCTCCTGTAGAAGGGCTGACTTTGGCTGAGACTGAAGGAGGCTGAGATGAAGTGCTCCAGAAAGGGTGGGCAGCTAGGGAAAATGCATTGGCTTGGAAACCGGAGCATCCTTTGTGAGGAACAGCTAGGAAGCCAGCGTTGCTGGATCCTAGAGGAAGTGGAGGGGATTCGTAGGTAAGAAGACAGAAAGATAAGAAGGGGAGAGGTTGTAAAGAGATTTAAAGTCTAAACACAAGGTTTTATATTGAATCCTGCAGATGATAAGGAATAGCTAGAGTTCTTTGAGTGTGTGAGTGTAGAGGGGGCGGTGGCGTGGCTGGACTTGTGCTTTAAGAAGCTGGGTTTAACATTGGGTGGTGGATGGGCCTAGAGGCCAGGAGACCAGCTAGAGGCCTATTTCAGTGGTCTAGGAGGGAGCTGAAGAGCAGGGGAGGATCCTTCTTCCCTTGTGGAACTTAGAACATACAGTAGGACTTCCTGGTGGAATGTCTATGGGATCATATATTTAGAGTGACAAGGGGCTCAGTAATCTAATGCTGTCCTTTTACAGGTGAGAAAGCCAATCTCTGAAAGGCTAAATGGTTTGCCTGGGGTCAGGTAGTATATGACAGAGCTGGTGTTCAAATTCAGGTTCAAGTTTGGTGATCTCTTCATTGAACATTTTGGTTGTTTTTAAACTTTGTCCCCTTGGCTCTATGCCTTGGACCCTGTAGGTGCTTATCCAATTATAAAGAGACATTGTTGCAAAATAGAATGAAGGAAAAAAGAGGGGGGCAGTAGATAGTTGAACTATTCAACTATAGGGTCAAGACTCATGAGCCAAAAGGAAGGAGAGAGCAAGGGAGATGAATTGGGAGAACAGAGATGATGAGTTTGTAATCCTCAGAAAGGCAGAAGGAGAAATGGAAGGATGCAAGGTTATGGCTGAAATTTCAGAATTTCATCTCAAGAATGTGGTATGGTTAGAGCAATCCCTTATAATAAAGAATAAAGTATGCATGGGGGAACTCCAGGTCAGCAAAACTAGCCAACATCTGGGGAAAAAAGGCTGATGTATGTGGTGGTCTACATCCATAGTCTCCATTCTCAAGAAAAAAATAATAGAACTTTGTAATATCAAAATTACTTTAAACAAATTGTTAATAGACTGATGAGGGAGGAGATAAAATGTTACTATTTAAAAATATATATATAAAATATATATTTCCCAAACCTTTCTTCTCTCTCCCCTTCCTTTCTAAGAAATTAAAAGGGAGTCTTTTCACTTCTCCTTTATTAATGCAGAAACAGCAGTGACCCAGAAATATCAGGGATATTTTTGAGAGTAATCTGACTCAAGTGTAACATGGGAGCCCAGAGGACAAGGGCTAGTCCAGGAAGCAAGAGGGACCTGTTTCACAGGGAGGTTTGTATCAGGGAGGTGCTGCTATGGGTCATGACAGTGGTGTTTCTTGGAGTATTTCCATCCTTTCATATGGCTACCTGGCTTCTCCAGTATACCATTAACCCAGCCCTAAGCCTGCACCCTGCTTTCCACCACAGCCTTATCATGCTAGCCTCTTTGGTTTTTTGCTTCCTTCTTCCCCCTCCCTACTGATTTCTTAATCATTCTGACTTCTACCCCTTTTCCCTATTTTCTGAGTCCTCTTGATGACTCCATCCTACCTGCTTAATTTGCACACGTAGGTGGCTTCTCAAATGTTAGAGATAGAAAGGAAATTAGAACATAGAATGCTAGAATTTAGAACAAAGAGGGTTAAAGCAGGAAAGTATCTTACAGAAAGTTACAAGTGTAGAACATAAATCACACCCAAGCTAGAAAGGACCTTAGGGCATAAAATGCTGGAACATAAAACATCATAATACTATTTCATGTTTCTGTAAGGATTTACAATTGACTGTGTGTTTTTCTCATACCATAATTGTAAGTAGTTAGTTCAAATGCTATTGTTCCTATTTTAGAGGTAAAGAAAACTGAGGCATGGAGACATTATATGAATGATAGGGCTGGGACTTGAACTTGGATCAGCTGATTCTCAGTTGAGCTCATAAAATAATAGTGCTGAAAGGGACTTTAGTGATCACCTTGTGGGTCAATTAATTGTCCTTATATGACTGATGAGAAAACTGAAAGTCCATAAGGGATCTGTGAAAATTATATAGCTCATTAGAGGCAGAACTGAGACTAGAACCCAGGTCTCCCGATTCTCAGTCTGTGGCTCCTTCCAGTTTATTGTGTTGCTTCCTCCATTATGTTGTTTATCTGTGTTGAAGTGTAAATTTATAGGAAAGGACTAAGGAAAAGAAAAATCAATCAGAATGCCATGTTTCTTTTATAATCTTCCTTTCTCCTCCCACCACCCCTCCCAAATCTGCCTCCCTAGCATCCTATTCCCTTGATGTTTTCACTCTAGCTCAGGATAAGAGATTTATTAGAGTATTTCAGGTCTGAATTGTGGTCACTTAACTTAGAATGGAAAAAGTCTTCAACATTGGCCTATTTGCTATTCCATGAAGAATAGTCTTTTACTTTGTTCTGACATTTTTTTCTTGCTTGAGCATCACAAGCAAACTTCTTTTCCAAGTTGAAAAAGATAAATAAATATGGCCATTTTAAATAGAAAATAATAGGAACATAAATTTGGAATTAGAGGTGAACTCCAGAGAGTCTCTTTCTAGTTCCAAATCCCTCATTTTGCAGATGAGGAAATTAAGATCTAAAGGGGTTTAAATGATTTGTCAGTCACACAGAAAGGGGCAGAGCTGAGATTCATCTAGTTCCTCTGACTTCAAGTCTACACTATAATAGGGACTTCTTGTTTTCTCCATTTGGAAGTTTTGATTTATAGTGTTTCATTCTTTGTATCTTCATCAAAGTTCCTGTTATATAGTTGGTGCTTAACAAAGATTTTTCAATTAATTTTTTGATTGATTGCCAGTACACAATGGTACTTGGTAAGATACTACCTGAAATTTTTTAAAAGAGAAAAAAAAAAACTTAAAGTAATTGAATACTTTCTTTTAGGAGTTTATACTTTATGGAAAGGATAATTTACATGTGGAGAAAGGCATCTTATCCGAATCTTAAAAATTGGGGTGGAAGGTGACTTGAGTGCTTATGCTAGCCAGTTTTTTACTCTAATGGAAATAGTATTTGGTATGGCAAAGAACACCACCCTTTCATCTCCCTCATGTCTGGGGCATTTTGCTTATTTGGCTCCAAAAAAGTCATACACTTGTGTTGTGATTAGCATGTGAGTTGACCTGCCAAAAGATAGCTCTTGACTTTGGAAATGAATCATCCCATTTACTTTAGAAGACCTGTCACTCCCTGGTACTTGCCACTGGTTTTATCTTTGAAAAAAGAGATTCTGTTCTTGAGCCCTAAGTATTTTTGTGTCTTGTGGTCCCACAGACTCCCTGACAATGTCACCTTTGAGGAAGGGGCTCTTATCGAGCCACTCTCTGTGGGAATCCATGCCTGTCGGAGAGGTGGAGTCACTCTGGGAAGCGAGATCCTTGTGTGTGGAGCTGGTATGTCATAGACTTGATCCCAGTTTCTGTTATATGCTGCCTTCACCCCCAACTTATAAGTATAGACACCCTCCCCTCCCAACTTCCGAGTTGTGACTGATTCTGACTTGGTTCTTAGTAGAACCAACCATAACTTGGGCATTGGGGAGTGGGGAAGGGGGGAAAACCACAGTGAGAAGGGGAAATGGAGTGTACCTAAAGAGATCTGGTCCTAGGCAGAATTGTAGTGAAGTATAAGTATAATTTTTCCCTAATGTTCTTCCACCTCCCCTTTCCTACGTCCTTTATCCAATTTCAGCAGCTCTTTCTACATTCCTAGTGTTTGCATATTGCCCTTGGCTTCCCAGAAACAAGCTTTTTATATGCCCTGTTGACTTTGAAATGAACTCCATTCAGCTTCCCTCCATCAAAACTTAACAGTCCTATGGGCCATTTTCTCAGGACTTTGTTCTTTTCTAGGTAAAAGTGGGTGGTAATAAGTCAATATAATTATCTGATAAAGTAATTCCTGGTAATATGTTAATTAGCTAATATGTTACTACTCAGTATATATTGTTTTATCCTGTTATAAGTTATATTTTAAAATACTTTAAGGAATGATACCATCCTGAGAATTTTAGCCATTTAAGACCATAGCAGGATACTCAGGTGACTTAGCTAAATAGTGATAATGATATTAATGACAGTTGTAATAATTTTAAAATTTATTGATTTGGCCCTCAGTGGATCCATTAGTTTGCTAATCTTCTGCTTGGGGAGATTTGATTGATTCTAGAGTGGGCAGCTAAGTGATGGGAATGGGACTCTACCCACGCTTAGAGTTAAGAAAAGTCACATTCCTGTGAGTTCAAATCTGTCTCAGGCCCTTTTTAACTATGGGACCCTGGGCAAGTCACTTCCCTGTTTACTCATCTGTAAAATGAGCTGGAGAAGGAAAGAGCAAACGATTCCTTTGCCAAGAAAACTAAAAATGAGGTCATAGTCATATAGGACTGAAAAAAACATCAGAATAACAATATGTAGGTTCTTAAATGATGGTTTGAGGAGAGAAAAGGAACATATTCTGAACTTTGAAAGACCTCTCTAGAAATTACAAGAAAACCTAGGTGAGTGACTGAACTAATCTGATCCACTCTTGAAGCCTCTTTGAGCTTTACAAATGTCTCAAAATAGCTTCCATAAAATAATTAGAAATGTATGCTTTGGAACAGCAGAAAGAGCAGCAGCTTTGGTGCTGCTATTATGTCTCCATGGTTTTGGGCAAGCCACTTAACCTCTAGGCCTATTTTTTTATCTTCTAGATGTGAAGATTGGATTAGATAGCCTAGGTCTTTTTAAAGCTTCAAACCTATGATTCTGATTCTTTTTTAGTGATTTTTATTTATTTATTTTTATAATAGTGTTTCATTTTTGCAAATACATGCAAAGAAATTTCAATATTCACCTTGCAAAACCTTATGTTCCAAATTTTTCTCCCTTTCTTCTTCCTCCCCCCTTCCCTTAGATATCAAACAGATCTGATATAGGTTAAAACTTGTACAATTCTTCTAAACATATTTCCATATTTGTTATACTATGCAAGAAAAAATCAGGTCAAATGGGGAAAAAACATGAGAAAGAAAAACAAGTCAATAAATACCACTACCACCAAAAAAAGATGAAAATACTATGCTTTGATACAAACTCAGTCCCCACAGTCTGCTTTCTGGATGTAGATGGCTCTCTCCATCACAAATCTATTAGAATTAGCTTGAATCACCTCATTGGCTCATGAAAAGAAACACATCCATTACAATTGAGCGTCACATAATATTGTTGCTATGTATAATGTTCTCTTAGTTCTACGTACTTCACTTAGCATTAGTTCATAAGTCTCTTTCATAGAGGTCTCTCCAGGCCTTTCTGAAATCATCCTGCTCATCATTTCTTATAGAACAATAAAATTCTATAACATTCATATAACATAATTTATTCAGCCATTCGTCAACTGATGGGAATCCAATCAATTTTCAGTTCCTTACCACTACAAAAAGAGCTACTATAAATATTTTTGCACATGTGGCACCTTTTCCCCTTTTTTGTTGATCCTCTGATTCTTATGAGAGATAGAGGCACAAAATATAGCCATCTGCCCATATCAAGTCCACATTTCATACACATTAGGCATTCCATATATAACAAAATCTTTCTGTTTTTGCTTAGGACCAATTGGCATGGTCACTTTGCTGGTGGCTAAAGCAATGGGTGCATCTAAAGTGATAGTGACTGGTAAGATCTCTTTTTTTGTCTCTTTTTCCTTAAAACATTTGATGAGATGTCACTCTTGTGGACAATGATTATAATAGCAGCATGGGTTAGGACAAATAAATTGCTTTCCCCCCTTTACTATGATTCTTTTTTTTTTTCCCCCGGGGACCAGCAGAGATGGATGTGATATATTTATCTCAGCAAAGCAATTTAAAAAAAAATCAGAGTTGAAAGAGCCCTCAGAGGTTGTTTCAACCTATATGTAAAAAAGGAATCATCTTTATAAAATCCTTGACAAGTAATTATCTAATCTCTCCTTAAGAACCTCTAAGACAACAAGAAATCTGATTCCACTTTCGGACATATATAATTATTATACTTTTTTTTTTTAATTTTTATCAAATCAAATTCAAACTTACCTATGTGGAATTTTCTTTTCTTTTCTTTTCTTTTCTTTTTCTTTTTTTTTTTTTTGCCCACGGGCTTATTGTGGCTTTATTAAAATTTTTATTTATTTGTTTATTTGTTTATTTTTTATTCATTTTATGATTATAACATTTTTTACAACATTATCCCTTGTACTCCCTTCTGTTCCAAATTTTCCCCTACTTCCCTCCACCCCCTCCTCTAGATGGCAGGCATTCCCATACGTATTAAATATGTTATAGTATATCCTGGGTACAATATATATGTGCAGACCTTTACTATGATTCTTAAAGAGGATCAGATAAGGCACAGCATCAACCCTTTTTATAAATGCTGTTGAAGTTGGGGCTTTTTTTAGTTCGGTGAAAATCCAGGCAGGCCATGTTGCCATCTTTGCTCTAAGAGGAAGTCCATGACAGGAGGTAACCAAGCTTTGTTTCAAATAATGTCAGAGTAAACTTGTTAGAATGTAGGTTCCTTCCTTGGTATCCCTAGCACTTAGCTCAGTGAAGTCCTTAACATTAAAAGGACTAGATATGGCTAAATTATTTTGGAACTTAGCCCACTGTGAACAGCATAATAAGTCTTTGCCCCTTAACTGAGTGGGGGAGGAAGGGAAAGATTTATTATGCTATTAACATTAAAATATTAAAAAACATTTTTGGTGCATCTAGTTCTCTCCCCTCCCCCTCTTAACTTGGGGAAGGGGAGGAAAAAAGAACTAGATGTGCCAAAAAATTTTAAAAATATTTTTACTATAATTCATTATATTTTCTCCTATTTGTGCAAATATATTTTAAATACAAAAAAAATTTTAATTAGTGTGTTTCTTGAGACAAAGTTTTTCATCCTACCATATTTTCTTTGCCTTATAGAATAAAAAAGCATGTGTCAGTTTAGTCCTTTGAAAAACTTATATTTTGGTCCTTCTGTTAACAAATGATTAAGATTGATAAAATTGTGTGTGTGTGTGTGTGTGTGTGTGTGTGTGTGTGTGTGTGTGTGTGTGTGTGTTTGGAAAGGGAAAGGAGGAAAGAGAGAAATACAGGGAGAGAGAAAACAAACATATGATTCAAGATTTAGAATATATTTAGGCTGCACAGATTCTGAGAGGGAAGACTTTGGTTGCTACTATCTTTATTTCCCTCTGTTTTTTTGGTTCATTGTTTGATCGGACTACTTTTGTTTAATCTCAGATGTGAATAGCTCTCGACTAGAAAGAGCCAAAGAATGTGGGGCCACTTTCACCCTCCTGATCGATAAAGAGAGCCCCAAGGAAATTGCCAGTAAGATAGACAATCTCTTGGGAAACAAACCACATATCACCATTGAATGTACTGGAGTGGAATCTTCTATCCAGACCAGCATCTATGTGAGTTTTCCTCTGGTTAGCGAGTCATAAATGGGTCTTATTTCAGCAGAAAATGAACAAAAACCACACACTGTATGTGGCTGATTTGAAGGGAGTATGGTATATTGGAAATTCACTAGCAAAGAGTATGGAGATTTGCTTTCTGCTTCCAGATTCATCACTGATTTGTAGTGGGCTATGGATTAACTCATTGGTTGACCCAAAAAGTCATTAGTTACTTTCTCTGGATTTTAGTTTATTTACATGTAAAATAGGAATAGAAATACCTGTCCTGCTTAAATCATGGGGTTGTTAGGAAGAGTAAATGAGATGAAATTATTTTTGTCTTCTCTTTTTTACATCATCATAGCTCTCCCCAATATCTTTTCCTCTCTCACCTTCACAGAGAGCCATTCTATATAACAAATAATTTTTGAAAGACATAAAAATCAATATAATTGTGATTAAATCATGATGGATCAGGATTGATCCATTGAAAAAATGTATAAAATATAGAGCATCTGTGCTCTTCATGTAGGAGGTCCACATGAAGCGATGGTTTGAGGGTATCTAGTAATACCTCTTTCTTTGAGTCCTGCTGGATCTTTATAATTTTCTTAATTTACTTTTGATTTTTTGGTATGTTATTGTTCTTAACATTTCCATTGTTATACTTCTTGTTCATACTGTTTTCTTGGTTTTTCCTTCTCTATGCATTGTTCATGGAGCTTTCTATGCCACTTAGTATTCATCACTATCATTATTTCTTATAATGCAATAATATTTCATTATATTTACTTACCATATTTTGCTTAGTCATTTCTAACTCAATGAGCATCTACTTTGTTTCTAATTCTTTGCTATCACAAAAAGTACTGCTACAAATATTTTTGTATGTATGGGAAATTTCTTTTTATCAGTAACTTCCTTGTGATATAAGCCCAGTAACAAGAGTTTTTACTTTAAAGGACATAGACATTTTAATAATTTTATTGGCCTAATTCCAAATTTCTTACCATTTCACGGCTCTACCAACATTGTATGAGTGTACCTATTATTTCATAACCTCTCCAAAATTGACTTGTCATTTTTGGTCCATTTTGCCAATTATTGGGGTGTGAGAAGAAGGGTGTTTATTTGTATTTTTCTTATTATTAGCGATCTGAAGCATTCTTTTTAAAAAATATTTTTATTTTCAGAATACATACAAAGATGGTTTTCAACATTTACCTTTTCAAAACCTTATGTTCCAATTTTTTTCCTTATTTTCCTCCCATCCCCTTCCCCTAGACAGCAAGTAAGACAATATAGGTTAAACATGTGTAATTCTTCTAACCATATTTCCACATTTATCATGCTACACAAGAAAAGTCAGATTAAAAAGGGGAAAAATGAGAAAGAAAAAAAAGTAAGCAAACAACAAAAAAGATGAAAAAACTATGTTATGATCCACATTCAGCCCACATGGTCCTCTGGATGCAAATGGCTCTCTCCATCACAAGTCTATTGGAATTGGCCTGAATCGCCTCATTGATCACAATTCTGGATGTTCAAGTCCATCACAATTGAGCATCACATAATCTTCTTCTTGTTGCGTACAATACTCTCTTGGTTCTATTCACTTCCCTCAGCATCAGTTCATGTAAGTCTCTCCAGGCTTTTCTGAAATCATTCTGCTGATTGTTTCTTATAGAACAATAATATTCCATTACATTCATATACCATCACTTATTCAGACATTCCCCAACTGACAGGCAGCCACTCTAGTTCCTTACTGCTACAAAAAGGGCTGCTGCAAACATTTTTGCACATGTGACTCCTTTCCTCTTTTTTATGATCTCTTTGGGATACAGACTAAGTAGAGACAGTGCTGAATCAAAAGATATGCAGAGTTTGAAGCTCTTTGGACAAATTGCTCTCCATACTGGTTGGATCAGTTCACAAATGCACAAATGTCCCAGTTTTCCCACATCCCCTCCAACATTCATCATTATCTTTTTCTGTCATCTTATCAATGAGAAGTGTGTAGTGGTACCTCAGAATTGTCTTAATTTACATTTCTCTAATAATAGTTTAGAGTATTTTTTTTTCATATGACTATAAATGGCTTTAATTTTTTCATCTGAAAATTGTCTATTCATATAATTTGACTGTTTATCAATTGGAGAATGGCTTGTATTCTTATAAATTTGAGGGGCAGCTAGATGGTGCAGTGGATAGAGCACCAGCCCTGGAGTCAGGAGGACTTGAGTTCAAAGGTGTTCCCAGACACTTAACACTTCTTAGCTGTGTGACCCTGGGCAAGTTTCTAACCTCAACTACCTAATAAAAAGGGAAAAAAAGATTAAATTTGAATTAAATTCTCTACATATAATTTTGGAAATGAAGGCTTTATCAGAGCCCTTGGATTTAAAACTTTTTTTTCCCAGTTTTTTTGCTGAAACATTCTTTCTTGTGGTTGTGAATACAAGATTCTTTTTCTAACACAGACTGGCTATATGGAGCAAGCCACTTAACCCCTGGGTGTCATAGACAGCTTTCTAAGACTGCATATCCTGAAGGAGTTGCTAGTCTTCAGCAATGGAGAGAGTGCTTCCACACTGGGAGCTTCTTGCTTCGTTATCTGGACCAAGAATAACTTTAATAATGCTCTAGAACATATAAAATGTATTTGAAACATGGGACTTTACTATCATTCAATAGAACAAAACTGTTTTTGGAGGGCTAAGGGAATATCAGAGGCACTAAGGAAACCATGGCTTGGCTCAGGGACGGGTCAGCACCTTCCATCCCTGCCTATCTCATTTTATTCAGGGAGATTACTCTCCATGACTGTTCAGTGTGAGATCATACCCAGCAAGTCTTTACAGTGATTAATAAAATCTGACTTCTTCAAACATCATAGTTGGCTGCAAAACTTCTTCCTGGACTTAGAGTAGAGGAGAATCCAAAGACTACTTTATCTTGAGGGCCACCAGAGGAAATTAGCAATACTTCTGGAAAATACTGAGCTTAACTCATGACCACACAACAAGATACAGTAGGGGGAAGGAGGAAAGCTCTAAAGAAAGAGGAAAAAGTACTGAAAGTGGAAAAGTAGGAAAACGGCTGGGCCATGGGGAGGGACCTGTGGAAAGAGAAAGAATAAGGAAAGTCCTGTGGTGAAGAGGTCGGGGCAGGTGACAATGATGGGCACTGTCATTCATGGGCATTCCCTAGAAGCCCTAGACTCTGGGCTGTCTTCTAGGAGCCAGCACTTCCTTCTTCCATCTCTGAGTCACAGAGCTATTTTAGGGAAACTTCACATCCCCAGGAAGAAACTGCTGTCCATGTGAGCTGGGCAGGGAAGGCAGCCATCTTTTCTGATGTCAGAGGGGTTTAAGCTGGCACTGGCAGAGAATTTCACCTAAACTAAAGAAGGCCAGCCCCTCCCTTGATTTGTCAGACACACTTATCTTAGGTAATGGCTTGTCACTTGTCAGTCATTATTGTCACCCTTAAATTTTCTGCAGTGTTCACTATGTGCCTGGAACCATGTTCAGAGAAAAATTCTAACCACTTGACAATTCTTATTTCGTTTAATCTTCACAGCCCCCTGGGAAGTAGGCTCTATTTTATTTTCATTTTACAGATGGGAAAACTGAGACAAACAGTGAAGTGGCTTGCCTAGGGTCACACAGCTAGTGAGGAATTGAGGCTGCACTTGAACTCCGGGCTTCCTTCACACTCCACTGCACCTCCTAGCCACCTAGTAAGTGGCAGTATCTGTCTAAGCAGCCTGATGGCTCTGTCCTGGGGCCGGACCATGGGTGGGGGCCTCGGATGGGCAGTGACGTCAGGGCCAGGCCAGCATGCATGACAGGCTAGACAGAATGCTGTGGCCAGCTCACTGCTGGGGGGCAGGGTGAGGCGAGGCAGGGCCCTCAGGGCCACTTCCCCACGGGGCAGTGACTAGATAATGCTCAGCTGGGAGAGGCCACCTGTGCAGCAGGAGATGAAATAGTGAAAAAAGCCACACCCACAGAAGGAAGGTGATGTCCGTGTTTTGTATTGCCCTTCCCTGTTTGAAGGGGCGAGGAGGAGGAAGCATTGACTGGGAAAATAAAGATATTTTTTTCTTTTGGAATTCCTCATTGAAGTTTGGACCTGGACAAGCTTCTTCTTCCAAGGCCATCCCAGCCCTTGTATAACATTTCCTCCTTCACTTCGATCTCACATAAAAGAAGTGGCCCTACTCCTAATCAAGGATGACCCCCTGACATGCTGCCTTGATCTCCTTCCCTGACAACTTCTCCATCCAGTTGCCCTCATAGTCAGCTCATCTCCTCTGTCTCTGTCCTTCTGTGTCTCTCTTTCTCTTTCTCTGCTCTCTGTCTGTCTGTCTCTCTCTTTCTCTCAACAAGTCTTCACTATCTAATGACCTTTTCTCTACTCCTTACAAACAAGCCTACATCTCCGTAAAAGATCTCACTTGAACCTGGTTATTCATCATGTGTTTAGTCTTTCTCTCCATGGACAAACTCTTAGGGAAAACTCTCTACACTACATTCACTTACCCCTTCTCTTTTTAAAATCCTCTTAGATCTGCTTTCCAGCCTTATCTTGTGCTGAAATTGCCCTTTCCAAAAGTTACCCAAATAACCCTTTTAGATTGCTCTGTGTGTGTGTGTGTGTGTGTGTGTGGTTGCGCGTGCACGCACGTGTGCACGAGTATTTTAGACTGGCTATTATGAGAAATCTTGTTCCCCTTTTTCCCTCCCACACATATTAGGAGATACAGTAATTGAGTTGCCTCCTATTTGCCAAATCTAATGACTTTTTCTCAATCTTATTTTTTGTTAACCTTTTATAGTTGCTAAACCTCTCTTTATTCTTCTAAGAAGTCTCCTTTGCTAATTTTTTATGTCATAGCCATGTTCCTGTTTCTCAAGACTCTGTTCTGGGTCTTTTTCTGTTCTCTTTCTAGTCTATACTCTCTTCATCTCTTTAGCTCCCATAGATTCTTTATGCAGATGATTCCCAGATCTGGATATTCATATATGTATGTGTGATATGTTTGGGACATTAAAGAAGAGATATTAACGTCTGCTTTGCTGATGTCCTCTGAGGACCATGAGAATTTTTTTCATCTAACTTGCAGTTTAAACCTTCCAAGTGTTGCCTCCCTCAATAGAATGTGAGCTTCTCAAGAATGAGGACTTTTCTTTTTAATTAATCTTTCCCAAGCTTAGCCTATTGCTTTGCACATAGCAAGTATTTAACAAATGCTTCATTCAATCATTCGTTCATGCATTTGCATTAAGATACTGACACTTCACCTCTGCCTCTTGAGTTTTGGGCATACTATCATTATTCCCATTTTACAATTGAGGAAATTGGGGTGGACAGAAATGAAGTGACTTAAGTTCATGAAACTAGAAAGTGTGAAGCTGGATTTGAATTTGGGTCTTCCAAACTCCAGACCCAGTTCCCTACTTTGCCACCTGTCTACCTTGTAGGCTCTGAAAGGGACCTCAAAGGTCATCTGCTCCAATCCTGTTATTTTAAAGATGAGGGAATTGAATCATAAAGAAATTAAGTGACTTTCTAAGTTCACAGAGCTAGTTATTGGCATGAAGGGATGGGGATGAAAAGGACACAGAAGAATTCGAAAACATGAACCTCACCCTCACAGTACTTCCAATTTAGGCAATTTGACAAAGTTCACATTCTTGAAATAATAGAGAAGGATATAGAAGCTTGTGATTTAGTCTCTATCTGTGTGATACAGTGATCTATGGAGACAAGACAAGGATTGGTGAAGTTGGGGAAGGTTAGGGGAAGCCTCCTAGAGAAGTTGGGGCTTGAGTTAGGCTAAGAGTAGTGGTTAAGATTGTCTTTTTTAGCAGTAAGAGCTAATTTACTTTCCTAATTAAGTTTTGCTTTAAGCCAATATGATAATTAATTTGTGTTCTTCAAGTACTCCCTGAATGATAGTGTGAAGAATGCAAGGAGAAGATGGATTGGAGCATTTTTATTGTTATAAATTGTACGATGAAATTTCATGAGACAGATAACCTATATGTGGGTTATTTGATTTGAGACGGTTGCAATATAGTATGGAAATTGTCACCTGTTAGCTATTGCCATTTTCATTTCAAAGAACCCATGGGTATAAGAGTAGTTCGTAATCTATAATGACAAGTATGATTAGAACTGAATTAAATTAAACAGGGATTTTAAAGCTGTTAGTATGTGTTTAGTGATACAGCATCACTGTATTCAAAAGATTTTAAAGCATCAGCCTATTAACAGCTTGTTTATTTATTTGGGGGGGGTTCCTTCTTCCAACTTTTATTTTTTTATAACAATAGCTTTTTATTTTTCTCCCTTGCAAAACCTTGTGTTCTGAATTTTTCTCCCTTCCCTCCCTTCCCCCTCCCTTAGACAGCACATAATCCAATATAGCTCACACGTGTGCAATTCTTCTAAACATATTCCACATTTATCACATTGCACAAAAGATTGTTTAAAGTAATTTTGATAACTATAAATTTCTACCTTTTTTTTTCCCCTTAAGTTTGAGTCTCCCTATCTTGCTCAGGTGGGTAGGAGTATCAGTAAACATTTATTTAGTGCCTACTGTGTGTCAGGAACTGTGCTAAGCTATCCATTGCCGATCAGCATGCAAACTTTGTGTTATTGACCAGGATCTGTCTGCTTCCATAGGCATTTTGGTGGCTCTCTTCCTGGTGACTCACCATCTTGATGTGGGAATTTGTGTAGATACCTTATCTGCTTTTTACCTTCCTCTACCCAGACTATCAACCAGCCTCAGCTTTCCCATTAGCAAGTGTGTATTACCACACCTGGCTACAAAATTCTAACAATAGCAATCTATATTCTTCTTTAAAGCTCTCTCTCATCCCATATTATTTGGGTACAGGTTAGACTAGATTATATTTGAGGTTGCTTTTAATTCTCAAATCCCATGATTCATTTTGTCATTACAGCTAGCCCAGTGAGGTTAATATAAACCCCAGCCTGAAGCATTTGGCTGTTTGCATGGAGCTTGGCATGATAAGATTTTTATTTGTGGGGAACACCTTGGGCTATTGTCTGGAGAAATCTGGGAATGCTCCAAAGCCTATTCTGTCATTATTGAGTTAATAAAGCCTTGGAAGGTTGTTAGAGGTCACTGTTGTCATTAATCTTATTTATACAAAAAAAAACATTCTTAGCAATATAGTAAAATGTGACTTTTGCCATTTGGGATGGTGATATTCTTAATTCAGGTCTCTATATTGGCAAAGTATATTCTTTCCACATCTCTAGATTTACAGCCTTGAATAGGGGAAAGAGCCCTATATTTGTAAGCAAAGCATCAGCTTTTGAACACTGAAATTTGCTTGTTGTATGAAAGCTTAGTTTCTTTTTAACTAAAGTGAAAATAAAGTTTGCAGCATGAAAGGCAGCATGTGGTAGTAAATGGGGGAGAAAGCATTGGAGACAAAAAAAATCTTAAGTTCAAATGTTGCCTCTGAACACATACTAGCTATTTGACCAAGTCATCTAAAAGCAAATACTGAACTGAGTTGCTGATCTGAGCAGTGGAGGGAGTTTTCTATCTTTGGAATTGCATGCAATGATTAAAAATCATAATATTTTGCAATATCCACCTCACAGAGTAATTCTGAGGAGAGTTCCTTGCAGATTGTAAAGTTCTTTGTCAGGCAAGCTGTACATTATTCTATAGTAATCCAGTATTTTTATTGTAGTTAAATTCACCAATATCTTTGTACTGTTTCATTGATCCAATCTTGAAAACTCCCTATTCTCTGGAGTTTTCACTAATGATTCATATAGTTTATCTAGTCTATATTTAAGTAGACAATGGGGAATCATCTAATATTAGCAGAAAGCATCCCTTTGATTATAGGTCACATAGCACTTAGCATGGAATAGAAAAAAAGTCTATATTGATGATTTCTGACTTTTTTCCCCTGATCTCCTTTTAGGCCACTCGTCCTGGTGGGACTGTAGTGCTAATAGGATTGGGTAAGGAGATAGTCTCTATCCCCCTGGTACATGCAGCTGTGCGAGAAGTGGACATCAGAGGAGTCTTTCGATACTGTAATACGTGAGTATCCCTTGAGTATATTCCGAACTAAGATCCAGTGAATCAGGAGAAAACCCAGGTGGTTCTCTGGAGAACCTCTCCACCTTCTACAAGTTCTCTTCTGACTATTGGACAAGGAAAATAGGCCAGAAGACTGCATAGATGAGTCCTCAACCCCAATCACTTTTCTGATAATTTATTAGAGAACCAAAGAGAATCAATTAGGGAGCACTTTAATAAAAATTCCAATATGTGCCAGGCATTGTGCTTGCCTCTGAGACCAAAATGACGTGATCCTGGCCCTCAGGGAGCTTACAGTTTGGCACTAGCAGCTATGGGGGTCTGAAAAGGCTTCATTCAAGGTGGGGTTTGAATTGAGTCTTGAAGGAAACAAGGATTTCTGAGAAGCAAAAGTGGGGACACACTACAACACTGTGTGAAAATAGGAGAAATCGAATGTTGCTTATGAGGAACACTCTAAAGGCATCTGCTCTTGAGAAAAGCAACTGGATTCAGTAGGAAAGTACACTCCTGGGTCTGAAGTCTTTTTAGGATATGAGGTTCAGATCTATCATTTACTGGGCATATAGGTAGTGAAGTAAACAGGAGAGAATTAGAAAGACCTGCATTCAAATCCTGCCTCAGATAGTTCCTAGTTGTGTGACCTGGAGTAAGTCTTCTTCTGGAAAAATGATTATTTTTACATTATAATGATATTATTAGGATAGGATTTTACTTTACCATAAGAAAAACATACTACTTAGGTTGTCACATATACTCACATATATATGTGTATATAGGCACACATGCATGTAAATATGTAAAATATATAATATATATTTATATATAATAAATTATATAATGTATATCTATATATAATAAAAATATATAAAATGAGAATATCTTGTAAAAAGCTTTGCAAACCTTAAAACATGATGTAAATGCTAGCTACTGTGTGACTGTGGACATGTGGGGCCTTTTTGACTCCATTTTCTTATCTGTATCCTAGGGATTTTATCTATCTCATGTTGTTGGAGGGGGGAGTAAGGAGAAAGGACACAGAGAAGGAGAGGAGGGGAGGAGGGGAGGAAAAGAGAGTGAGCTCTCAGAGCACAGTCTCTGGCTAGAGTCAAAGAACCCTGGCTACCCAAGTGATTTCTCTTAAACTCCCTGAGCCTCAGTTTCTTCATCTGTAACATGAAGAAATTGGGCTAAATGACTTTGCAGGTGCTTCCCAGTTTTTTACTGGTCAGCTCTATTCATGTGATCTAGTATTCTAGAAGCTCTAGATGGGGGGGGGGCTGCTGATTATTTTATCTCAAGGAATTTATTTATTTATTTATTTATTTTTTTTGAGGCTGGGGTTAAGTGACTTGCCCAGGGTCACACAGCTAGGAAGTGTAAGTTCTGAGACCAGATTTGAACTCAGGTCCTCCTGAATTCAGGGCTGGTGCTCTATCCACTGCGCCACCTAGCTGCCCCTATTTTATCTCAGCCATAGCTTTCTCCGACTCTGGTGCTGCTGAGCAGTCTTTTGTCCTCATAACCAATTGTTGCTTCCTGGTAGGCTTGTAGGATTAGAGCTCAATGGAGCTCAGAGATCATCAAGATCTTTCAATCATCAGTTTAGAGCAGAAAAGGACTTTAAAAGTCATCTAGTCAAATCCCTTCTTTTATATATCTGGAAATGAAGACTCCGGAGATGGGAAGGGAATTACTTGAAGTCACTCAGATATCAGGATTGGAACTCAGCAGAACTTAGCACAGTGCTTGGCACATAGTAGGTGCTTGATAAAAGCTTATTGAGCAGTTTCCTACATATGTTTGTCTCTTCCCACCCCAGCCTGGAGGGGAAGGGTGGCTAGGTGTGAAAATAACAGCTTTAGAAAACCCTAGGTTGTTGGAGTCAGAACCTGTCATTGATGCTAAAAGAGCTGGAATGAAACTTCTACACCTTGTTGGTCTCCAGCCTTGCCTGCCATCCTGAGATGGTCCATTTAGGACAAGTGAGCAGTAGTTTGAGACAAGAGAACAGGCGTAGAGAATGGGAATAGGGTAGACAAAGTATTGTTTCAGGGACCTCGTTTTGAATCTCTGCTGTATCACTAGCCATGAGGGCAGACTAGTGATTGTGTTTGAGGCCTGGACTATGCTATATACATACTTGAAGGGTGTGTCTTAATTGGTATGTGTGTGTTTTTCCCTCAGGTGGCCCATGGCGATCTCCATGCTTGCATCCAAGTCGGTGAATGTCAAGCCCTTAGTCACCCACAGGTTTCCTCTGGAAAAGGCTCTGGAGGCCTTTGAAACATCCAGTAAGGGAGAAGGTTTAAAAGTCATGCTTAAATGTGACCCCGACGACCAGAATCCCTAGTACTAATAGGAGTTTTTGCCCTCTGCCCTTACTCCTCTCCGCTTAGGGCCTCGCTGACCAGCATGTTTTGGAGGAGATGGACTTTTTTGTTGAAGTGATTTATTTTGAATCATTAAGAGTAAATAAAAACTACACATTCTAACAGGAGAGCTTGATCCTGGAAGTAATTTACAATAAAAATACAAAAAGGGAAAACTTAAGGGGAATTTGTAGCAGTGGTCATCTATTTACATACACTGTGCAAAGTTCACCTGAGTAGAGCAGAGTTTGACACTCAAGTTTGGGAAACTCCCCTTCCTGGTGTGTTTTAGTTGGGCAAGGCTGGGAATCTGGAACCTTAAGACAAGTGACACTTGTCCTATTTCACTAAGAAAAAGGAGGATAGGGAGGGAAAGGATCCTTTAGTGGATCATCTCTGGTCTAATACACACATCTCCCTGGAATCTGTAGATGGTACATAGGGACCTAGAGACTAATAGGGCCAAAGGGGGTAGAAGATCACTGATTTCTGTCCAAAGCAGTGTTGACAGTGAAGGAGTATTTCATAAACACTTTTTCAATTTAATGAGGAAAGGGAAGTGGGAAAGGTACCTCAGTCCTCCTTAGGGTTTCTACTAACTTTTTTAAAAGTGAAAATACTGGATCTGCATCCAGACCAGGTTTTCTCCCTTGGCATGCAGATGTGAAATAGTTCTTTAATCATGACTTTTAGTTCCTAAGACCCATCAGTCTAGAGAGAAGGGCTGAGCCAAGTAGGCCCAAAGAATGAAACTTGGGATGAAAAAGATATAAAAAAAAACAAAAACCTTACAGATTCTCTCATTTCCAGAGTCATCCAGGCCCTATTAAAACAAAGGTGCCCTCCCCCCTCCGGGGCAGCTAGGTGGCGCAGTGGATAGAGCACCAGCTTTGAATTCAGGAGGACCTGAGTTCAAATGTGATCTCAGACACTTAACACTTCCTAGCTGTGTGACCCTGGGCAAGTCACTTAACCCCAGCCTCAGGAAAAAAAAACAAAACAAAACAACAACAAAAAAAAAAACAAAGGTAGCCCAGGCAGTCACCAAAAGAGTTCATCCGCCACTCCCAAGTGTTTTGCTTTATTTAGTTCTCAAATTGAGGGATCTACACAAACTTCCTCAGCTAAGGCTAAATGTGGAGAAATTTAGGGGCAGTTGACCTCTAAATTGACCTCGAGACAAAGCATCTGTGAAAATATAGACATTAAAAAGAAAAAGACAAAAAAACCCAAAAACCCTTTGATCTAAAAGAAGACTCTTTAAAGAACTTTCTGTTTCTGGCTTAGAAGACTTTAGTCAGTGGCTTTGGCTCCCCTAATCAAATGAATTTGAATCTTCCCTTAGTATCTCATTTTGAACTATGGAAACAACTCTCTTAAGTACTGCACTGATTAAAAATCAATTCCATTTAATTTTGCAGTTACTCTCCAATTTGAACAATAGCCAGTAAAGGATAAATGTCATACTTAAGAGGTTTGCTTTCATTATTCCCCATTCTCTTACCCCTTTGGGCTTCCTTCTTGCTCCTCCTTTTTTGCAGGTCAATCCAGTGCTAAATTTTGTCTGGACTTCAGCTTGAGTTGAAACCAAGAAATGGAGACAGAGAGAGAGACAGACAGATAAACACACACACACACACACACACACACACACACACACACACACACACACACACACACAGTGTGTGTGAGCATGGCTTCCAACTGCTTAATTGACTTTCTGGGAGTTTCTGGGGCCATTAGGCAGAGTTTGAAGTCTTGAGGCATCATTCTCCCTTTTTTCTGAGAGCATCCTGCTCGTCATGAGAGATTACTTTTGTCAGTGTTTCTTATGGCTTTCACATCCAGACTTTTCTTACCCCTCTTTGTCACCGATGAGCATAGTGTCCTGGAATGATGTCCCCTGAAAACGGATTTTATTGGTGTCTGGGATGACTTTCTTTTTCTGAGAGACTGAAGAACTAAGACTTAAGTCAAAGCATATGCTTCTTGTTAAGACCCACTGACAGTCTTTGTAGTTGAGACTGCATTTCTGAGCAGGCTGAAGGAATCTAACTGGGAGTTCCCTACACCATATCAATTAAGGAACATTATATGCCAACCATGTTAGGTATTGACAAAAGTACAAAGACAAATGTGTCTGCCCTCAAGAAGATTGTATTTTGTGGGGGAGACAAATGGACAAATATAGATACATGCAAAAAAGAAAGTAATGGAGAGCACATTGCAATGGATTTTTTTAACAATAACTTTTTATTTTTATATACATGCAAAGATACTTTTTGACATTCGTTCTTGCAAGACCTTGTGTTCCATATATTTCTCCCTCTTCCCCTCCCCTCTCCCCTAAACAGCATGTAATCCCAATATAGATTAAACAGGCAATTCTAAGTATTTCCATATTTATCATGTTGCAACTGATTAATTTTTTATTATAGTTTTTTTTTTCCTCTGAGGCTGGGGTTTTGTGACTTGCCCAGGGTCACATAGCTAGGAAGTGTTAAGTGTCTGAGATCAGATTTGAACTTGGGTCTTCCTGAATTCAGGGCTGGTGCTCTATCCACTGCACCACCTAGCTGCCTCTTATAGTTTTTTATTAACAAGATATATGCATGAGTAATTTTTCAGCATTGACAACTGCAAAACCTTTTGTTCCAACTTTAACCCTCCTTCCCCCCATCCCTTCCCCCTGATGGCAGATTGACCAATACATGTTAAATATGTTAAAGTATAAGTTAAATACAATATATGTATACATGTCCATACAGTTATTTTGCTGTACAAAAAGAATTGGACTTTGAAATAGTGTATAGTTAGCCTGTGAAAGAAATCAGAAACTGCAACTTATTCTTGAAGGAACGTAGGATTCTCTAAGACCAAAGTGAGGAGGATAAATATTCCAAGTATGGCCAACAGCCAGTACAAAGAAACAGAAATGCAATGTCATGAATGAGCAACAGCAGAAAAGCTTGACTGGACCAGAGTTCATATATGGAGAGCAGTGCATAAGACTGGAAAGATGAGTTGGAGCCATGTTACCAAGATCTGTCTTTGTAAACTAGGCAAGTTTATGTTTAATCCTTAAGGTAATAGGGAGCCAGTGGAGTTTATTGAATACAGAAATGAAGAGTCAATTGGACAGATGTGTGGAGGATGGGACAAAAAGGGGATATGTGTTTGCCCCTGGCCCCAGAAGGCAAATCTGATTCCTAGTGGAGAGTCATGATAGTTATTCACATTTAAAGTTAACAATGCAATGTATTTTTATCATCGAGACATCCATTTTTGACCATATTTTTTCAAAGTTAATTGTATAATATATCAGAGCTTTAAAAAAATATTTAATGGTATTTTTTCCAATTATATGTAAAGATAGCAGAACTTCCTTTTTCCATTAGAAGATTTGTTAAGTTGGTATACTAGTGGTGTTTTTAAAAAATGTAACATGACTTTCATGATATTTTTATACTTAGGTATGCTATAAAATTCAGGTAAAATAAAACATTACAATATAAGTTATTTAATTTTACCTCATGAATTTAAAAGTGTGAATTGAATGTAGAAAAAAAAACAAAGTTCACAGTGCTTTCTGATGTATCTGAAGTTAAGTGTGCCAAATGATAAGATTGATATAAGCAATTGGCACCAAATGTTGGGGTTTGGTCATGTGATGAATTCACAAGGACTATTCTTTGCTATAAAGGACATTTATTTAGGAGGACAGATTAAAATGAAGAGGTATGATAGACACCAGAAGTGGTAAATAGGAAACAGAGTTGGGGAGAACAAAAAGTTAGACAGGAAAGCGGTTTTAAAAATTAACAATGTAGAACTCACAATCAAGAGAAAGGAAATATCTCGTGAGGTGGGAGTGTGCCATTGACTGGAAGGCTAAAGTCATAGAGGAGTTTAGTATCCTAAAAGAATAAGTTAGCTGAAAAAGGAGGAATGGTAGAGAGATGAGAAGAAGGACACTGTGAGGCATAGGGCATGAGAAGGACATCATGAAGCAGAATGCCATGGTGGGCTAACCCAAAAGGGATTTGGCAAAGATGGAGTGGACCATAGATTTAGAGGGGAAATTTAACTTGGAGGGTTTGGCTAACTTGGCTTTCTGATTGGATACAATAAAGTGGGATTACATAAGACCCCCATAGAGATAGGGCTATAAGGCTGAGTGGATCCCCATCAGTGCCCTCAGGGAGAAATTTTATCAGTACTTCTGGCTGTCTCTGCCAACCCCATTTAGTGATCCAAGAACTCATTACTTTCCACATCACTCAGTGAGGAAGTAGATAGTGCAAGTATCAGTCCCCATTTTCTAGATAGGAAAATTGTGGCTTAGAGATACTCATTAACTCACCCATGGTCAAAAGGCTCATGATGTGGATGTCAAAAGACCAGGATTCTACGCCAGGCTGCCCAACTCCAGATCCAGTGTTCTTCTTGCTACTATCACACTGGAAATAATTTTTGTTTTTTGGAAAATGGTATGTTTTCTAATCCAACTTGGCGTGCACTTATTGTCCAAGGGAAGAAGCAAGATGGATTCACCAGCTCCCATTCTTCTTACCCCTCCCCATCTCCCTTGAGATTCTCTGTGGTGAGATCTCTCTCTTGCCCTTATTGCTGCCCAGGCTAACTTAAGCACATATTTCAGGAAAGTAGAATTTATGTCCTCGTAGCTTATTTGCCCAGAGTTGGGTTATTTCTGATGGCCAGAACTCAGAATAACTTCTAATGCTACTTCATCTTGCAGGTGAAGAAACCAGAGGTTCAGTTAAGTGACCCTCAAGGTCACATAGGTAATAAGCATCAGAGTGGGGAATTTGAACTCAGGTCCTCTAACTTCAGAAGTAACACTCATTCTTTGCCTGATTCTCTCAGAGGCTCTGTGCCCAGCCCCTGCTTGTAGATTCAGTTGGGTTGCATTTTGTGGAAGATCTCTGTCTTTTCTTTCCACACAACATGAGGCTAACTTGGGGCTGTCTACCCTTGCAATAAGTAGCTATTTGCCTACAATTTCAGGAGCTTCCTCTTCACCTGTTTTATGCTGCCAGAAGTTCCCTTAACAATTCACAAAAATCTTTGTATAATTAGGGACTTCAAATGCAAATGCGTCCTGGAGGAGCTACCACTTTGGCTTCAATTCATACTACTGTATAAATGGCCTAGAATCATTTCTGGGAACTTGTTTTTCTAGGTGAAGAGAGAATCTGAAGGGGATGTACCAGAGAAAAGAATGTTTGAAAGAGACCTAGGGGCTCTTCTTTACCCCATCCATATCCCCCTTCCCCTCCTCTCCAAATACCAGTTCTACAATATTTTGCCATTTCTGCAGCACATAGTAAGGGAGGGAGTGGGAGAAAGAGCAAGATGGGAGCTTTTGCACAGGGATTGGTCTGCCTCAACATTAATGGACCAATTTCCTGAGACATCCTGTTTCCTCTGTGGTTTTGCCCTGGCTAAAATGGAATTAAAGTTATATTGCTCTTAATTCTTCTACCCCTAAATGAAGAATTTCCTGCAGGAAGTAAAGCAAGAAACCAGGCTATTTCCCCTCCCATTCTCTGAACACAACAAATATTGATTGACAAAGATTTGAAGTTAATCAGTTCTCCCCACGGAGTCTGTGGAACGTGGCCACTCAGCTGTGTTTCTATTTCATCTCCATAGTCCCTGACAGGAATCGTAACTGCCAGGGTTGGACCCGTCCTGGGCTCTGTGTATTCTGTCCCCGGTGCCAGCACCTTCCTGGTTCTCAGTCAACATTCAACACCCCACCCAGTGGGATCAGCAGGAGCCAGATTTAACCACCAGGAGGGCAGAATGACTGGGGTGGGGGGATCTCCAGAACTTCAGCATGGAGAAGCAATCTATCATGGGATAAACTGCAGAATTAAGCCAGAGAGTCGGGAAGGATCATGGGATGGGGATGGGGGAGCACAGGGAGTTCCTGCTTCATCCATTCATATATTCCTTCAATAAATGATTATTAAATTCTGCTCAGGAGAGGGAAATAATGGTAATAACTCATATTTATAGAATGTTCTCAGATTTACAAAGTTGCCCCTGACTTATTTTTTTTGGTGATTTATTTATGAACATTATCTTTGTATATGCAACAGTAAAACATTTGTTGTCACTTTGTCTCTTTCTGTAGGAAGTTGTACAGCTAGTGACAGTACTGTAGCTGCAGAGCTGTCTCTGAGGCTACACCAACACTGTCAAACTATATGTACACAAACTATGTGGTAAAAAAGTTACATTGTTACACTACAGATAATACACTCTAGCTGCTGTTCTAATGCCCTCCATCCTATGCAAATGAACCTAGTACAAAGAGAAGTGTATGAATTGACCTGTGAGCTATTTACAACTATATAGTCTCAGAAGCATTACGGAAAAAATTTACACTGTCCAGAGGGGAATCACATGGATCAAAGGTAATACATTACTTTTGCTATTGTTGCTTGAAATTGTTGATTTTTAAAAAGATTCTCTCTCCATGCTTGTGCAGATTAATTTATGGCTATTTAACCAAAAAGGAAAAAATAGCAGGGCTTGCAAGATATCTGACCGTAATTTTGTATGTCTCTTATAGAAGGAGGATGGGACATAGAGAAGATCTAATCCAGTTCCAATTGATCAATGATGGACAGAATCAGCTTCACCAAGAGAAGAAACACTGGGAAATGAGTGTAAACTGTTTGCATTTTTGTTTTTCTTCCCAGGTTATTTTACCTTCCGAATCCAATTCTTCTTTTGCAACAACAACAACAACAAAATTCGGCTCTGCACATATATATTGTATCTAGGATATACTATAAGATATTTAATATGTATGGGAATGCCTGCCATCTAGGGGAGGGGGTGGAGGGAAGGAGGGGAAAAAGTCGGAACAGAAGGGAGTACAAGGGATAATGTTGTAAAAAATGACCTATGCATATGTACTGTCAAAAAAAGTTATAATTGTAAAATTAATAAAAGAAAAAGAAAAAAAAAGGAGGATGGGGAGGGAGAAGCACCAACTGTGGGTTGCAGATATAATAGAGCATTCCTTTAATCTTTATCTTCTGGGGGTGGGGGGGAGGGAGTTGGGGGAGGGACATGGACAGTCATCCTGACTTATGTCTTGTCACTAGACTAATGACTAGAGAGTGAAGCTGATGACTTTGTACAGTGCTGCTTCACTTAAATCCAATTCGCAATTCACAAGTCTATCCTTTGCAATACGCAAAATTAGTCTGGAAGATGCATTCCGTAGACCCAGCATTTCCTGATTGAATCAAGGTTTTTCTCCCTCCTTTATTGATTTTATTATTTCCTTGGCTCAAGTGATTAAACATCTCCTCTTTCTTTGTCTTAATTCCCTGGGGTTTTGATTCCCTTGATTGCCCATGGTAATAAGGAAGATAGCATTGGTGAGTTTTAGAGTTTGAGACAGCCTTATGCAATGTATAGACCGCTGGATTTGAAATCAGAAGAATTGGGTTCAAATCTTACTCTTGAAACTTACTAGATGTATCTATAAGTCTCCATATACTCATCTGTAAAATGGGGATAATAATAGCCCTTACGTCACAGGATTGTTGTGAGGATCAAATAAGATCATTTGTGGAATTCACTTTGCAAACTTTAAAGTTCAATGGAAATATTAGTTATTGTTATTTTTAGCAAATCATTTAATCTTTTTGACTGTTCAGTTTCTTTATCTGTGAAAGGAGACAATATTTACACGTTCTATTTCAGAAGATTACTATGGAAAGGATTTTTGTGAGCATTAAAGCACTGTGTTGTATCTGGCTGCTGCTACTACTACTAGTTAAGCATTTAAGTGCTTACTCTGTTGTTTTAGGGATACAAAGAGAAGGAAAATTCTTTGTCTTTTAAAACTAATGATGTTTCTTAGTGCATAATAAGATAATAGAAATAAAAAGGAAACCATGTTGAAGGGCATTGACCAAAATATTTTTTTAAGGTTAATAACAGTTGGTATATAGTGGGAAAAGAGAAGAGGACCAGAAAAAGAGCCCTATTTGAAACAAATTCACCTTTAGTAAGGGTGACATGGATGAAAAATAAAGGAAACTGAGAAGAAGGGGTCAGAAAGATAGGAGGAGAACCAGAAAAATAGTGTCTCAAGAGGAGAGAATATTTAAGAAGAGAGTGTGATTCAAATGACAAATGTTATAGAGGTTAAAAAAAAATGAGGTAAGATCATTTGATTGGACAATTAAGAGGTCACTGGTACCCTTGGTGAGGGTAATTCCAGTGAATAATGAGATTTGGAAGCCAGATAATAGAGGCTTTAGAAGAGATCATGAAGAAAGAGAAAGTGAAACCAGCATAGATGTTTAGTCATGATGAAATTCATCTGGAAGAACAAAAGGTGGAGAATATTAAGGGAATCAATGAGAGAAAATGTGAAGGAAAATGACCTACTAGCACCAGATTTCACATTATTATAAAGCAGTAATCATCAAAACAACCTGGTATTGGCTTTTTAAAAGATTTGAAGATCAGTGGAATAGAGTAAGTTATTATAATAATCCAGTGTTTAATAAACCCTAAGTTTATTAAAGTCTAAGTTTTTGGGACAAGAATTCAACATTTGACCAAAATTGCTGGGAAACCTAGAAAGCAGTTTTGCAGAAACTAGACTGGATCAGAATCTCACTCTATATACCAAAAATAACGTCAAAATAGTAGATGATTTAAACAAAGAATATAAATTAGGGAAGCATGGAAAATTTTACTTGTCTGAGGGACAAGGGAAGAATTTGTTCCCAAACAAGAGATAAAGAGAATCATAGGAAGCAAAATGGAAAATTTTGATTTTATGAAATTAAAAAGCTTTTGTGCAAACAAAAAAAAGGGGACTAAAATTTGAAAGAAAGTGGGAAAATTTTTATAGCAAGTTTCTCTGAAAAAGGCCTCATTTCTCAAATATATAAGGAACTGAGCCAAATTTGTTTTTTTTTTAATGACATTCTTCAATTGATAAATGGTCAAAGGATATAAAAAGGCAGTTTTTGGAAGAAGAAATCAAAGTTACCAATATTCATGTGAAAAAAAAAATGCTCCAAATTACTAGATTAGAGAAATACAAATTAAAATAGTTCTGAAGTACAACCTCACACCTATCAGATTGACTAATGCAACAGAAAAGAAAAATGATAAATGCTGGAGGAGGTATGGAAAAATTGGAACACTAATGCACTCTTGGTGGAATTGTGAACTGATCCAACTATTCTGAAGAACAATTTAGAACCATGTCCAAAGAATTATAAAACTGTGCATAATCTTTGATCTCAAAATATCACTATTAGGTTTGCATTCCAAAGAAAGAGAAAGCAAAAGGACTTATTTGTACAAAAATTTATAGCAGTTCTTTTTGTGATGGCAAAGAATTAGAAACTGAAGTGGGGGGATACACATCAATTGGAAAATAGCTGAACAAATTGTGGTATATGATTATTTTTTCCCACTTAATAATACTTTATTTTTTCCAATTATATTTAAAGGTAGTTTTCATTTTTCAACTTTATGATTTTATTGTTTTCTGGTTATATATGTACATATACATTTATTTTAAAAATACATATTTCATTATGAATCATATTGGGAAAGAAAATCAGATCAAAAGGGAAAAATCATGAAAGAAAAAAAACAGAAGAAAAAAGAAAATGAAGGAAAAAAAGTGAACATAGTCTGTGTTGGCTTACATTCAGTCTCCATAGTTCTTTTTCTGGATGTAGATAATGTTTTCCAAAGTTTATTGGAATTGCTTTGGATTATTGAACCGCTGAGAAGAACCAAGTCTTTCATAGCTGATAATTGCACAGACTTGCTGTTATTGTGTACAGTATATTTCTGGTTCTATTTGTTTCACTCAGCATCAGCTCACATAAATCTTTCCGGGTCTTTCTAATATCATCCTGCTGATCGTTTCTTATAGAACAATAACATTCCATTTCTTTCATATATCATAAGTTATTCAGCCATTCTCCAAATGATGGATAGCTACTCATTTTCCAACATTTTGCCACCACAAAAAGGGTTGCTACAAACATTTTTGCACATTGTGTCCTTTTTTCCCTCCTTTATGATTTCTTTGGGATACAGACCCAGTAATGGAACTGCTGGATCAAAAGGCATACACAGTTTTATAGCCCTATGGGCATAGTTCCAAATTGCTCTCCAATTTCATTTCACAACTCCACCAACAATGCATTAGTATCCCAGTTTTCCCATCAACAATGATTTTTTTTTATAAGATTTTGAGTTCCACATTTTTTACCCTTCCTCCCTTTCCTTCCTTTCCAAAGTAGTAAAAATCTGATTAGGGTTATACATGTACAATCATGGTAAAATATTTCTGCATTAGTCATGTGAAAGAAGATTCAAAACAAAAGGGAAAAAATACAAGAAAGTAAAAACAAAAACAAAAATGAAAATAATGTCCTTTGATCTGCATTCAGAACCCATCAGTTCTTTCTCTAGATATGGATGGCATTTTCCCTCATGAGTCTTTGGAATTGTCTTAGATTATTGTGATGCTAAGAACTTAGTAAATCATAGTTGATCTTTGCACAATGTTGCTTTTTTCTCAGTACAATGTTTTGGTTTTGTTCACGTCACTAAGCATCAGTTCATGTCTTTCCAGGTTTTTTTTTGAAATCTGATAACACAATGGCATTCCATTAGATTCATATACCACAATTTGTTCAGTGTTTCTAGAGAATTGAGCCTGACAAGGAAAGGGGATGCCTCTTTATTAGAGACTGGAGTAAAAAAGATCAAGCCAGCTCTTGCTTTTTGTAGAGGTCTGTAGACCATTATATACTTAGAATTTTTACATTGTGAATTTGCATGCAGATGGGGAAGGGAAGGAGGGAGGCAAAAAGCCAAGACAGACAGGGGATATCCCAGTGGAGGACAAAAAATAGACATGTTGGTCCAGATGCATAAGCAGCTGGGGACAATAAGTCTCTGAGCACCACAGGTCTCAAGACAAGCTCCCTTTTTCAATTGCAGTGGTAGTCTCTACCTGTGTTTGTGTGCTTTCATTTGGAGAAGTTCTTTTAGGTTTTATATTGGTGGGATGGAGGGAGGGCAAGGTCAGTGAGTATCAACCGAGGGGGAGTGGAAAGAGACCACAATACTAAACAGTAAAGTTAATATAAATATTTTTTGGAGTGTGAATTTCTTTCAGAATTCTTTATGTGAAGTTGATTTTGCATAATATGAATTTACATAAAGCATAAACTGAAATAGGGTTGTCTGAATAATGTGAAATGAATAAGAAAGGGAGAAAGGGGAGATCTCTAGTGGTCTCAATTTTTAAATTGTTTTTGCAAAAAAGTTGAAGAAAGATAAGCTACAAAAAATACTAATTACATTGATTCACACCTAGTTAAAATGCATTTAGTTGGTTCATCTGAGTCATAGGGATCCAGGGTCTCATGTAACAGGTTGTTTTTGTTTTTTTTTTTTTAAAGAGATCCATCTGGATCTTCAAGGTAAATTTCAATTTCTGCCTTTGTGGAAAATAGGAAAATAACGCTGACTGAGCAATCATGGTCCTATCTTTAAGAGCAGTATTAAACTAGAATTATATCTATTTAATATATATCAGATAATTGCAATCTAGGAGTACAATTAGAGGAGCAGGTTTACATAATTTAATGTGCTGCCATAGGGGTTACATACAGGTAATAGTGGAGAATTCTGACACAAGATGATCCACCAAAGAAGAAAATGGCAAAATACTCTTGTATCTGCCAAGAAAACCTCATGGACACTATGAAAATGATAAAAAATATGACACTGGAAGATAAATCCCTCAGATCAGAAAGAATTTAACACACTGCTGGGGAAAAGCAAAAGACAACCACAAGCAGCTTCAGAACCAATGAAATATCTGGGCTAAAGCCAAAAGGAATCTCAGCTGCAGATGTATCTGGTAATAAAGGAATGGCTGATGCTAAAAAAAAAAAAATGAATATTGCACAGGAACTTGGAATGTAAAATCTATGAGCCAAGGAAAGATGGATGTGTCCAAGCAGGAAATAGAAAGATAAACATTGACATCTTAGGTATCAGTGAATTCAAATTAACAGGAATGGGTGAATTTAATAGAGGGGATCACTGTGGACAAGAATCCCTTAGAAGAAATGGTCATAGTCATAGTCAATAAAAGAATGATAAAACAGTATTAGGATATAATTTCAAAAATGACAGATTGATATCTGTGCAAATCCAAGGCAAATTAGATTACATTAAAGAAATATAAGTCTATACTCCAACCACAGATACTCAAGAAGCCAAAATTGTGAAATTCTATGAAGACCTACAACATCTAATAGAAATAATACCTCCAAAAGATGTCATACTCATCATAGGAAATCTAAATGTTAAAGTAGGAAATCAAAACATGATTGGATTAATAGGCAAATTTGGCCTTAGAGTACAAAATGAAACAGGATAGAAACTAATAGAATTTTGTTGGTAATCATAGCATATTTTCAACAATCCAAAAAGTGACTCTATAAATGGACATCATTAGATGGCCAATATAAAAATCAGATTGATTATATACTTTGCAGCCAAAGGTAGAGAAGCTTTATCCCAGTCAATTAAAACAAGATCTAGAATTGACTCAGATCATGAGCTTTTTATTGCACAATTCAGGCTTAAATTGAAGGAAATAGGGGAAACCACCAAACCACGTAGGTATGACATAAATAAAATCACTCATGTGTATTAAGTGGAGGTGTTAAATAAATTTAAGAGATTAGATCTAGTAGATAGAGTGCCTGAAGAACTAAGAACAGTTTTACTGTGTTGTAAAATTGGAGGCAGCAACAAAAAGCATTCCAAAGAAAAGGAAGAGCCAGAAAACAAAAATGGCTGCCTGATAATAATTTATAAATAGCTGAGGAAAGAAAGAAAGTCAAAAGTAAAGAAGAAAAGGAATGACATTCTCAAATAAATGGAGAATTTCAGAGAATAGCAAGGAGAGGTAAGAAGATTTTCTTAAATGAGCAATGCAAAGAAATAAAAGAAAACAAGGGAACAGGAATGACAAAAGACTTTTCAAGAAAATTAGAGATATTAAGGAAATGTTTCATGCAAAAATAGCCTTGATGAAAGTTGAAAATGGTGGAGACTTAACAAAAGTAGAAGAGATTAGGTAGATATAGAAAAAATACACAAAAGAACTTTACAAGAAAGATCTTAACATCACTGACAACCACAATGGTATAGTTACTAATATAGAGCTGAACTTTCTGATGAAGCTGTTAAAGTGCTACCTTTAAATATGACCACAAATTTGGAAAACTCAATAGTGACCACTGGATTGGAAAAGATAAGTCTATGTCTCTGTCCTAAGGAAGCTCAATGCCAAAGAATGTTTAAATTACTGAACAATTGCACTCATTTCATATACCAGCAAGGTTTTATTTAAGATTCTGCAAGCTAGATAATGAGCAATATGTGAACTGAGAATTATTAAAAGAGCACAGGTTTTTGAAGAGGCAGAGGAACTAGAGACAAATTGCCGACATTTGTTGGATTATGTAGAAAGCAAGGGAGTTATCCTCTTGAATTCCACTCAACACTAGCCTCTATTCCAAGCTTGGATAAACTAGAATTCTGAGTTGAGTTAAGTCAAATATTGAGTAGACATTCCTTGTTCTGCTCACTGGAGAATTAACTATGGAAAAGTAAACAAATTCAAACTGTGCATTTTCTAGAACTAAGAGCAGCTACTACATTATCTAATGAACATTTCTAAGGCACATGAGAGGATGGACTTGCATTTGCTTAGTGGGATTTCTTGGTATTCCTTTTTAAAAAATTGTTATTGGGTACTATTTGCATGTTGATTCTATGTACTAAGAATAAAAACAAATGGATGCAAAAAAGAAAGAATGGAAGGAAAGAAAAAAGGAAGGAAGGAAGAAAGGAAAGGAGAAAAGGAAGAAAGTCTAGAAAAAAGATCTACTTCAGCTTCATTGACTACACTAAAACCTTTGACTATGTAGATTACAACCAAATATGGCATGTCCTCAAAGAAGTAGAAGTACAAGATCATCTTACATGTCTCCTGAGGAACCTTCTTTCAAATCAAGAAGCAACAGTTAGAATTGAACATGGAAAAACTGACTTAAGATTGGAAAATGAGTATGCAAAGTACTATATTATCATTTATTTATTTATTTTATATGCAGAATATATCATGCAAAATGCCAAATTGGACTAATCAAAATCTGGAATTAAAGTTTCAGGAAAAATAGCAATAATCTTGGATATGCAGATGTTAGCAGAAAATGAAGAAAAATTAAGAAGTGATGAGGGGGAAAGAAGAAAGTGTAAAGGGTAGCTTGAAGCTTAATGTTAAAAAAAACACTAAGGTCTTGATAACTGGTCCCATCACCTTCTGGAAAATAACAAAAGAAATGGAAGCAGTGTCAGTCCTATTCTTAGGATCAAAGATCACTTCAGATGGCAATTGCAACCATATAATTAAAAGATGCTCCTTGAAAGCAGAGCTATGGCAAATCTGGACATCATACTTCAAAAGCAAAGGCATCAACTTGTCAGCAAAGGTATATATAGTCAAAGCTATGTTTTTTCCAGTAGCATGACTGCGAAAGCTAGATTTATAAGGAAAGCTGAGAGGCACAGAATCAAGGCTTTTGAATTGTGGGTTCTAGCGAAGACTTTTAAGCATTCCTTGGATAGCAAGGAGGTCAAATCAGTCAATGCTTAAAGAAATTAATTCAAATTATTCACTGAAAAGTCAAATACTAAAATACTTTGGTCACATAATGAGAAGACAGGACTGACTCATTGGAAAAGATCCTATTATTAGGAAGGATTAACAGCAAAAGAAAAAGGGGACAGAAGAGGTTGAGATAATTAACTTGAACTTGGACAGACTTTGAGAGATGGCAAGGGATAGAAAAGTCTAGTATACTATGGCATAGGATCTCAAAGAGGCAGACATGACTGGACTCAATGACTTAATCACAACAAAAGGAGTGCAATGTTCTTTTGAGATTCAGGATACAAATCAGACTAGGGAGATAACATTTTAATCTCAGGTAGTTGAATTTCCTTCTCACCAAATGCTTTTTTATATTTTTTCCCACCACCTGTTAAAGCACTAGGCTTGGAGTCAGGAAGAGCTCCAATCTGGCCTCAGTTACTGACTTAGCTTTGTGATTCTGGGTGAATCACTTCTGATGTCCTCAGTTTCTTCATCTATAAAATGAGGATTATAATAAAACCCATCTCCCAGGATCAAACAAGATAACAAGATAGCATAGTTTCAGGCACAGAGCTTTTTTTTATTTGTTATTTGTTGTTGTTGTTTTTTTTTTAAATCAATTTCTCACAGTATTTTATTGAATTTTTTCCTGGTAATTTTTAAATACATATTTCTTTATGACTCATCCTGGATTCAGGTACATAGTAAGTACTATAAAAATCTTAGCTCTTATTATTTGTGTCATGGCCCTCTTTGAAAATTTGATGAAATCTATGGACTACTTTCCAGAATAACATGTTTTCATCATAGTATTTTATTTTTCCAAAGACATGAAAAGATAGTTTTCAACACTGACCTTTACAAAACTTTGTGTTCCAAATGTTTCTCCCTCTCTCCTTCCCCTCTCCCCAAGAGAGCAAGCAATCCCATATAGGTTAAACATGCGCAATTCTTCTAAACATATTTCTATATTCATCATCCTGCACAAGAAAAATCAAATCAAAAGTGAAAATAAGATGAAAAAAAAAGCAGACAAAAAAAAAGGTGAAAATAATATGCTTTGATCCACGTTCAATCTCCATAGCATAGAAGCAGATGGTACTTTCCATTACAAGTCTATTGGAATTGCCTTAAATCACTTCACTGCTAAAAAGAGCCAAGTTCATAATTTTCTTGTTGCTCATTCTTGGTTCTGTTCACTTCACTTAGCATCAGTTCATGTAAGTCTTTCCAGAATAACATTTTTAAATTAATAAAATAATATATTTGGGATTGCAAAGAAAATCAAAGGTTAGCAAAGGTAAAGTAATTTTTTCTCTATCCTAGTCCATAGACTCCTTAAATCTACCCAAGAAGCTCTAGAGGCCCATGGACCCCAGATTAAAAATCCCCCAAATATTCCAGCCAGCACCTAACCAAGAACCCCCTCAATAATATCCCTGATAAGTAGTCATTCAACTTTTATTTGAAGACTTCTAGTGAGGGAGAATTCACTATCTCTGAGGCAACCCATTCCCTTCTTGGGCAATAGTTTAAAAGTTTTTCCTGACATCAAACCTAACTCTGACTCTCTGCAACTTTCTCTATCACTCCTAGCTCTGCCTTCTGGTGCTAAGTAGAATAAGTAGCACATATCTTCCATATAAACTAGCTCTAAATATTTATATTTATATGTTCTTTCATTATAACATAAGAGTATTTTAGAGACCCTTAAAGTGAAAGTTTTGAGATACTGATTCTCTGAGAGGAACATCAGGAATCACCAGGAATTAGAACAATGCTAAAATTGACAATTTCAATTCTATCTATCCATTCCTGGGATGTATTTCTCAGATCTCTAGACTGAACTAATGCCATGAGGTGCAAATAGAGTATCTTAGGAAATCAGTCACACATACACATAGTATACAAGCTCCATAATAAGATCCCCAAATGGGTACATAAAGAAGTAGGGAAGGACATATCATTCACAACTACAGATAGAAGAGTTGTACTTGATATAACCTATCCTAAATAAGGAAGAAACCTACATTTTGTTGAAAGATGCCATATACAATGAAGTAATATCAACACTAAACATATGCACCAAATATATGCATATACGTTTTTAAAGGAGAAGCTAAATGAGTTATGGGAGGAAATAGACAATAAAAGCATATCAGTGAGGGACCAGTGAGAACTAGATAAATCTAACCAAAAATAAACAAAAAAGAAATTAAAGAGGTGAAGAGAGTTCTAGAAAAGTTAGATATGATAGATCTCTGGAAAAAATTGAATGGGAATATACATTTTCTCAGTAGTATGTGGCACCCTCACAAAAATTGATCATGTATTTAGGCATAAAACTTTTATAATCAATATAACCTACTCTGCACTATAGTTATTACATATATATTATATATAACCTATAAGCTCCATATGGGTAGAGATAAGGATCTTTCTCTTTATAGTGCTAGTGCCTAATCTGTGTGTTAGGTACTATCTTAGATGCTGGAGATACTATACAAAAAAGACAATATATTGTTCACAGAGGAGTTAGGCATAGGTTATATACACTTTTTGGCTTGACTCTTCTTTTATTCCTTGCTTATACAAAATAAATCCACAATGATTTGGAAAATGGCTAACAGTTGGGGAAATAAAAAAATAGAACTTGAACTTGAAGAAGGATGATAAGAGGTAAGGAAGGTATGAGGAACAATCTGTGCAAAGACATAAAGATAGATTGTTATATATTATGTTGTAGTTTGAGGATATTAATCTTTAAATAATGATATTGATAGCATTTTTTCTATGTTCTGAGATTAACTTTTTTGATGATCTGAATTTTTTTTTTTTTTTGGCAAACAGTTAAATGATTTGTTAAGGATCACATAGCTAGTATGCCTCAGACAGGCTGGATTTGAATTCAGAAAGATAAATCTGTCTGCCTAAGTTTTATCATTTACAAAATGAGCATAACATTAACTTCTATCTGCCAGGGTTGTTATAAATCTAAAATCAGAATATTTGTAAAATGCTTTGTAAATCTTAAAATGATATATAAATATCAAATGATATATAAATGTCAATTTTTTTCCACTATCTTTTTTGGGGGGTGGGAAGAGAAGACAATGAGGATTAAGTAATTTGCCCAGAGCTAGGAAGTATCAAATGTCTGAGGCTGGATTTGAACTAAGGTTCTCCTCACTCTAGAACCAGTGCTCTATTTTCTGAGCCACCCAGCTACCCTTTTCTACTCTCTCTTTAAAAAAAATTCTTGTGACAAATATACATAGTTAAGCAAAATACATTCCCTCAATGACTATAAACAAAAAGGTTAAAAAATATAAATATATCTGTAAATTTTTTTCTAATTATGTGGGGAAAGAAGGAAGGAAGAAAGAAAAAAATAAATTCTTATTAATTGAAAAAATAAAAATACCTACTTCCATTATGTAAGAATGAGTTTTAAAGCACTATTTAAAAGTGAAAATATTACCACTCTTGTTATCATTACATTAGTGAGCTTACTGTGGCTGAAATTTTGAAATCCATTTGTAAGCAAAGCTTTTTATTGCCAGGAAAAACCTCTAGTCTTCATTTCCAAGATGGAATAATACCCTGTGCTAAAACTAGGTAGAATCCTCACTTATGTGTTATCATACCTATTGTACTTTCTCTGCTTCTTATTTTGATGTGATAGTATTCCTAGAAGTACTCTACGATTGTCGAGGTATTTCTTTGGATTGATGGGTATGCTTTTGTGTAGTTACTGTGACAATTTTAGGGATCAGATTATAAGAAACTGGTGACTATCTTGTGTCAGACACTACTCTAGATATTGGAAAGTACAGACAGAAATCAAACAATTCCTGCCCAAAAGGGCTTCATTTTCTATAGTCGTAATCTTTTTCTGTTATCTGATCATTTCTTTTTTTTGCTGAGGCAATTGGGGGTTAAGTAATTTGCCCAGGATCACACAGCTAGGAAGTATTAAGTGTCTGAGGCCAGATTGGAATTCAGGTTCTCCTGACTTCAGGGCTGGTGCTCTATCCACTGTACCACCTAGATGTCAAAAGTACTTATTTTTACAGTGTTGTCTCTATATAATTTGTTCTCCTGGTTCTGCTCAATTCATTCTGCATGAGTTTACATGAATCTGAATCTTTCCATATCTTTGAAATAATCTATTTTCCTTATTTCTTACAATCAATCAATTTATAAACATTTATTAAGTATCTACTATATTCCAGACACTATGCTAAGTTCTGGAAGGCAAAAAGGAGGCAGAAACAACCCCTACCTTCAAGGAACTTAAAATCTAATGGAGAAGACAACAAATAAACAAAGTAAGCAAGCTGTTATATACAGGAGAAATGTGAAATGATTAATAGAGGGAAGGCACTGGAATTAAAAGGGATTGAGAAAGGCTTCCTGTAAAAGGCTTTAATTGAGACTTAAAGGAAATTTAAAGGGGAGAAACACCTATATACAACTGAATAAAAAATACATTTCACCCTAAGGGGAAATAGGAAGGAAAAGGAAGAAGTTTAAGGGACTATTATAGGTAGGGCATATTAAGGGAGGGATTAGTCCTGAGCAAACAAACTAAGAATATGCAAAAATATTTTAGCTCTTTTTGCAATAGCAAAAAATTGGAAACAGTGGTGCCACCATCACTTGGGGATCAGCTAAACAAGTTATGGCATAAAATATGATGTAATACTATGTGCTGTAAGAAATGAAGAGTGTAGTTCCAGAGAAACATAAATTTGTGAAGAATTAAGTGAACATTTTATATAAAGATAACTATCATAAAATCAAATAATTTTGTAAGACTTAGGAGCACTGATCTGCATTAAATGACCACCTATGATTCCAGAAAACTCAAGAGAAAATATGCTACCTACCTTTTGATAAAAAGTTGAAGGACTAACATTTCAAAATGAGACTTTTTTGTCTTTGTAAGGAAGAGGGGGAACATGACCAATAGGGAAATTTATTTCATTTAAAAATAAATATTTATATCAGGGATTTTGTGTTTCTTTCTTTTTCATTTGGAAGGAATGGGGGAGATGGGAAAGAGAGAAAGTGGATTTATGCTTATTGAAAAAAAAAAACTTAATCATAAACCTGGAAGGGAGAGGTACTATTAGGGGAAATAAATATCTCATGATAAGATGCTTCTTGATGCCTTTTGATGCAAAACGAAATGCAACTCTCCCTCATCTTTACCATGTACCAATTTTCTTGTATGAGCCTGATTTCCTTTCATTTCTTTTATACTGAAAATGTCAACATGGATATTATGCAGTTCCTCCAGTAATATATTTATTCATAAGCCATTGGATAAAGATCTTACATTTAGGAGATTAAGCATTAAAATAATATTTGTAGAGATCAATAATGCATTTAACTTGTGACATCCACTGTTATCTTTTCCATTACCCTGATACTGTAAAAATAGCTTGTCAATGAGCATATGTTACTAAATATATATTAGGCACTGTGTTAAGTAATGATACAAAGAAAAGCAAAACAAAACAAAACAAACAAACAAAACCCTCTTTTCTTAAAGAGTTTATACTCTAATGGAAGAAACAATATGTAATAACTATGCACATATAAAATTTATATAGTGTAAATGGAAATATTTTCAGAGGGAAGTCACTGAGGTGAGTGAATGTGGGGAATGAGGAAAAAAGAATAGGTACCAAGTCCCTGCAGAAAGTAGGATTTGATTTGAGTTTTGAAGGAAGCCAGGAAATACAGGTAGTGGAGGTAAGGAGGGAGAGTATTCTAAGTATGACAAAAAACCAAACAAACAAACAAAAAAAAACTTGGTCTCTCTTACTTCCACAACCAGCCCCATCAAGGTTCTAGGGTAGTCCTTATGTGAAATATTTTTATCTAGGTAGAACCTGCCAGCATTTATATTTTCCTAGAAAAGATTCTAAGAAAAACTTCACAATAGAATGAAGAACCAGAAAACAATATTTATGGAAACCTTGAACATTGAATGAATACATGTCAAGTCATGTCTGGAAGAGTTAGGTCTTAAGAGCATTCATTGATTTACGGTGTTGCAAAAAATCTCTGGGAACATTTTTGTAATAGTTTTTATTTACCAGATATATGCATGGGTAATTGTACAGCATTGACAATTGCCAAATCTTTTGTTCTAATTTTTCCCCTCCTTACCTCCCGCCCCCAGATGACAGGTTGACCAATATATGTTAAATATGTTAAAGTATAAATTAAATACAATATACGTATACATGTCCAAACAGTTGTTTTGCTGTACAAAAAGAATCGGACTTTGAAGTTGTGTACAATTAGCCTGTGAAGGAAATCAAAAATGCAGGCAGACAAAAATAGAGGGATTGGCAGTTCTATGTAGTGGTTCATAGTCATCTCCCAGAATTCTTTTGCTGGGTGTAGCTGGTTCAGTTCATTACCGCTCTATTGGAATTTATTTGGTTCATCTCATTGTTGAAGATGGCCATATCCATCAGAATTGATCATCATATAGTATTGTTGTTGAAGTATATAATAATCTCCTGGTCCTGCTCATTTCACTCAGCATCAGTTCATGTAAGTCTCTCCAGGCCTTTCTGAAATCATCCTCTTGGTCATTTCTTACAGAACAATAATATTCCATAATATTCATATACCACAATTTATTCAGCCATTCTTCAATTGATGGGCATCCACTCAAGTTTCCAGTTTCTGGCCACTACAAAAGGGGCTGCCACAAACATTCTTGCACATGTGGGTCCCTTTCCCTTCTTTAAGATCTCTTTGGGATATAAGCCCAGTAGTAACACTGCTGGGTGAAAGGGTATGACAGTTTGATAACTTTTTGATCATAGTTCCAAATTGCTCTCCAGAATGGCTGGATGTATTCACAATTCCACCAACAATGTATCAGTGTCCCTGTGTTCCCACATCCCCTCCAACATTGTGCATTATCTTTCCTGTTATTCTAGTCTGTGAACATTTAATTTAATAATCTCATGATTCAGATGAGGAAATTGAGACCCAGAGATGTAAAGTAATTTTCTAAGTCACACAACCAATTTATTGAAACCTAGAAACCATGTATCTTGACCACTAATAATAGCTAGCTCAGAAATATAAATTCTAGAGAAACTGAGGACAGTACTTTTAAGATGACCTTCTTTGGATAAGATGAGAGGAAAAGATGACAAATGTTAGAGGGGATATAGGAAAACTGGGACATTAATGCATTGTTGGTAGAGTTGTAAAATGATCAAATCATTGTAGGGAGCAATCTGGAACTATGCCTCAAAGCCTATAAAACCAAGCATGTCCTTTTGATCCAGTTGTCTCGCTACTAGCTCTGTATCTCAAAGAGATCATAAAGAGGGAAAAGGACCTACATGTGCAAAAATGTTTGTAATAGCCCTTTTTGTAGTGGCAAGGAAGTAGAAATTGAGTGGATATCTATTAGTTGGGGAATGGCTGAATAAGTTATGGTATATGAATGTTATGTAATATTATTTTTCTATAAGAAATGATGAGCAGGCTTTCAGAAAAGTCTAGAAAGACTTACATGAACTGATGCTGAGTGTAATGAGCAAAATCAAGAGAACATTGTACATAGTAACAAGATTATGTGATGATCAACTATGATGGATCTTTTCAACAATGAGGTGATTCAAAGCAATTCCAATAGACTTGGGATGAAAAATGCCATTTGCACCTAGAGAGAGAACTATGGAGCCTGATTATTGATTGAGGCATAATATTTTCATCTTTTTGTTTGTTTCTTTCTTTCTTTCTCATGTTTTTTTTCCCTTTTGGTTTGATTTTTTTTGCACATGACATATGGAAATGTTTAAAAGGATTGAATATATTTAGTCTATTTCAGATTGTTTGCTGTCTTGGGGAGATAAGGGAGGGAGGGAAAAAAATTTGGAGCCCAAAGTCTTATAAAAATGAGTGATGAAAACTATCTTTATGTGTATTTGGAAAAATAAAATACTATTGAGAAAAAAAGATGATTTTCTTTGTATGACAATTGTATTGTCCCAAGAAAAATTATTCTTTCATAGCTTAAATTCACATGATTTTCCAAGATGGACTCCTCTATGATTCTTTATATCTAGTCCCATGACAGAAGAAGTAAAGACCTGAGTCAATGTCCTGGTTTTCTAGTACTTTCAGTTGTTTGTCTTTATTTTTTAAAAATTTCTTGTAGATTTGGAAGATGGGGATTATTATGATTTGCTTATGTATTTTTTCTCTCTTCTACTAGATTGTCTGCTTTTTAAAGGAAAGGAATTCACCTTTGTTCCTCTCTAGAATGGTGAGGAAGAGGAGGGATGGATTTAATTAACACAAAAATCAAATTCATTTCTAGAGAAATGGAGAAGATAGACCTCCTGGGTAGAATGAACTATTTTCCCCTGATCCACATAGTAGGAAAATATTTGTAAGCAAATGAAATTGGAATGGTTTTTGAAAAAGGTAGAATGGAGGGAAGCATGAATGAAACGGAACTGGTCTTGAGCCAGTACTTAAGATTATGCTCTCCAAAAAAAAGCAGTTTTTCTCTACTTAAACCCTAAAGTAAAGTCCAGATCTGTCAAACTGACCAGTTGTGGTTTAAGGATTCTCTGATTTGTCTGTGTTCTACGGAATGCTGGTCTTGTTGACTTAAAAGAGTGCTGGGAACTTCACCCAGGGCTTGGGCAATCAAAAAGAATACCTGGAATTTCAGAAAAGGAAAAAGTTATTTGGTAGTTTTTCTGATCCAATAGGCATTCTTTATGCCTTTAAGTTCCAATTCTCCATCTCTCCCAGACTCTACCCTTGTCTCCAATCTTTTTGCTATTCTTATCCTTACCAAAATCTTCAGGCCTCTCTTCCACAATCTGTATCGAAAAGTTAATCTGAATCCACATTTCCCATCCCCATTTCCCTTCTGAGCCCTACATCCATCTTATCAAGAAGAAGAGAAAAGTCTGAAAAAATTGGTGGAATGCTATATCAAGTGAGAGAGCCTTCTTTCTGTATGTTTCAACCATCTCTTGGAAGGGCCAGGTTAGGTTATAGAGGGCATGGACAGGTAGTATCAATATACAGAGTTTCTTTGTGGTGAGAGTTAGGGAGAAGACAGAAATAAAGAGAGAAATTATCAGGAAAGATCCCCTTTTCTCAAGGCAGTGACTCTCTAACATGAGAGAAATGAGGGAAATGAAGACTATGATAGGGAAGGAACTTGCAGCAGAGTTGGGGGTATGGCTGGAAACCAGATCTTGGGTGAGTTTTTTGGGAAAGAACAGAAACAAACCTCCAGCAAATTCTATTTTCTTTTTCTCTTTCAGTATGCAGTACCTAGTAAACTTCTCTGAAATCATCTTTCTTCTCCCTCATTCTACATCTCACCATGAGTTAATTTGGCAGCTTACCACTCTATCTTTACAAAATTGTTTGATCCCAAAGCTTTCACTATCACTAGTGGAGAAACTAATCTCCAAACCCAGGTTATTAATCTGTTTTCCCAAGATTGACTCCTCCTATGCTTTTGCCCAGACCTGGTAAAATCTCAAGGCAAAAATAGATCCCAGAGAAATGTGTGATCACTGTATGATGGGCTTTTTTTAGGAACAATTTTCTGACTCTGTTTTCCTTGCCACCTAACCTCAGGACCAGCACCTTCTTAAGACAGAATTCTTTACAGTTGGGGAATTGTTGAAACTCTAAACTAGTTCTCCTAAGGGTTATCTGTTGAGTGTATGTGTAAGAGCATAGGGGGGAAAAGCATAGGAGTTTGGCTTATGAAATGAAACAGCTTTAATAAGGACTCCTATATTTATGCTTCCACTTTCTCATCTCTCAACCCCTTGCAATCTGACTTCTGTCTAGAGACATATTAGATAGGGGCTTGTTAAATTTTTTCTGTAAGCATTTACACTTCACAAACCAATAATCATTGAAAATCAGGACTTAATTGTTTTGTTGATTTTCTAGACTTCAGAAAGTGTCAATAATACCTTAAAAGTATATACTATGTGAGGAAGAAAGAATAAGTATTTATATAGTGCCAGCTATGTGCCAGGCATTGTGTCAACCATTTTGCAAATATAACCTCACTTGATTCTCACAACAGTTCTATGAAGTGGGTGCTGTTTTATGTTTCTTTTACAAGAACTGGAGGGTCATATAGCTAAAAATATCTGAGATCAGACTTGAAATCACATCTTACTGACTCCAGATCCAACACACTATTGTTGACATTGTGTCACCTAGATATCTGTCTTTCCTCCTACTCCCAATCCAGAGCCTAATTGTTAACTATTTACCAGCATACCTCTGCTTCTATTCAATACCACTTGACTAAAATTGGCCTTTCCAAGGTCATTGATGAATCCTGTGGTTCTCAGATCTCATCATTCTTGATACATTTGAAGGATCTGACTCCACTGACTTCTGCCTTTCTTCTAGATGTTCTCTCCATTCTGGATTTTGATGATATTGCTATTCGACTGATCCTTTTCAGTCTCATTTCCAGAATCACTGTCCATGCCTGGCTCCTTATGAATGGATATACCTTTAGGTTCTGTCTTGGGCCCTCTCTTCTTATTTATACTTGAAGCAAATTTTGAAGGGAGTTTTTTGGCTCTCAGATTCAACAATGTTATTTTTTGTCCTTAGTTTTCATGATATCTTGATTTGTGCCTGAACTGAATTTAAGTGAGGCAAGAGTTGTCTTGTATTAGGTCTTTTGTTAAGGACTTGAGCACAGAGTCAATCAATCAATTAATCAGTATACATTTATTAATAACTAACTATTTATCAGGTACTGGGGATATATGTCAAAAGGTGATATCTTGAATTGTGTTTGAATTGGATTTAAGTGAGGCAGAATTGTGCAAAGTCATTAACCTCATTCTCCTGCTGAGTTATCATAGTCCAGTGGCAGAACAAAAATCAAAATGACTAGCCATGGCCCAGGATGCACTGGATGACCTTGCTTGTATCAGCTACCTTCTATATAAGCTATTGGAACAAATTGTTTTTGCTTGTCCATTCTAAGAAGGAAGTCTTTTCCCCCAACTTACTGACTAGTTTGAGAACTGCTAGTTATTTCAATCTAGTTTAGACTGTTTAACTAGACAATTTTACCTGGATGTAGCTGCTGGACATGTTATAGCTTCTTGGAGTACAGGTGAGAGTTGTTTGACAGGTAGACACTAAAAATAGGTGAGTAGCCTTGAAAAGGTCTCAGCAAACCTTCACACCAGAGGTGCTGGTCCCCCCTGAGTACCCCATACAACAACAATAATATTTATGTAAATTACTTTGAAATTTATTTTTCCAATTCTTCTTCCTCTTCTAAGTTCTGGTTCCACATCTCTAAATGACTGCTAAACATCTTCATTTCCTTAGACAACTCACATTCAACACGTCCAAAACAAACTAAATCTTTCCCTTTAACCTTACCTTTCCTCATTGTATAACGAAGAAAAACAACAATAAATCTACTCACTTCCTTATTTTTGTTGTCATTATTACCATGCTTCCATTCAGCCTGGTTTCTAACCTATGCTAGATTCTTCCCTCTTCCTTGCCTCTTTATATCCAACCAGCCAATATCAGCATTTCAACATTTCTCACCTTCATTCTCTTCTCTAATTCACTTCACCCTACTAGTCCAAGTCCTCTTCCTCATCTCTCCTAAACTATTGAAGTTGCCTTTTAATTGGTCTCCCTGAACCCAATCTCCTCATCCCTCTTTAATAGGGGCCAAATCAACATTGCTAAAGCATGGGAACAATCATGCCAGTCCTTCACTCAAGAAACTTCAATGACTCATTGTTGCTTTTAGCCTGAACCAGATTAAAATGCAATAAGAAAACACTTAAGAAAAAAATTAAAATATAACAAAGCAAATGCTATATTTTAAACTAAGACAATATGTGACTCATAGGGATCTTTATGTATGGTTTAGTGGGCCCAATTTCTATTTGACAACACTGTTGTAGACTACAGATGATGTCCCTTCTCTTCATTCTACGTCTTTGCAAAGGCTATCCCTCACTATCCTAGAAGGCTAGGAAAGTTCTTCTTCCTCATCTCTTCTTCTTAGAGCTCTCAATTCCCTTCAAGGCTGAGCTCAAATTCTACTTTTTTCAAGAAGGCTTGTTTAATTTCCCTAGTTTTCAGTCAAATCCACCTTGTTATACCAAATCATCATATATCTATTTTGTATAGATTCTCTTATCTATGATTACAATGTAATCCCTCAATGTAAACTCCTTGAGATCAAGAACTGTCTCTTTTATTATTATTATTATTATTATATCTTTTTATTGACAAAATATATGCATGGGTAATTTTCCAACATTGATCCTTGCAAAAAACTTCTGTCCTAACTTTTCCCCTGCTTCCTTCCACTGCTTCCCCTAGATGGCAGGTAGTACCATACATGTTAGATATGTTAAAGTATATGTTAAATACAATATGTGTATACATATTTATATAGTTTCCTTGCTACACAAAAAAAAATTGGATTTAGAAAGAAGGTAAAAATAACCTGGGAAGAAAAACAAAAAATGCAATCAAACAATAATAGAAAGAGTGTAAATGATATGTTGTGTGGTCCACACTCATTTCCCAGTGTTCTTTCTCTGGGTATAGATGGTTCTGTTCATTACTGATCAATTGGAACTGATTTGGATCCTCTCATTGTTGAAGAGAGCCAGAATTGGCTCCTCTTATTTTGTTTGTATAATAATCTCCTGGTTCTGCTCATTTTGCTGATGCTAAGTAAAGCATCAGTTCATGTAAGTCTCTCCAAGCCTCTCTGTATTCATCCTGCTGGTCATTTCTTACAGAACAATAATATTCCATAATATTCATACACCACAATTTACTCAGCCTTTCTCCAATTTATGTTGTGATTTCTTCCAGCCAAATTCAACATTTTATACTGGGCTGATAATCATCTCGAGGGAAATACAACAATGGTACCAAAACGTATCTTGACTCAATAAACCTGTTCTATTGGACTTGGTGAATTTTGGTGATTGAGAGTCAACTAGATGATCATTCCCATCAGTCAGCCTTTAATTATTGAAGAGAAAAAACACAGTGTAGTGGATGAGGCAATGGACTAGAAGTCAGGAGGGTCTACATTCAAATCCTGCCATTTACTTGTGTCACCTACCTTTTCTGGGTTTCAGTTACCTCCTCTGTAAAATGAGGGGGCTCACCCCCTAAAATCTCTTCTAAATCTATAATCCTATGATCACTTTTAATAATAATCACCTAATGAAAAGGGGAAGAAAATAAGTATTTATATAGAACCTACAATTTGTCAGGCATTGTACTAAGTGTTTTACAAATACTTTCTCATTTAATCTTCATTATAATTCTTCAATGCAGGTGCTATTATTATTTCTATTTTATAAATGAATAAACTGAGGAAAACAGAGGGTAAGTGATTTGCCACTGTCACACAACTAGTAAATATCTGAAGCCACATTTGAACTCAGGTCTTCCCAACTCCAGACCCAGTGTTCTACCCACTTAAACTCCTTAGCTGCCTCCAGGTATACCCTCCAGGGTTACCAGTTTTGGTATAAACCTTTGGTGGGGGGAGACATATGAGTCAAGGGCAATAAAGACTTAGAGTACTCCATACTCATGGAGTCAGTGGTTTAAAAACACATACTCTTAGCAAGACCTATATGAACTGATACAAAGTGAAGTGAAAAGAATGAGGAGATTATTGTATACAGTAACAGCAATAATATTACATACAATAATAATTATGATCAGCTGTGAAAGACTTGCCTACTCTGATTAATACAATGATGCAAGACAATTCCAAAGGACTCATAATGAAAAAATGTTAGCCACCTCAAAGAGACAGCTGATGAACTCTGAATGTAATTTGATGTATCATTTTCTCACTTTATTTTCCTTGCTTTTTCTGAAATATAGATAATATGGAAATATAAAAAAATGCAATTTAAAAAATCAAGACTATAAAGTTTGGAGAATAACGTAGAGAGAAAGGGAAGGATAGAGAAAAAGAGAGAAGAGGAGATAACCCCTCATTATTATAATAAGGGGTGGGGGAGAAGAGAGGAAATATTGAGGGAGAGTGGGAACATGCATACTACATTTCTCATATAAGATAAGTGGTACACTTTCACTAAACAAGAGTGAGGAGGGTGGAAATGGAGAAGAGAAAAATGGAAATGGAATTAAGAAAAGGAAGAAGGTTCAGGGGATGGAGAGAAGAGAGAGAGGAGGGCTTATAGAGAAAGGACAGAGAAGAGGCACCTAGGACAAGGGTAAAGGAATCTAACAATTAAACTGGGGGATGAAGTCATTTTAGTGGGATTGCTTAGTGTCCCAAAGTCTTTCTGCTATCCTTTGGAGATCAGATATCTGATTTCACGAACTCTTTAAAGTGATCTTCCCTTTATTCTGGAATATCTTGTATATGTATCTATATTGCATATATGTCTTGTATGCACATATCTAATTACATAGTGTTTCCCCCAGTAGAGTATAAGATCCTTGAGAAAAGAGACTATTTTTTTGCCTTTTTTTTTTTTTTTTTTTTGGTATTATTAGCACTTGACACAGTGCCTGATAAATAAGAGCTTAATAAATATTTATTGATTGACTACTTCCACAGTATCAGGGTGGTAGAAAAGGTAACAGATGATACAATGAATCTCATGGATTTTTTTTTTACCTCTACAAATATTACTTTATCAGGCTCCCAAATTGATTGCTGAAGTGGTGCAGAAACTGCACTATATCCATGTTTCCACGTAAATCTGAGAATAAATATACGTTAGTGGAAATTTTATCTATAGATACTTTGTATGTCAGTTGTAAATATAAATAAGAGTAAGACTTTTGAATAAGGGTGAGAATGCTATTGGGATACTAGATATGGACATAGAAAATGGGTTGGAAATTAAAGGACCAGATTGGAGGCTTGCTAATAGATGGTCAGAACAAGAGCTAGAAATCTGAGTAAAACGATGCTATTCAGAATAATGTGAATTCAATTTAACAAATATTCAATGAGCACAAATGAAATTCAAGGTAATATCCTGTGTGTGATAGGAAACCCCAAAATGAATAAGACATAGTCCTTGCCCTTAAGGAATTTACAGTTCAGTATACATATAAGGCAATAACTTAATAAGACAAATAGCCACAAAACAAAACAGAATATGTTAAGTACTATCAAAGAGCTAGGCACAAATATGCATTGGGGAGAGAGAGGTCACATCATGGAAAAAGAGAAGGAGATTAATATTTGATCTGAACCTTGAAAGATGGATAGTATCTCAATAGGAATGCATTTTAGAGAAAGGTGCTTCAAAATTTCCATAGATTCCTGATCTCTAGCTTAATTTACAAATGAGGAAACTGGTGGGATATGTCAAGTTTTCATAGAAGACCAGCACCTCTTGTGTGAGGGCTTGCTGAGCCTTTTTAGGGGCCAGAGATCTACCTTTGGTGTCTACCTAACAACTCTTACCTATGTCTCTAAGAAGCTGTAACTTACACAATGACCACACCCTGGTTAAACTGTCATGGCAGATGGACCAAACCAGGACAGCCCTCAGCCAGTAAGTGAATAAGGGGATATCTACTCCAAACATGTGAAAACTTCCCCTTTAAAAAGGGCAAAGGAGAACAATTTGTTCTAATGGTCATAAAGGCAGCTGAAGGAGTGTTTAGTGCTTGGTCCTACATTGCAGATAACAGTGTCAACTGCTATATCCCAGGCCATTACTAGTTATCTTGACTTTTCTCCTGCCACTGGACTTTGATAACCAAGGAAGAGAGAATGAGACCAATAATTTTGAGCATCTGTGCCTCACTCAAAGCCAATTTATGTACAAGTCAAGACATCACTCAATGATGCCCCTAGTGCTCTTTGAGAAAAGGACAAACAATGAGAAATGTTTTTCTTTTCTTTTTTCCAGTGGGATAGAGAATAGGAGGGAGAAATAGATTTCTATTCATTAAAAAAAACAAAACTTTAATTTAAAAAAAATAAAAATGATAGAAAACAAAGAGTAAAAGGTAAGTGGTAGTGGGAGTATAGAGGGGTATGAGTTTGAACTTGTGGTCCAGTAGTAAGACTAATTGTCCAGTAATGAAGAGAACCATCTACACCCAGAGAGAGGAGAGTGTGGACCATAACATAGCATCTTCATTCTTTCTGTTATTGTTTGCTTTCCTTCTCAGGTTTTTTTGTTCTTTCTAGATCCGATTTTTCTTGTGCAAGATAATTATATAAATATGTATACATATATTGTATTTAACATATAATTTAACATAATTAACATGTGTTAGACTACCTGCCATCTAGGGGAGAGGGTGGGAGGGAATAAATTATGCTTGATTTTAGAGTAAGAAGACCAGGTTCACATCCTT